>NC_064818.1:47890332-48241369 GCF_023721935.1 Panthera uncia
TTTTTTTTTTTTTTTTTTTTTATGCTGGCACCATTATACCGGTTTTGTTGATGACCTTCTTGTCTGGAGAGAGGGCAGAGGCAGAATTTGAACCCAGGTCTTTCTTCTGTGCCAAGGAACACTTTGGAGAGTGGGTAATGTGCTTCCTCGGTGCTTCCTTTCATTTTTTGGTGCCTTCCTGCCACCTCTCTTGGTGTCCAGGCCCTGAGCTGGCCCTTGCTGCTTTTCCTGCCTTTGACCGTGACCACCTCCTGCCCCCATGCTTCCCTGAACGTGCACACACCTCAGGTCTCAGCTTGGACAGGGCTCCCAGCAGGAAGTTTTGCCACTTTCTGGGGCCACTGGGAGGCTCTTCCTCTGGGCTGTGGAGGGCCAGGCACTTGTGACAGCAGTGGCTAGCTTCTGAGCGTGTCCTGCATGCCAGGCGCTCTTCTGGGGGCTTTGCCTGCTTCCACTCACGTCATCCATGCCTTGGAAGGGCATGGCTTAGGTCAGCCTCCCCAGCCTGAGACAGGGATTTGAATGCAAGGGGTGTAAAGGGTATGGTCTTGAGAGATACCTTAAGGAGGTGAACAAGCAAGGTAGGAAAGGGCAAGAGGCTGGGCACAGGTGCCATTTCAGGCAGAGCCTTGCCTCAGCCTAACCCTGGGGGGGAACTCCGGAGTGTAGACTGCACCAGACTTGTCTCACTGTGAGGCAGGGAGTTGGACTCTGGGCCCCTGTGCTGGTCAGCTTTTCATTGTTGGCCCTTCCTGTCCTCCGGAGAGGGTTGCAGATATGAACTGTGCAGCGTGCTGGGAACCCTGGGAGACGGGTGCCCCAGGCTGTTAGGACGGCCTGGCAATCTGGGCCCCAGAAGCACCACCCCAGGCAGCACCATTTCCGCTTCCAGGCCGGAAGCTCTCTGCTCTTCCCACAGTCCTCTCTGGTCCCCAGGGCGGGGGTGGGTGGGCCTCAAGATGCAACCTTGGGTCTGGTGCGCTTTTGCCTGTGGCATCCTGTGGCCTGGCTCTCAGAGCACTGGCCACCTTGCCATGAGGTCTCATTCTGCTGGGGTTATCCACACGTGTCCGAGTCTTCTGCTCTGTGCTGCTCACTGCTGGGCCCCAGGACTGAGTGCTGTGCTGGTGCAGGGAGGATCTCTGTCACTTTGTCCAGAGAAGGACTGACCGTCAGTCAGCCTGGTTGTCAGTCCTGGGCCTGATGGCAGGAGGCTGAGCAGGCCAGGGATGGGAGAACCTGAGACCGAGGGCTGTCCAGAGCCCCTCGGACTTGAGAGAGGGGCCTGGCCGTGGGCCGGTGAGGATAGTGTTGGGGGAGGACCCCTGGCCTGGGAGTGTGGGGCCTTACTGCCCGCTCCCAGCTGTCCTGCCTGGGGCTAGTCCACTCCCTGGGGTCCCCACTCAGGCATGTCCTGCAGCAGGAGGGCCCGTGAACTTTTCCAGGCTTCTCACAGCCCAGCTCAGGGGTGGCAGCACACAGGGCAGACTGGAGAGAGGCGTGGAGAGGCTGAGCAAGTGGGTAGACGGTGAGGGCCAGTGTGAGTGTGGTGGGCACAAGGATGGGCTGTGGGCCCGGCCAGTGAGATGCCGGGTCCAGTTGCCCCGCTAGCTTGGCAGCCCACCCCACACCGGCTGGGGCCCTCTGTGGCTCCCTGCCAGGTTTGGCCTGCCCAGACCGCTTACGGCGTCACACACGGTGTAGCAGGTGGCTTCCTGGGTGGGGGACTCGCAGAAAAGCTGAGGGCACCAGGCCCCAGGTTGGCCAGGAGGATGAGGCAGGGCAGGGGCAGGGAGAGGCCTGACTGAGCCCTGACCTCACCCCTCTGCTGCCCTCCCAGGAGGATGTTTCCGCCCTGCCCCTCCCCTCAGGCCTCCTGACAGAACAGGCCTACCTGGCAATGCCAGCAGTGGGCGCCCCCACCCGTGAATCTCTCACCGCGGGATTAGACACCCCCATACCCACCTACTCAGGTGATGCTGGGTCGAATTAAACTGAATTGCACCTCAGTTACCCCATCTTGCAGCGAGGGGTTGACTGGAGCAGGGTTTCCAGGGCCCAGGGCCCTGGGTAGCTCAGGGTCAGGCAGGCCTCTGTGAGAGTGCTTCCGTGCACATATGCCCACCCGTCCCCGGCACACCCCCGGAAGCTCTCCGCTTACCTGTAATGGATGCAGCTTTCGCCTAGGATCGCGAGTGTTCCCCTCACGGGGAATTCCTGAGCCTCTACAGCTATGATGTTGGAGGTCCTCGTGTCCTGGCCCTAGCCTGCCACCCTCGCCAGGCTGCAGCCACGTGCCTTGGCCAGAAATGCTGACTGCCCAGTTTGCCAGGCCCTGGACCGTGGAAGAAGGGCAGGCTGTGCCCCATGAGTCCCAGGAGGGATGACCAGAGCAAGGCCCCTGAGTCCCCCAGGAGGACCCAGTGAAGAAGAAGAACCTGACTGCAAACAGGCACTTTATTGCAGGGATAAAAATAATAAATACAGCCTAATCCGACAGACACCAAGGACTGGTGTCGGAGAATGATAATGTCTATGTCCCAGGCTTGCTTCAGATGAGGAGGGCGTGCTGGAGTTGGGAGCCTGTCACTGCCCAGTGCTCTGTGCACTCACGGCCAGGGCAAGGGAGGTGAGGAGGCCTCGGCAGAAGAACATTGCTTCGTAGGACACTGATGCTCGAAGGGTCTGCGGGCCAAATAGCTCAGAGGTGGAGACTGAGGCTTGGAGGAGTGTAGGGCCCCGGGTGCCATCAGGCGAGGTAGACGTGGAGGGGCCATTAGACACAAGTGGGCCCAAGGTGGGTGTGGAAATTGTCACCTGTGTAGCAGCGAGGCTCCAAGGGGCTGAGAGCCCCACCCCGGCCCTGATAGCCCGGGCCTGCCCCTCCTCACCACATCCCGTGACCTGTGGAGCCATGTGAAAGCCCTGCTCTGACGTGCTGCCCGCTCTTCACCCCTCACCTGAGAGGGACTTGGGGAAAGCCAATGTCAAACCAAAGGAATGTGGGGAGATGTCTGACCATCATCCCCTCCACTGAGTGCATGTGGAGAACCAGCGTGCCAGGCCCCATCCAGGTTCTGGGAGTGCAGACAGAATCCAGAAACACGTAGGAAATGAACAGAACGGATAGTTGGAAGGTACTTGGGGGAGGTGGGAGGGAGTGTGGGGGACTTCCGTTTAGGACAGAATGATTAAGGCAGCCTCACTGGAAGGTAGGGCTTGAGCCCCATGGACATCTGGAGGCAGGGGCTCCTTAGAGACAGAACAGTTGACCCCGGGCCCCGAGATGGACATGTGTCACCCTGCCCAGGAAGCCAAGAAAGCTGGAGGACGCAGTCCGTGGCAGGCGGTGACTGTGGGCCAATGATGACGTGTCACTCTGGGGTGGGCCAGTAGACTTGTGGCTTTCTGGAGTCTCATGCCTCCTCTGCAGCTTAGCCTTGTGCACACGTGGATGGCTCCCATAGAGGGCAACCACCCCTCCACACCAGCTGTCCTCAGCCCCGAACCTGCCCCAGGAGGGAGCCCAGTGGGGGATATATTCACATGGAGTTTGGAAACAGAGAGGTGGCCTGTGTGTGGCCGTGTGTGTGTGTGTATGTGTGGGGGGGGGGACTCTGGAAAGGTCACTGTGGGTCCCTGACCTGCTGTACCTCACCTTCTTCTTTACCCTTTCCCTCTCCCCCACTCTTTCTTTCCTGGGATTCCTGTTTAGCCTCCTCCTAGGGCTCCCCTTCCCTCTCCTCAGTTTACAAAGTTTGATGTTGTACTTATGTCACTAACAGTCACAAAGCAAAAAGGGTCCAGGGGCGCCTCGGTGGCTCAGTCGGTTGAGTGCCCGCCTCTTGATTTCGGCTCACGTCACGATCTCATGTTACGTGAGATCGAGTCCCATGTCGGGATCTGCACTGACAGCGTGGAGCCAGCTTGGGATTCTCTCTTTCCTTCTATTTATTTATTTATGTATGTATTTATTTATTTATTTAAATAAATAAGCATTAAAAAAAAAAAAGAAGAAGAAGTAAAAAGGGTCCATGTGGAGCATGCTTCCTTCCATCCCTGCCAGCTGCTACAGATAGAGACCTTGTTATCTGTTTTGAGTCTCCTCCCGACAGGTCTGGTCCATACGCATGCCCAGTGCATCATTCCTTGTTATGCTCACGGCAGCAGCACGTCAGGCCATGTGCCCCGTTCCACTTCTCTTGCTTCACAGGGCATCTGGGAGCCCCATCTCAGTGCGCATAGAGTGGCCTTGCTGTTTTTAACATCTGTGTGGCCTTCCGCTGGTGGATGCACAGTGACGCATTCATCCAGCAGCCCTGAGAAGTAGCCATTCCGATGGTGTCCACTCTCCTTTTTTAAGCAGAACTCGCAGCAGACATCCTTGCCTGGATATCATTTTGCTTCAGGTGTGAGCGTATTTGTGGGATAAACCCCTCGAAACAGAATAGCAGGGTGAAATGGAGGTGCAGTTGTAACTTCGATAGATTTTGCTCGACTGTCTTCCACAGCCACAGTAATTTATACGTCTGTGGGAGAAGTGTGCAAACACCTGTTTCTCCACGCCCTTATCTTTGCCAATCTGATAGGTGAGAAGTGGCTCTTGTTGCAATGTTAGTTAGCATTTCTCCCGCTGAGAAATGAATGAGATTGAGCATCTTTTCAAATGGATAAGATTCACCTGCGTTCTCTTTTTGAGGAACTGATGTTTGAATTCTTAACATGGTATTTCTGTTGGGCCGGTGGCATTTTTCCTACTGATTCACAGAAGCTTTCTATATATTGGGAAAACTGACACTTAGAATATGAGTTGCAAATCTTTTTCCTCCACTTACTGTATTTTCATTTTGTTTGTTAGGACTTTCACCACGCAGAATCTAAAAAATGTATGTAGTCCATGGGGCACCTGGGTGGCTCAGTTGATTAAGCGTCCGACTTCGGCTCAGGTCATGATCTCACGGTTCATGGGTTCAAGCCCCGCATTGGGCTCTGTGCTGACAGCTCAGAGCCTGGAGCCTGTTTCAGATTCTGTGTCTCCCTCTTTCTCTGCCCCTCCCCTGTTCACACCCTGTCTCTGTCTCAAAAATAAATAAACATTAAAAAAATTAAAAAAAAATGTATGTAGTCCGTAATGTACATATTATGTTTGAACCGTGTGAAATTATAGTTTCCATAGGTCAAAAATGTTGCCTATCAGTCATTTTCAGGCTAGCAGAACAACCTCTGTACTATGAAACCATAAAGAAATTCTCTCACGTGTTCCTCTCATAGGCTTATGGTTTTGTTTTTCAAATGTGAGTATTTGATTTGTCTGGTAGGATGCCAATTTTATTTTATTTTTTTTCCAGATGACCACTCATTTGCCCAACACCACTGATGAAACAATTACCCTTTTCTTCACTGGTTTGAAATATCACCTTTATTCGTATACTAACCTGCCGTATGTATTTGGGGTTATTTCAAGACTTTCTTGTTTGCTTCAGTGCTCTGACTGTATTTTCACGTGCTGATACCATGTTTTAAGTTTCGCCGTTATCAGGCATTTTCAAACACACTGAACAGTAAAGAGAATAGAATCACGCACACCCGTATTCTCATTACCCAGATTCAGCAGTTCGGATTTTACCAGCTTGCTTCACTTACTCATTTTTCCTTCCCCCCTCCTTCTTTCTTTTCTTTTGCTCTTTCTCTTTTTCCTTTGAACTGAAGTATTTCAATCAAACCCCTGACCTCTGTAATTTTCCCTGTATCCTCCGGTGTGGATCTCCGAAACAAACAAGGCCACTTGCAAATAGAACCGTGCAGTCATTATCACAAATAACAAAATTAATAGCAATTCGTTGCTGTCATCTAACGCCCAGCACATACTCAGTTTTCCTTAATTGTCTTAAAAATGCTCTTTTGCAGTTGGTTGTAAAATTAGCAACCAAATTAAATCCACGTGTGGCATTTGGTTTTTATTTTTTATAAGGCTCTTTTTTTTTTTAAGTTTATTTATTTTGAGAGAAGGCGCACATGTGTGCATGCAAGTTGGACTGGGGGGACATAGAGAGAGACTCCCAAGCAGGCTCCGTGCTGTCAGCACAGAGCCCAACTCGGGGCTCAATCTCACAAACTGTGAGATCATGACCTGAGCTAAAAATCAAGAGTCGACGCTTCACCGACTGAGCCACCCAGGTGCTCCTTGTAAAACTTCTTTAATCTGAAGCAGCCCTTCCTTCCCAGCCCTACGACTGCCCCCCCACCCCCACCCCCGCCCCGCCGCCGCCATCACCTTTCCTTAAGCCATTGGCTCACTGCAGAAACTTGAGTCTGTGTCTGTGGAATGTCCTATTTTCGAGACTCGTCTCTTTGCTTCCTTGCAGTGTCATTTAACGAGCTCCTCCGCTCCTAGTACTTTCTCTACACTGGAATTTAGCTCGGACAACTTCATTTTATGGGCTTGCACGTTCTTTTGGCAAGAATACTTCAGGGTGCTGCCCTGTACCTCACAGGAGTCTGTCGCATCAGGTCCGGTTGCAGTGGGCATGAACATGGGGGAGATGGGCTCTCATCCTCCTGCCTCCGTTCTGTTCTCCTGACAGTTTCAACCATCAACAACCACAACCAGAGTCAAGTCTCCCATCAAGGGCTGCACCACGGTACCTTTCTAATTGTTCTTTCCCAGTGCATTTGTGGGGTTCTTCTAGAAAGAACATTCTCTCATCAACCAGGGCGATTTGGTTACCCCAACATGATTTCAGAAAAAAAGGCAGGGTAAGTGCTAGATTCTTTCCTTTGCCAATACATGGTTCCTTCTGATGTTGCAACCTGTGCTTGTCTCCCTAACTTGGCGGCCTTAGCCCGTCACACCCTTTTTCATCAAGTTGGTTATGCCATTTTTTTTCAGCTGTAACCCTGTATTTACTGTAATATTGCTTTATCTGCTGGATTGAGCATGTTCTTGTTAGCCGTGTGTATTTCCTGTGGTTGTCAATGCAGCTGGCCGATTTCCTGGTTGTGACGTCACAAACCACGGGGGGGGGGGTGGCCAGCCCCACCTGGTTTTCTCTTCGGTCCTGATAATGTCGAGGGGCGACCTTACAGCAGGTGAGGCTTTCTTCCCAGATTGCTGGATCTTAGTGTAGCAGAGATGCCTGCATGTTTCGGAGGCTGGTAAAGAGGATGTGTGCATGAGCCTCCCTGGGACATGGGGAGAAGAGCACCCCATTTGTCTTGTCCTCTCCCTGGGCCATGATGTGAGCCATCTCTGCATCAGGAGAGAGGGTTGGAGGGGAAGCTGAAGGGCCCGACAGGCCCAGGTCTATCGCTTTCGCATGGTTGAGAATATCAGGGATGTCAGACAAGGGGCACCCTCATGACATGGGAGTCCCTAGCTGGGGGAGATGCTGTACCTGGAGCCCTGGGGAGGCAGGGCTCACAGAGGGTACAGAGAGGAGCTGGGCGATGAAGAAGGGCCTTAGGAGCCGGTCCAGGGCAGCCCCTCGAGGCAGAGACCCAGGCCTGTGGGAGGGCAGGGCCTATGGGAAGGACCAGCTCTGTAAGTGCCTGAGCTCGAGACCCAAGCTCGGCTTCCTGATGTGTCCGTGCTGACTTCTGGGGATCTGAGCTCTGTCCCTGAGCTGCTGTGCCTGCCTTTGGGTTCTGATAAGGACCCCTGGGGTCCTTGGGTTGATGCTGGGGGGGAGCAGGGGCAGTGAATAGACTTCACTGGCCAGAAGAGCCCATCAGGAGCAGAATCCACTCCTGAAATCCCTTCTTGGCCCTCTCTTGCTGGAGGCCCTTCACAGCCTGGTATTGTTGCCTGGCAGTGCGAGGCTTAAAGCGGGGGCTTCTAACAGCAAGGGTTTAGTTGTGCGTGAATTAAGGGTTCAGAGTGTTCAGGTGGCTCCCTCTCCCCTCCCCTCCCTGCAGAGCCGGTGTTCCCAGGTGGTGCCCACCCCAGGCACCCAGCAGACGTCTGTTAAATGAGTGAATCCACAGAAGCCGCCTCCCTGATGGTGCAGCCCTGGGGCCACAGAGGTGGGCATGTGGGCAGCTGCCCGGCCTGCTGAATCTACACTGTGCTGGGTGTCTGGAGGGGTGCAGTTTTGTGGGCAATGAACAAGGCCATGAGAGAGGGGCCCAAACACCAGGAGGAAGCAAGTTTCTGGAAGGTCCTAGCCAGCACCACCACCCCCCGCCCCCGGCCCCATCATGGAGTGTGGGGCGCGCCGGGCAAGGGGGCAGTAAGCCCACGGCTTCCTCGAAGGCTAGGGCACTTCTCCCACATAGTGTGGCCTTCATCTTGAGCCTCCTGCTTCCTAGCCCTGCCTCACCTGGCCTGGGTTCCAGCTGACCCTGAGTCTGCCCCTGGCTGGGTCTGGTGGGGCACCAGGCTCAGAGTGCAGTGCCTTCTTGCTTCTGCTTCCCCGGCCCTCTCCCAGCTATGATTTTAGATCATCTGTTCTCAAAAGTGGGATCGGATCCTAGGACCAGCAGCATTAACGTCCCCTTGGAGATTTTTTTTAGAAATGCAGATTTTCAGGCCCTTTCCCAGACCTCCTGAATCAGATACTCTAGGGGAGGGGGCTGCAATGTGCGTTTTGACAAGCTCTCCAGGGGATTCTGATGCCCGCGGAAAGCTGAGAACTGCTTCTTAAGAGCAAACAGCCCAGCCCAAGGGGTTCTGGCCAGGACAAGATAAGATCCTTCCTCTTGGTTTTGAAAACTTCCCAGGCCACAGCCTGTGGTTCTGAGCCCACTGAGCCCTCCTGAGCGAATGTCAAGCCCACTCCCAGATGCTGACCCACTAGGGTTAGCCCACAATGTTCTGTCCATTTGGGCCCTGGTTGCTCACCATGCTGGGACCTGGTACCACAGTGCGGGGACCTTTGAGTTCAACACAAAATGGGAGCTTTTCTATTCATCATATTTACTTTGGTTTCTAGAGAGCTGCCCAGTAGCATTCAGCTGACTCAGCCTCAGTCACAGCAGAAATTCCCGCCCCCCCCCCCCCCCCCCCCCCCCAGGGCTGACTGCACTTTTGGGATGGCCCTCAGGGGCTGAGGTCTGTGCTTTTATCTAAAACCCTCTAGGGGAGGTTAGTGGCTGGCCCAGGGCCAGGACGTGGGGGAGCTCACTTCCAGAGGTACCCCTGCCTGTCACTCCCACACACATTCAGCTCAATTACTCGGGAGTCACTGGACCCAGTTACTCAGAGCACAGATGAATCAGACTTCCCGTAACTGGCATTCAGGAACTTGGGAGCTTGGAAAGGTTTCCAGGACACTGGGGGTGCTGACGTCTCTTGTTGGCATCTCTCTCCCAGCCCAGGGCAAACATCCAGGTGAAAGAGCCGTTGCATTAGAGAGAGATTGTACCTGGCGGAGCCTTTCTTTAAACATATCATTTGACAAAGAATCCCTGACTTGGGGTAAGGGAGGGGGTGGGATGGGAGGTAAGGGCGTCATATTTGGGGGCTTTTTCATATGAGATCTTTTCATTCTCACAGAGCCCCTAAGATAGTGGTTTTCTCTACAGAAACACAAAGTAGGCTCAGAGAGGCTGAGAAACCCAACAAAAGTCACGCAGCAGTGAGGCTCAGAACTGGGACTCAGACCCAGTGTGGCGTTCCCCACTGTCCCAGGCCCTCTCATCAGGCGCAACACAAGGGAGCCCTTCAGGAGCAAGTGCACGGCCTGGGGGTTCCCTCTCCCTCCTCCCTCCCCCAGAAGTACACAGGAAAACATTTAGTCATTGAAGAAGTCAAATTGATGTCCTTACCGTGGGATTTGCTGGAACTGTAATGTGTTCGTATGGTTTCTGAAGCTTCCGAAGGGGAACAGAGTGGACAGAATCTCTACGGCCTCCCCGGGGAAGAGACCGGGGAAGAGAGACCCGTGCTCTGGGGATGGTGTATGGGGTCTCCCTGGCAGGGCAGCCACAGAAGCAGCGATGGCCAAAGCTCCAGGAGTGGTGTCAGGGAGTCTGGGACCCCGCCTGCAGCATGGGGCACGTGGTGCTGGACATGCCTCAGGGGGGCGGCAGGTTCCATGGTGTGGCCTCCGTGCCCGCAGCCTGGCTGTCCTCCTTCCGCTGGGCAGAGCGCCAAGGTTGTGTTGGATCTGGTGGGTGGGGGGCTGTTTGTGAGTAGACAGCACCCCATAAAGTCCAGGGAGATCACTGGGGAGACGACTCATCCAGAGACTTTTCTACTCACGTGGCCCAGGCTGCAGTACCTGCCTTTCGCTCGCCTGACCCGGAGCACATCGGGGAGCCCTTCACTAAGTGCCAGGGGTCAGGGTGTGGAAGAAAGGTCCCCAGGACAGGCTGTCACTGTGAGAGCTCAGAGGGTGGATCTTTCCCGCCCCTCCCCTGTCCTCCCATTGAGCCTCCAAGCTCTCACCCTCCCCAGGGTCCTGGGAGACGTGGTGAGAGACTTAGCCCCGGAAGGGTGGGGGGACAGGAGCCTCTGACCCTTCATCGTCAGGGGGACGTCCCAGGTGGGGGAGGGTACAACTGATGCTGTGAAACCCCTCTGCATTCATTCAGCCACGTAGCTGGGCTCACTGTCCCGGGAGCCCCAAGCCTGCTGCTCTCCCAGCCTTTTCCCTTCACCCCTCCCTTCTGTCACCCACAGTGCCCCTTCAAGTGGTTTCCAATCTACCGTGCATGCTTTCTCTCTTCCCTGCCCCTGCCCACCCTCTGTCCCACCCCTCTGCGTTTTTCTTACCCGCTGACTGATGGCGGGCTAACGTATCCCCTCCCCATCTCCAGCTAGGCCATCGCCCTGGCTCTGTACCTAAGACCCTCGCTCTGCCCTCTGGTCCGCTCCCCAGGCCGAGTTCCTGGGAGCCTGTGCCCTGGGCCCCTGCAGTTCCTGGGCCTGGAGCCGATGTCCTGGCAAGACTCCATGTCTCTGGACTAAGGCCCACCTTGGTCGTGATGAGCTCTGCCCGGGCTGGGCCCTGCCCTGCCCTGACCCTGGCTGGGCTGCAGCCTCTGTTTCTGCACTGCTTCCCTTACACTCTGCAGCTGTGTCCCATCCTGGCTCCCACTTCCCGCTGGACTCCACGCCCTGGACTGCGCCCCTCCTGACTTCCGCCTTCCTCCCCTGTCCCTGCCTCACCCCTCTCAGGGGGGAACAGAATGCCAAGCCCAAGTTGAGGAAGCTCAAGCCCAGACGAGGCTGACCTCTGGGACCTTTGTTGTGAGTCAGAGGAAGAAGGAGAGGGAACATCTGCAGGGTCCCTGCAACCCCTCTTCCCTCCCCCTGCCCTGCCTAGAGCCCAGAGACCCCGTAGACAAGCTGGTGGGCCTGCCCTCCCACCCACTCTGGAGGTGCAGACGTGGGCTGTGGGCCCTGGGGGCTCAGATACACTCCTTGGGGGCAGGCACGTGGAGGTGCAGGTGGAGGACGTCATGGTGGTGATGCCTGTGCCTCACGATGTTCTGTGGGCGCTGCGGGCATCTCGCCTGCGGCAACTGGTCTAGTCCCATCAACCCTGAGGGACAGGGCAGTTCCCGCCCCCATTTTACAGGTGAGGAAACTGAGAGGTTAAGGGGGTGCAGGCGGGCTCCAGGATGCAGTGCTGCCTGCAGAGGAGAAAGGGGTGCTGCAGGGGAGGACAGGCCCGGGTGTGGGGCCTCGAGTTGGAACTCACTTCAGGAGTCATGGGGCCCCTTGGTGGGCCTTGGGCCCTCAGTGCCCCATTCAGAGGTGCCTGTGGGACATTACTACAGACGGCGGAGGCCTGTCCTCATTCCTCCTCCAGGGCCTATGAGGCCCAGGGGCGGGGAGAAGGAAGGGGCCTTCCTGGTCGGATGCAGGAAATGGATCCAGGAAAGGGTGACACGCTGGATCCACACTGAGGGTGACAGTAGGTTCTCTGCAGGCCAGGGACTGTCCACTCAAACATCCAGGCCTGTTGCCAGGGCTGCTGGGTTCCATTGTGGTTTCTCCCTCAGTGTGGTACCAGTGGAGGCCTGGGCTCTGTGTGCATCCTGCTGTGGCTCAGAGGCCCCGTGGCCACCCCTGGCAGGTCTGGCTTCTGAGTTTGCCCACACCACCGCAGTAGAGCTGGCCTGTGGAGTAGCGCCCCAGGCGATTTCTCTGGCTGCCTTTGCTGGGTGGGGTAAGGTGGCCAGACATTCCTTTCCTTTTCCTGTTCCCACAGCATGGTGGGAGCCACAGTCTGGGCTACCAGGGTGAGCCCAGAGCCCGGGCCCCTAGCCTGGCCGGGCCCAGAACAAACAGTGTGACACTTCCAGCCTCAGTTTCCCCATCTGTGAGGCAGACGGCCAGGCTGAGGCTCTCCTGGCTCTCCCAGGGTACGCAGAGGCCCAGTGCACACTGCCTAGCTAGACCCCCGAAACTGTCTCCCTGAGCCCCCCATGCCAGTTGGTCAGCTGCCCTCTCTTGCCATCGTTCTCCCTTGGCCTGCTCAGCTCTTGCTGACAAGGGGCCCTGTGGCCTTTTGAGGTTTGGGGCCTCCTCAGGACAGGGGCGGTGGGGGGTGTTAGTGATGCCAGGTGGGGGCCCTGGTCAGACATGCCTTGTGTCAGAGGTGCTTCCTGCCTGGGGCTGCTGGGCTGTAGGTCTCATCTCCCCCAGGTGCCCGAACGCCCAGACCCTCACTCCCCAGCACTGAGCACTTGCGCAGGCCTGGGCCCTCCTCCCTCTCCCTCATGTCAAAGCTTGGGGGCCAGGAATCGGGGAGACCACCTTCTCACATGATCCCCTCCGGTGGAAGGCTTAGGAATCACGCAGGCGTTGAGGGCACTGGAGCCCGGCTTTGCCACCTCCCGCCTTGCACACGCTGCTGCCGTTTCTGGGTCTCAGACGCCTCCTCCGTAAAAGGAGGTGACCTATAAGCTGTGTTCCAGGGCAAGGTGATGCAGCACATCGCGGGGGGCCTGGGTGCTCTGGGGCCTGTCCTCATTCCCAGCTCTCCCACCTGGCGTGGGGCCCCCAGGGCTCCCGGCTCCAGGCCCACACGGGCCCAACTCAGTCTCTCAGAGTCCAGGTCCGGGAGTGGGTGAGCCCCGGCCCACCGGCTGAGTGTAGGGGAGCGCGGCACGGGCATCCCAGCCTGGCCTGGCCATGACGGTCAGCGGCAGCAGGCTCCCTGCAGTCAGGTGCGCGGTGGGTCACCGCAGGGCCTCTTTCTGCAGTGCTTCCCGCGACAGGGCACACGGTACACAGCCTCTAGGGTAAATAGTCTGATGGAAGGGGCAGGGGTGTGAGGAAGGGGAGAGAACGAAGGCAGGCCAGAAGGGCCTCCCTAATTCACACGCAGGAGATAGCTTCTAGTGCTGCTTGGCAACCAGAGGAGAAAGAAGGGGCCCAGGCCATGCCGATGCCCCAGCCCCCTCCGGGCTCACCTTCAGTGGACAGACAGAACTCCAGATTCTCCCTCCAGGGCTGTCTTCCCAGAGAAGCCAAGGGTGGTGGGGCTCCCAGGAGTGGCTTCACCCCCTACCACCAGATGGGCTTGAGCCAGAAACTGGGTGCCCCCTCCCCCAGCACCGGGCTGCAGGGTTCTCCTGATGTGGGAGTCTGGGCTTTATTTCTACTTTGACCCTGACCAGTGTCCTCTGTCCTTGGATAGACTGTTCCACATCTCTGACCTCCGTTTGCACTCCTGTAAAACGGGCCAGTGGCACTCACGGGAGTTATGTGGAGAGTAAATGACAAAGATGTGATGCTTCAATCCTGGGCCCATTCAGTCCTCAAGGGCACACAGGGTGCCTGTAAGTGGGGCTGTAGGGCACAGGAGGCTCCATGAGGAGCCACCCCCCGCCCCCAGGAGCTTGCAATCTAAGAGAAGGTGAGGGTGACAGGTCTCCCCAGACTGTCTCAGGCCTTTGGACAAATTGGACAAAAGTGTAGCTCTGAGACTGGATCAGGACTGGGGTCAGCTCCCCGCGCTGTGTGACTGTTCCGGACATCCCTGGAGGGGTCCAGACCAGAGAGGCAGTCGAGGCAAGAGGGGTGGCAGTGGGCGGGGCGGGAAGGAGCAATACTGAGCAGGTGGCCAGCAGAGGAGTGAGCCAAGGCAGGGGGGAGGGGAGAGGGTGCCAGCAGATGTTGGTTCTTAGGTGGAGCCTGCGGCAGGACAGTGAGTGACTTTGGGAGGGTTTTCCTGCATCCCCATTCATGTTCCTCCCTGGCATTTCCACCCCAGCCACGCCCGAGGGCCTCGGTTGAGCTGGGTGGGGCTCCACTGTGCAGGGCAGTCACCAGGCCACGGTGGAGGGGACTTCCCAGGAAGGTGCTGGAAACCCCAGAGCCTCCCGGTTTCCTCTCCAAATGCCTGGGAATTCGGTGGCCTCTGCCCAGGAGGAAAACCCCCAACTTTCCCTGCTGTGCTCTGTGGCCAGGGCTGCTGAGGTACAGAAGCCTGCAGTGGGTGCAGGGGTCCCGCGTGGTCAGACCCCACGGGGACGTGCCAAGTGTCACTCGTGTCATTGCTCGCATGCCGTGAAGAGGCTGCCTCCTTTGGTCACTCCTTTTAGCCATGATTTTGGGGACTCCAGGGAGGACCCCTGCCTGAGGCTCACCCTGCAGTGACCTTGAGCTACAGCAGTGGTTCCAGACTTGCTGTGGCCACAGACACTGTGCTCAGTAGACACAGCCTTTTGGAGGAGTGCCACCAGAGCCACTGTTGAGCAGGGTGCCCATCGGGCCTGTGGCGTACCGCTCCCCTATTCCTGCACCGCGGGGCCCAGGGGACCCCGTGTGTGTGTGACCTGGGTGTGAAGGTGTCAGTTCCAGGCCGTCCAAGCCAATGGGACTGGAGTAGATGAATGAGAGAGGGAGGGAGCTGGGACCATGGCTGGCAGCGTGAGCCAGGAGATGGAGAGGAGGGGGGAGGAGGGACCAGGCAGGTAGGTCTGCGGACCACAGTGGGCGCTGTGGCAGGGCCAAAGGGCAGGAGCTGGTGGCCCCTGGCGTGCAGGAGACGTCTGGCCCCTCACAGCTATCTTGGTACCATTGTCACAGTGAGGTGCTTAAGAGGCTCTGAGGGCATTCCTCCAGACCCCCTGCCCTCTCTGCATCTCCTCCGGCTCCTGGGCACCCCTCATTGGGTACTTTTGTCCAGCCCACTTCCTCCTCGGATCCCTCGTGGCTGGGATCACGGGAGACATTTCTGCTCGCCACCTCCCAGTGTGTGCGAACACATGCCCGGGCCCGGCACGCATGTCTTACTCGGTCCTCACGGCAGCCCTGCAGGGTAGGGAAGCAGGTGCCAGACCCAGGCCCTGCTCCTAGTGCTGTCTGACCCACATTCTGGGGCTCTGAAGCAGAGTTGGTGGCCCTGGAACCCGTGCAGGGTGGTTGCCCTAACAAATCGCCGCAAACTTAGTGGCTTCGATAACTCACGCTCATCATCTTACCGCGCTGTGGGTCAGAGGCCAGCACAGGCTCAGTGGGCTAAGGTCAAGGTGCCCCCACTGCTCTTCTTCCCTGGAGGCTCTGGAGGGGGATCGTGTCCTGCCCACCCAGGTGTTCCTTCCATGTGCTGTAGAGCTGAGCTCCCCATTCCCTGCTGGCTGGAGGCTGGGGGTCCCTCAGCCCCTAGGCCTCACGCATGGCTCCCCGCGTCTCAGAGCAGGCAGTGGGGTGTTGGATCCATCTCTCTGACCCTGCATCATTGTTACACCTCTTTCTCTGACCACAGCTGGGAAGGCTCCCCAGTTTTCTGTACTTGTGTGATTAGACTGGGCCCACCTGCGCGATCTGGGATGCTCTCCCCCTCTCAAGAGCCGTAATTTTTTTTTTTTTTACCGTTTTTTTAAAATTTATTTTTGAGACAGAGAGAGACAGAGCATGAACGGGGGAGGGGCAGAGAGAGAGGGAGACACAGAATCCGTAGCAGGCTCCAGGCTCTGAGCCATCAGCCCAGAGCCCGACGCGGGGCTCGAACCCACGGACCACGAGATCGTGACCTGAGCTGAAGTCGGACGCTCAACCGACTGAGCCACCCAGGCGCCTCTCAAGAGCCGTAATTTAATCCCATCTGCGAAGTCCCTTTGGCAATGTAGTCCTTTTGCAAAAAGTCCCTTTTGTCGCATTCACAGTTATGGGGTTCAGGTATGGGCATCTTTGGGGACCATACCCAATGTTGGGGGCCTTCGGTGGGCATCAGAGAAGCCTCTCTAAGAGGGGTCTTAGGCAATCACAGCCCAGGGCAGACCTGGTTGGGGCTC
Organism: Panthera uncia; assembly: GCF_023721935.1. Taxonomy (NCBI): domain Eukaryota; kingdom Metazoa; phylum Chordata; class Mammalia; order Carnivora; family Felidae; genus Panthera; species Panthera uncia. The sequence continues at coordinate 47,906,527 of NC_064818.1, forward strand.
TCCTGCAGCCCAGCCTCCGTGTCTAGGGGTGGACTCTAGAGGAGAGGCGGTGGTCTTTCCCATGATCAGGCTCCTGGTGATCTTGTGAGGTCTTGTGCGTGTGCTCTGTGAGGGGAGTCGGGGGCCAGGCATTTGCTTCCATGCAGTGGAAGCTCTACCAGGGTTTTGAAGACATGTGGTCAGAATGCAGGGGAAACAGCCACGCAGGGCCTGTGATGGGGGTAGAAGGGGTCTCCGGGGCTTCTGTCAGGGCAGCCAGAGAGCCCCAGCCCGGCCACCTCTGCCACGGGCCAGATGGCAGGCAGGAAGACACGCCTGTGGGCACGCGGCCACGGACAAGCTCGCTCAGTCACCTACTCCATTCAGGCTGTCTTTGCAGCCCAGCCCAGAACAGGCCTCCCCTAGTGCTACCAAAGCCCCCAAGCTTAGGGCAGGAGAGGGGAGAACAGACCTTCTAGAAAGAAAGAGCACTGTGGGCCCTTAGTGTGTGCTCTGAAGGGTCTGAATCCAGGGAACTCCTGTCTCCTTCGCTCCCACAATTGCTTGTCTGTGTGTGCTGCCTGCCCCCACCCCCCACCCCCGTGTCAAAGCCCTCCACTCCCAGGGCTGAATTTCTCTGTCTTCACCAGGCGTGGCTTGGGGAGAGTCAGCTCTGCTCATCTTGGGTTTCGATCTGGAGGTGTTCCCCGCTAGGGAAGGTGTTGGGGTTGGGCATCACCATGCACACACCGGGGAGGGATGCCCTGTCTGTTCTTGGGGGTCTGACCTGGGCAAGTCTCCATCCTGGGATCTCCCAGCATTGGTGGGGACAGGTGCCCCCGGTGTCCTCATTTAGAACTCTGGTACCACACCCCATGGCCAGGGTCGGGCGGGAGCTCAGTGATCCTCCTGTGTGTCCTCAGGGGTGCTGTCACCACCCCCCCACCCAACCCCGGGCAGGGACTCCCCGCCTGCCTGTTCCCACAGGCGTCCCAGGGCACGGCACCTTCACTTATCTCCCTATGAACCTGGCGCTAACAGAGGAAACTGGTACTCATGAGGGCCGGGGGCTGGTCCAGGCCACCCAGCCAGCAGCAGAGCTGGGCCAGAACACAGCTTCTGTCCTTGTCCAGGAGTGCCCTGTCCACCCTCACGGTCCCGTCCTGGAGGAGCAGGACCGACTCAGGGACTCAGGACCGACTCATGTCGGGAGTGCCGAGGCACCAGCCCAGATTCCCAACAGTCCTGGTGGGACCAGGGGTCTCCAGCCACCACAGCCAGCACCTTGCACAGTCTGCTCAGGGGCCCCACAACGAGCAGGCTTGTGCTGTTTTCCTGGCCACGTTTGGAGGTGAGATGGCTCAGCTGTGGGCTCTGGGTCGACATCTCAATTTTCACTGCTGCCCGTGCCCATCACACGCTCCTGCTCTGTTGCAAATGAGGAACAGCAAATCAATCCATGTGGCTTTTTCTTTTCTTTTCAATACACGTGTGGGTGTGTTCCTGCTCCGGCATCTGTGCCTCCGGGGGAGCTCCTAGTAAAGCTCAAATCACAGAGTGGCGAGGGGGTGGCCGGGGAGGTGCAGGCAGGCGGCAGCGGCTGCGCCCCACGCTGGGGAGGGAACCTGCCACCGGGCTCGAGCTCGCTGGGCGGCTGGCTTCTCACCAGCACTTGAGGTGGCTGTGGCTGGCTGATCTGTGCTGTGTGCTGGGACTGGGGCAGGAAGGGAGACAGAGTCTCAGAAACGGGGTCACAGAGCGAGTGAAGCCAGGCTCCAATCCCCAGAGCAGCCTCTTTCCACAGCCCTTCCCGTTGGATGTCTGGCTTTCTGATGCCTCCCCAGCCCTTCCCCTGTGGGTCAGAGGGGTGACCACGGCCTTCTGTGTCTTGCCGCCCTAGAGGTGCTCCCATTATGCTGTTTGCAATACAGTTTGCACTGCCCTGTGGGGTGCCCAGGCCCCAACGATTCCTATTTTGCGAATCGGGGCAGAGGCCCCTCCTCACCCTGGTCCTTCCAGATGGTCAACAGGCTGCAGGAGCCACTGCCTGACCCAGCACAGATCCTGCCAGCAGGTTCTTGCCCAAGGACCCAGGTGTCTCAGGCCCATAAGAACCACCCTGCCTTAGCCTCGCCCTCTTTCCCCTGCCCTGTGGGAAGCTGTGCTTGGCCAGGTGGCAGGTGGGAAAATAGCTAAGGCATGATGCCCCTCGGGTGCCTTTAATGTTTTTGGCCGGCCCTAGGGGCTGGGTGAGGGGCAGACAGTGAAGGGACCCCTCCTGGGGTATCTGGCCCACCCTCCCCTGCAGCACGTACACCCCACACCCAGTGGTTCTCAAACCTGACTGCACATTACAATCCCCCTCACGCTGGCAGGAAGCGTAAATTCCCAGGCCACATCCCCAGAGACTGGTTTAGTCAGTCTGGGGGTGGAGCCCAGAGATCCATTTTTAGCAGTCTGGTTGGGGAGGGGGTGGTGATGGGAGACACTTTTGGGGAGTGAATTATGTCAGACAACAGGCAGAAATGGGACGATCCTTGGTCCACTGGACAAAGTTGTCTCTTCGTGGTTGGTGACAGAGTGCACTGAACTGGGGGCCAATCTCTGCATCACCCAGCCAGGAATTGTCAAAGCGGCTTGGTGCTGTGGTGGCACCCCAAACTCGGGTCACCCCATCTGTAGACGTGCAGTGCGCCGGGAAAGGGTACCGGGCAGGGAGCTGCGACTGCCCTCCTGGCTGTATATCACACACTGCAGTTTTTAGAAGAGGAGACTGAGGTTCAGAGAGGCGAAAGGCTTGTGCCAGCTCCCTAAGTGGGGGATGCCGAGCTGGGGACCTCGCCAGGCTGCCTGGCTCTGCTGCGAGAGTTGTGCCGCCTCCCTTGGGGACTGTACCTGAAGAGGGCAGTGAATAATCTCGCTTTAAAAGTGGCATTTAAATGCATAAATTGAAACATCTGCAGGAGCTTTGTCCTGATTAAGGAACTCTCAGACCCTGGAGCCCAGTGCCTCAGTAGCAGCTCCTGACCCGGATACGGCCCCGCACTCTCAGGATGAGGTATCCTACCCCCCTCCCCACCCCACCCCACCCCACCAGGGATCTCTGCCCAAGGTCCTTGGCCTCAGTGTTCCCTGGGAATGTTGAGCCCAGATTCCTGGGCATGGAGAGTGACTTGTTAATGTGACTTCTGTCTCACTGTAAAGAAGGTTTATTCACAGCAAAAATCTGTAACAGTCCAAGGGAAGGCTGAGCCCACGGCCTGTAGCCTGAGAGCAGAGAAGGCAGAATTCCATCCACCTCTGGAACCTGTTCTCAGGTGCTCTGTCCTTCCTTCCTGCCGAGAAGAGGTGCTTGCTGTCTCCTGCTCCACAGAGCACCCCCACCCCCCCACCTCACCAGAGGCAGGACTCAGGCCAGGGGCCTCCCTGCAGGCTCAGCCTGTTGCCCTGAGTGCCTCTTCTAAATTGGAGGTGACCTGGTGTCTGGAAGCTGGTTTCAAACTTTCTTTAGTGGTGAAAGAAACCCAAAATGATACCAAATAGGTCCTAGGGAACTAGCTGTGTTTGAAAGGAGGTGGCGAAGATGGCTGAGAGTCAGGTAAAGGAGACAGTCATGGGATGATCCCAGGAATAGCATGGCTGCGGAGGCTCCTGATCTGTGAGCCCTGGCAGGGAGAAGGTGCGGGGGCAGGCCAGGCAGGAAGAGCACTCTGAACAGAGGGAACAGCCTGTGCAGAGTTGGGGGGGGGGGGGAGCAGAGCCACCCAGCAGCAGTGGGGATGGGGTCAAGGTGAGCCTGCACCTTGCCAGCCATGTCACCAGGTTTTGTCCTCTGTGAAACAGTGGGAAGCCAGTGAAATGTTTTAAGAAGTTGGGTATCTGTAGAGGGCTTAGCAGTTGGGGAGGGGCCGGAAAGGGGGGTAGCAGTGAAAACAGGGACCACCGGGCCGAGGTTGTCTGAGGAGAGAGATGGCCGGTTGGATTAGGTTGTCAGCGGGGATGGACAGGCAGACGTGGTCAGACATGGGAAATACAGAGCAAGTAAAACTACGGGGAGCAGGTGACCCACTGGACATAGGGCGGGGGCGGGGGTCTTTGTAGCTTTTTTACAATTGTTTCCTTTAAGATTTCTTTTGTTGCCTAAAGTGTGCGTTTCCTCTGGGATCTGTTCTTCCCTTGGCCCTTTGGCCTTTTGCTTTCATGCTGTTCGTCCTGCTCTTCATGCCTGTTTGTGCCTCCTGAACTTGGGGCTGTCTGTCTGTTTTAAGGCAGGGGTCTGGGGGCTGGCCGAGCACTTCCTCTGCTGTCTTGGGGTCAGACTGTATTCCACAGTGTCTCGCCTCCTGCGTGGAATCCCTAGGCAGACACTGAGCAGTAAGACAGGATGAGTCAGCACTTTGATCTAAGGCAAGTTGGGGTGTTCGGGACTGGCTGTCAGCAGCAACTCCCCCCCCCCCCCCCCCCGCCCAACCCCCCACAGTGCCTGAGCTTTGAGGGCTTCACACAGGGCACCTGGCGCCACACTGAAGGCCGGCTTAGAAAACAGCTCTCCTGGGGCGCTTGGCTGGCCCAGTCGATGGAGCATGTGACTCTAGATCTTGTAAGTTTGAGTCCCATGTTGGATGTAAAGATTACCTAAAAAAATAAAATCTTAAAAAAAGAAAGAAGAAGAAGGCAGCTCTCCACACGGGGGTCTGTCCCTGCCTCCAGGCCCAGTAATGACCTGTCCATGTCCTGTGGTGGGAGGGCGAGGTGAGTCCTCCCTCTGGCAGACCTCCACATGGCCTTTGGTCTGTATGCCCACTTTTCTTCCGAAAGGTGGGGCTTCCTGTTCAGGCTTTTGTGTGATTTTGTTTACCACCCACCCCCCACCTGCCTTCCGTTTTCCAAAAGCGTGAGTCACTCTGGTCCATCAGTGACCCACCCTCTTCCACACCTTTTCCTCTGTGTTCTTTTAGCTCATGGAAGTTGGGAAGGGTGAAAGGCAAGTGCACATTCTCTGTCCACCATTTTTTAAAAAATATTTATTTGTTTGTTTATTTATTTATTTATAACATGGGCGCATGGGGAGGGAGGGGAGAGAGAGAGAGAGAGAGAGAGAGAGAGAGAGAGAGAGAGAATCCCAAACAGGATCCACACTCAGTGCAGAGCCCAATGTGGGGCTCGATCCCACAATCCCACAACCCTGGGATCATGACCTGAGCCAAAATCAAGAGTCCGATGCTTCACCGACTGAGCCACCCAGGCACCCCTACTTCACCACCTTGAACTAGAAGTCAGGAGAATTTCTTCTTGTAAAAGGCGCTCTTATAAATCTGTACGTTTTATTACCATTTCTCAGGTCTAAAGTTGTGATGGCATCTTTGATTTCTCTTTCTCTCAAAACCCATATCTGATCAATGAGCAAATCCCATCCTTAATATAGTCCATAGTCTTCCCTTTCTCGTTCCGTGCACTGCTACCTCCCCAGGGCAAGCCACCCTCCCAAGCATCGAGAGTTACATGCTCCACCGACTCTGTGGACTCAACTTCATTCTTTTGCATGTGGCTATTCAGTTGTCTCAGCACCATTTGTTGAAAAGACTATTCTTTTCCCAATGAATTGCCCTGCCACCCTTGTCGAAAATCAATTGAACGTAGATATATGGGTTTGTTTTTGGATTCTCAACCTGTTCTCTTGGTCTATATGCCTATCTTTGTGCCAGTATCACACTGACTTGATTACTTTAGCTTTGCATTAAGTTTTTAATGGGGGAAGTGTGAGTCTTCCAACTTTTTTCTTCTTTTTAAAGATTGCTTTAGCTGTTCTAGATCCCTTGCATTTCCATGCGAATTTTAGGAACAAGTTATCAATTTCTGCAAAAACAAAACCAAAACAAAACAACAACAATAACAAAACCCCAGCAGCTAGAATTGTGAAAGTGATCACATTGACTCTGAAGATCACTTTGGGGAGTGTTGTCGTCTTAATATTATCTTCCAGTTCATGAACATGGGATGTCCTTCTATTTATTTAAGACTAAATCAATCTCTTCCAAATATGTGCTATAGTTTTCAGTGTACAAGTCTTGCACTGCTTTTGTTAAATTTACTCCTAAGTATTTTATTCTTTTTGATGCTATTGTGGATGGAATTGTTTACATTTATCTTAAAGCATTTAAAAATCTTCCTTGTGATTTCTTCTTTTCCCTGTGGTTATTTAGGAGCATATTGTGTAATTTCTACATATTTGTGAATTTCCCAGTTTTTTAAATGTTATTGACCTCTGCTATTCCATTGTGGTTACAGAACATACTTTGTATGATTTCAGCTCTTTTAAATTTATTAAGACTTGTTTTATGGCCTAACATATGGTCTGTTTTGGAGACTATTCCGTGCATATTTGAGGAGAATATATATTCTTTTTTCTGGTTGATTTATAGTATTGTTCAAGTTTTCTCTTTCCTTACTGATCTACTGTTTAGCTGTTTTATTCATTACTGAAAGCAGGGTATTGAAGTTGAATACTAGTTTTGCTTAAGTGTCTATTTTCCCCCTCAGTTCTATCAGTTTTTCCTTCTTAAATTTTGGGGCTCTGTTGTTAGGTGCATATATTTATAATTATTATATCCTCTTATGGATTGACCCTTTTATCATTATATAATCTCCTTTTTCATTGCTAGTAACAATTTTTTAGCAGTCTTAGAAATATCTATTTTATATGTCTTCATACACAGCTGTACATTTATTACAGAATTACTATCACATCCAAAAACTGATACAACACAGTTCAACATAGTGAGTAAATAGCAATCTTAGAAATAGCTTCTTAATATGGATGCTTTTTTTTTTTTTTTTCACCATGAGTCTTAAAACAATGCTGTGGTTGGTTAGAGATTGGCATAACATCTATATACCAAAGTAAAATAAAAGTGTTCTCAACTTTCTGAGCAAGTGGCACTCTAGAAGCCTCTTTTATATTAGTGACTTTTAACACATCTCTACATGCACTACAGACCTGTAAGCACATCTCTTCACAGAAATAAAACTGTTCTCATCTTGACAAGCCTGGAACATACTTAGAAATGTCTTTTTTTTTTTTTTTACTTGTCTGTTTAATCAGTTTTTCTGTATACAATCCCAACTGGCAACACATACACCTAATTAAATTACACCCTTCTGAATTTTCTGAGATAGTGGCATTCTTAGAAACATATTTTGCATATGTATTTAAATACTTTTCTAACATGTATTATAGAAACACACTTATTGAAATACTATTCTCAACTTGCCAAGCATGAAAGAATCATACAGACATCTTTTTTTCACATATCTAGTAAGGATTTTTTCTTAAAGTCTATTCTGTCTCATAAATTCTATGTTGTCTGATATAGCCTTTCTAGCTTTCTTTTGGTTATTGTTTACACAGAATATCTTTGTCATTCTTTCACTTTCAACCTATTTGTCTTTGAATGTAAAGTGTGCCTCTTGTAGGAAGCACATTGTTGAATTATGTTTTTAAACCCATTTTGCCAATCTCTGACTTTTAACTGGAATGTTTAATTCATTTACATTTAATGTAATTACTGGTAAGATAGGGTTTGCTATTTGTTTTTCATTTTCAAATTTGTCATTTTTGTTCTTCCGTTCCTCCCTTGTTGCCTTCTTTTGTGTTGAATAGATATTTTGTAGTACCATTTTAATTCTCATGTCATTTCTTTTATTATCTATTTTTGAGTTTTTACCTTAGTTGTTGCTTGGAAGATTACCATTATCATCTTAATTTATAACAATGTACTTCAGATTAATACTAACTTAATGTCAGTAGCATATAAAAACTTTGCTTTTCTGCAGCTCTGTTACCTTTCTTCTCCTTTGTGCTCTTATTGTCATAAAATTTACATATTTAGATTTGTGTACTCATCAACTAGTATTTATAATTATTGACTGCTGCAGTTTTCTTTTAATTCAGATTTATAAGCATCAAGTACACTTATACTGTCTTCTATATTTACCTATATAGTTACTATTACTAGTGCTCTTTGTTTTTGCATATAGATTTGAGGTTCTAGTAGTTATTGTAGGTTAGTTATCTAAGTGATGAGTTCTCTGTTTTTATTTATCTGGACAATTTCTCCTTCATTTTTGAAAGATAATTGTACTGCATAAAGATTTGTTGGTTGACATCTTTTTTCTTTCAGTACTTTATATACATTATCCCACTGCTTTCTGCCCTCCATGGTTTCTGATGGGAAACCTACTTGGAGTTTGTTGAGCTTTATGGATGTGTAGATTAATGTTTTTAATCAAATCTGGGAAGTTTCAGCCACTGATACTTCCAATATTCTTACTGCTCCACCCCCCCCCCCACCCCCCAAGCTCCCTTTTTGGGACTCCCATTATACATATGTTGGTATGCATGATGGTATCTGAGGCTCTTTTTATTTTTCTTAATGTTTTAGTTTCTGTTCCTCAGACTAGATGACATCTATTGACCTATCTTCAGGTTCACTGATTCTTTCTTTCTTTTTCTTTTTTTATCTGTTCAAATCTGCTGTTGACCCCTTCTAGTTAAATTTTTTATTTTAGTTGTTATAGTTTTCAATATAAAAATTTATATTATATATGTATATATATAAATAAATAATTATATATATAATTATATATTATATATTATATATAATTATATATATATACATATATATAATTTGAAATCTTTTATTGATATTCTCCATTTGGTGAAACTGTTTCCATACTTTTCCTTAATTATTTAGACATGGTTTCTTTAATTTCTTTTTTTAATTCTTTTTTCCCTAGTTTTATTGAGATATAATTGACATATAAATTGTATAATTTTAAGATGTACAACATAATGATTTGATATATGTATATATTTCAAAGTGATTGCCACAATAAGTTTAGTTAACATCTATCACTTCACATAATTGCAAAATCTTTTCCTTGTGGTAAGAACTTTTAAGATACTCTCTTAGCAACTTTTGAATATGCTATACAGTATTGTTAATTAAACTTTTTTAAATGTTTATTTACTTTTTGAGAGAGAGAGAGAGAAACAGAGCAAGAGTAGGGGAGGGGTAGAGAGAGACAGAGACACAGAATCCAAAGCAGGCTCCAGGCTCTGAGCTGTCAGCACAGAGCCCGACATGGGGCTCAAACTCATGAACCATGAGATCATGACCTGAGCTGAAGCTGAACGCTCAACCAGCTGAGCCATCCAAGTGCCCCAGTATTGTTAATTATATTCATCATGTGGTACATTACGTCCTCAGAACTTATTTTGTTTTAAGTTTATTTTGAGAGAGAGAGAGAGCATGAGCAGGGGAGAGGCAGAGAGAGAGGGAGCGAGAGAACCCCAAGCAAGCTCCACACTGCCAGCATGGAGGCCAACACAGGGCTCAAACCCATGAACCATGAGGTCATGACCTGAGCTGAAGTCGGTGGCTCAACCAACTGAGCCAAGCACCCCAGAATTTGTTTATTTACTGGGAATTTGTAACTTTTGACCACTTTCACCTGATACCCCAACCCCCCCACCTCCTGCCTTTGGAAACCCCAAACCTGATCTCTGTTTCTATGAGTTTGGTTGTTTTAAATTCCACATAAAAGTGAGATTGTATACTATTTTTCTTTCTCTGTATGACTTATTTCACTTAGCATAATGCTCTCAAGTTCCATCCATGTTGTTGCAAATGTCAGAATTTCTTTCTTTTTTTATGGCTGAATATTATTCTATTCACATTTTCTTTATTCATTCAGTGACGGCCATGTAAGTTGTTTCCACATCTTGGCTGTTGTAAATAATGCTGCCGGATACACGGGTGCAGGTATCACTTTGGCGTAATGTTTTTGTTTCCTTTGAATATATACTCAGAAGTGGAATTTCTGGGTCATATGGTAGTTCTAGTTTGAATTTCTTGAGGAACCTCCATACTGGCTTTCATATTGGCTACACGAATTTACACTCCCACCAAAAGTGTGTAAGGGTTCCCTTTTCTCTACATCCTCGCCAACATTTGTTACCTCTCATCTTTTTGATGGTAGCCATTCTAACAGGTGTGAGGTGATCTCATTGTGAATTTGATTTGCATTTTCCCAGTGATTAGTGATATTGAGTACCTTTTCATACACTTGTTGGCTGTTTGAATATCTTCTTTGGGAAAGTGTCTATTCAGGTCCTTTGCCCATCTTAGATTGGATTGTTTGTGTTTTATATATGTACGTATGTAAGTATGTGTTTATTTAGCTATTCAGTAGTATGAGTTTCTTATATATTTTGGACATTAACCCCTTATCAGATGTGTGCTTTGCAAATATTTTTACTCATTCTGTAAGTTGCCTTACTTAATTTCTTTGAATACATTTTAAATGGCCTATTTTTTTTTTTAAAAGAACTATTTTATTTATTTATTTTTTTTTCAACGTTTTTAATTTATTTTTGGGACAGAGAGAGACAGAGCATGAACGGGGGAGGGGCAGAGAGAGGGAGACACAGAATCGGAAACAGGCTCCAGGCTCCGAGCCATCAGCCCAGAGCCCGACGCGGGGCTCGAACTCACGGACCGCGAGATCGTGACCTGGCTGAAGTCGGACGCTTAACCGACTGCGCCACCCAGGCGCCCCTAAATGGCCTATTTAAAGTTTTTGTTTAATAAATCAAATGTCTGGGGGTGCCTGGCTAGCTCAGTTGAAAAAACGTGTGACTCTCCGTCTTGGGATTATGAGTTCGAGTGCCATTTTAGAGGTAGGGATTACTTAAAAAAAAAAAAAAAAAAAAAAAAGAAGTCAGGTGTGCCTGGGTAGCGTAGTTGATTAAGCTTCTGACTCTTGATCTTGTCTCACAGTTTTGTGAGTTCAAGCCCTGCATCAGGCTCTGTGATGATGGTGTGGAGCCTGCTTGGGATTCTGTCTCTCCTTCTTTCTGACTCTCCCCTGCTTGTTCTCGCTCTCTCTCTCAAAACAAGTAAACTTAAAAAAAAAAAAAAGTCCAATGTCTGGAATTCCCCAGGGACAGTTGTTAGTGGATGCTTTTTTGCCCATGGGCCATATTTTCTTGTACGTCTTGTACTTTTTTGTTGCAAACTGGATATTCTAAATAATTTAATGTGGCGCCTGTGGAAATCAGATTCTCACTGGTCTTCAGGGTTTACTGCTATTGCTGTTCGTTGAAGTCACTGTTGTTTCTTCAGTGACTTTTCTGAGTTAATTCTGGAGAGTGGCCACTATAGTTTCTTTTTGGTTAGCTTGGTTATCATTTAATGATTGGACAGAGATTTCTTTATGTGCCTGGAACTAATAAGTCTCCCAGTCTCTACCCAAGGCCTCTGTGTGCACGTTGGGGAACACCTTCAACTCACAGCCAGGCAGCTGACGGCTCTGCTGTAGCCTTCACTTCCTGCTTGCACAGAGCCTCAAAGTCAGCCGGAGTGAGAGCAGAGGGCCTCTCCAGGGCTTACCTAAGCATGTGCGCATGCCTGGACCTGCATGTGGCCTTCTGGATTCCCAGGAATACATTGCAACTCCTTAAAGCCCCTATGGTCCTCTCATTACTGAGCTTTGTCTTTTAAGCTTTTGGGTTAGTCTACTGTTTGCTCCAACTACTCTTCACTGCCTCAGGCAGCTGTGAAGTTAAATGCCTGTAATTGTTTCTGACAGTCATCCCAGGGGAATAGGCTTTTTGTACAGAGTGAGGTCTGAGTCAGGTCAAATGCAGACGTCCTCACAAATGGGATCTTCCAGGGAACCACCAGTGGGGTCAAATAATGACGGTTTTCTGGGAATGAGGCGCTGTTCTGCACTCCCCAGAGGCTTCCAGGCTGCTGATTTTCATGACAAGTGTGGGGTCTTGTTTTTCAAGGCATAGGGAGCTAATGAGTGGAGGATGTGACTAAGGCAAATTAAACGCCACAAAGCTTACAATTCTTAGTGAGATTCAGTCGTTTTTTTGTGAATAAATGCTTCCTGGTTTTCTCCAAGCCCCTGATTAATTTACAGAGTTCTAAAAATGTTGATTCTGATCATTTTGGCTGGTTTTCCTAGGTTTTATGAGGAGAGAATTCTCAAAGGTGCTTACTCTACAGTTTCACTGACACTTGGCCATCCTTTGAGAGCACTTCTGTGATGTCTCTTTAATTTAAAAGGCACATCATCTTTGATCTGACACATCCCATCTTAGGAGTTTATCAGATATGGTCACATTTTTTAATGAAGACCCTTGACCAAGGATGCTACATGTGGGAATTTTGTGGTGACCACACCCCACTTGAATGCCTTTTGCTAGGGGATCTATCATGCATGTGACAGCCCAGCCACCCGACAGAACGTCCGGCAACTAATACAGAACCTGAGGAGTTGCCCAGAGAAAAGAGCAGGTTGAAAACATTCCCTGAAGTGGGAGCCCTGTGGTCCAGAAAAAGAACCCTGTATGCCCATGTAAATGATTTCATGAACACAGTGATTCTGGAAGGTGACACAAAGACACTGTTAACAGCGGATGTCTCTGGGGACAGCCTGGAGCCTGGGGTGAGAGAGGACTTATTTTTTCTTGTATAACCTTCTGTACTGTTGGTGCTGGCTGGAAGAATGAAGAACACTTCTCTGCAGGCCACGCCCACCACTCTCCCTCCCACGGGGTCCTCAGGACAGGTGCGGGTCCCCAGAGGGGAAAGGGCATGCGCTCTGGTCTCAGCTCTCTGACTTCACTGGGTCTCCTCTGAAGGAGGAGTCCCAGTCCTGTCCAGTCCTGGCCCTGGGCCACCACACAGATAGGGAGGGCTAGGAACTGGGGGCGCTGGTCAGGGGATCACAGCTGTCTGGGGCAAGAGGAAAGGGTACAACAGCATCCTTCCAAGAGCCAGTGATTCTGAGACAGAGAGAGAGCCCTACCAGGAACGTTTGTGTCTGCGCGGGAGTAGGCTTGTGCACACAGAGGTCACCTCATGTCCAGTTGGCACCGAGTCCCTTTCTACCAGCCTGGGGCATTATTCTCTCCCGCGCAAGATAGACTCTGGCTGTGCACAGACACTCATCGGCAGACAGCCGCAGCCCTCCCCGGGGAGGAGGCAACAACTCCCAGAGGCTCACGACCTGCTCACACACCTGTCAGTCCAACCAGCCTCCCTCTGGACGCTCCTTCAGGGTCCCCCAGTGCTCCTCCCCTGCTCAGATGCCCAAGTGGCTGTCAGGGCCTCCCTTTCCATCACAGACAGCCTCTCACCACCCAAACGGAGAGGGCTAGGGGAGAGCCCCCGGGACCTTCACGGTGGCCCCAAGCCTCTTCAGGGTTGCAGAACCTTTGAAGGACTATTTGTAGGTGTGCAGACAGGATAACGGGCAAGGAAATCAGAGGAGGGACCCAAACTCTTCCTCAAACCTATAATAAAGTATAAGTAAACTGTCAAAAAATGCAATGTAACTATCCAAAATATTTGAAGTGAGTGAAGTAAACAGAGAAGCTCAAGCGTAGGAGACCATATGTTCTACTGTGGTTAAAACCTTTTCTGAACGTGGAGCTCAAATGTACCTGCATCAGGCCCCAGCACACCTCTGCCTGTTCAGCCTCTGCTCCCCCCACGGCCCCCCCTCCCCACCCAGCTCAGGGGCTGCATTGGGTCCAGATCGCTGCCCACAGTGCACGAGGGGTGGGTCTCCATGTGCCTTTGCCAAGGGATTCTAGAAGCCTGCATTCTCCTCCAAGAGAGTGACTGTGGCAGACCTGGGTCATGTGTGTACAGGGAAATGTCTTAGTGGCTGGGGGTTAAGCACGCGGGCGAGGTCCCCAAGGACTCCTGTGGGGCTGGGTGGGGCCAGGCACCCTGGCCCTGGTATCGGGCGTCTGGGCTTGGGACCAGGCTGAGGCTCAGCTGTGAGCAGTTACATCTTATTAAAATGGAGGTGGGGTGTCTGGGTGGCTCAGTTGGTTAAGCATCTGGCTCTTGCTTTCAGCTCAGGTCATGATCTCATGGTTCGTGAGATCAAGGCCCGAGTCCGGCTCTGCACTGACAGCAAAGAGTCTACTTGGGATTCTCTTTCTCCTTCTCTCTCTGCCCTTCCCCTCTCTGTCTCTGTCTCTCTTAAGACAAATAAATAAACTTTAAAAGAAAGGGGTGGGGAAAGGAGGCAGAGACCATTAGGATGGGGTGTGAATCAGGGTTGAGAATCCTTGCTTCTTCCTCACATCTCAAAATCCACAGTTATGGATGGCAGGAAGGGAGCTTGGGACTACATATTCCTTATTTCTCTTGGAATCAAGGGAACCACTGTGTTCCCATATCTGTGTCATCCCTCACTCCCAGAAAGATGTCCCAAGATTACTGAGAGTCCCTGCCTCTCTCCTCTGGACCCCAAGCCAGGGTCTGCCTGTCCCCTGGACCCTTCCTCGCACCCACAGGGACTGGCCCCTGGGCTGCTGGCATTTTCTTCTTGGACGGAGTCCAAATGCTTTGCACTATGACTTTGGAAATGCAAGCATGGCTTTTGTGGACTTTGGCTATCTCAATATTTCAAAAATGCTTTTGCAAGAAGAACAAACAGACATTGGAATCCATAAAGAGTTCCTCCTGGCACAAGATGAAGGGACAAGGGGCCAGCCCAGCAACCGTAGAATCCTGGGACAGGTGGCTGCGTGGCCCAGGGATCTGTATTCAAGCAGTGGACTGCACCCCCCAAAGCTGGTCTAAGGCCCCAGGCTTGTTGTGGGGCCTTGGGCGAGCCCTGCCCCTGTGTGAGCCTCCATTTCCCCAACTGGACTGGTAACCTCTCAAGGCCCTGCAGCTGGCCCCCTCTGATTTTGCAGGATGACGTCTGAAGGCTGGGAAGCAGAAAGGTGGAGCTGGCACTCCAGGCAGGTCCGATGAGCCTGGCAGGGGTGGCTGAGATGCTTGGGCGCTGGCCCGCTACCCTCTCCATGCTGAAGTCTCCCAGGGGACAGCACACCCACTTCACACGCTTGTGGTTTCCAGGTGGGAAGGTTTGGCTGTGCTAATGCTGCTGCCGCATCCGCCGCCTGGCCCTCCGTCGTTAGGGCCCCCAGTAGGGCCCTCTCTGCATCCCCGGCCTCTGGTTCCAGGGTAGCAGCACTCGTGGGCCGCAGGCCCAGTCCCTCTTCCCTGCCTGCTAGGTGTCCACGGTGCCCTGTTCTGGTGTCCACGCTGACCCCACCGTGAAGATGGCCGGCCTGGGCCCTCTGAGGGGAAGGCGTGGTGCTGCCTTCATCTCCTGTGCCCTCTCTGTCCTCAGTTTCCCTGCCTGGGGCCGGGGCTGGGCCAGGTGGAGGCTGAGGTTGCCTGCCCTCTGGGCCCCCTCGGGCCAGCCAGGTGGGGGTCATCCTGGGTATCGGTCCCAGAGAGGCCCCGGTCACTGTGAGAGCCAGACCCCACACCCTCCATGCTCCGTGGGGACAGCCCCGGAGGCCCGAAAAGAGCTGTACAACTGTAAAGTGCTGTTCTCCTCACAAACACATCTAGGTCAGGCTCCTCATGTGGTTGTTCCAGGAACAGGGGGACTTGCCACGTCTTAGGGATGCCCAGAGAAGGTGTGGTAGGGCCAGATCAGAGGGCTGGGCCCTCTTCTCTCCACAAGGTCACCTGGCTACTGCCCACAGTCCCAGAGGAGGCTGCCAGAGAGCTCGCATTTGAGATCCCCTCGTGTGTGTGTGTGCGTGTGTGTGTGTGTGTGTGTGTGTGTGTGTGTGGTGAGGGTGGGGTGATGCTCAGGTCCAACCTGGCCTGGGGGACTCCGAGCTGTCAGCAAATGAGGAGAGGACTCCTTCTGTCTTTGGGGCCCTTAGTTTCCCCCGGTGCATGGCCAGCCCCCAGCCTCCTTCCCAGACCCCTCATGCTCCTGGAGTCCCTCCTGGCTCCCAGTCCCTGGGGACTCCTGGTCTGCTTTTCCACTTCGCCCTTCCCCTTGGATGGAGCCTCCGGCCATTGTGTGAACCAGTGCTTGGAGCTGACCCTGACCTGTCATGCCCTGTGGCCTTGCCCCCTTGCTCTGCCTCCTCCATCCTCCCCCACTACAGTCTCTCTGTCCCCACCTCCTACCGGCGGTCTCCTCCCACAGTCTCCCTGACCCCACACCCTTCTTGAGCTGTCCTCCAACTTCTTCTTTGCACTTCTAGAAGGAGCAGCCTACGTGGGCCACTCCTATTTCTTCTGGTTCTGCACACACTCACAGTCCGGGCCCCCTCCCTTTTTCACCTAGAACAGTCTTCCTGGCTCATCCCTCACTGTCCCTGCCATCCACCCTGAGCACCTGGCTCATGCAGTCCCTCCATTTCAAATGTTTACTTATTTATTTTGGGGGGGGGGGAAGGCAGAGAGAGAGAGAGGGAGAGAGAATTCCAAGCAGGCTCTGCGCTGTCACCACAGAGCCCGATATGGGGCTCGATCTCACAAATGAGACCATGACCTGAGCTGAAATCTGGAGTCAGATGCTTAACTGACGGAGCCACCCAGGCGCCCCTCCTTTCCCCCTTTTAAGAAATAAAGGCTTGATCAGAAAAGTCAGCCCTCCACTGCAGGGGATCCTCACGACCCCTGGAGGAGGGCAGGGGCTAGGTCTGGCCTCAGCCCTGGAGGACAGACACCAATGACATCGTAATGACGCCAAATGACGGGCAGCCCTTATGCTGCACACAGATGGCTAGGCTGGGTCTAAACAGTGAAGCTTCCATCCAGCTGAAAAATAGCTGCTGCCAGGTCAGCCCCAAATGGGTTAAAGCTGACACCTCGGCTGTCCTGGGGCCACTCGGGGCCTCAGATGGGAGTGTCAGAACCCTGCCAGGCTTTCCATAACAGAAGACGCGAGAGCCTCCCAGCTAGCATGGCCCCCCACCCCACCCAGCCCCAGACTCAGCCACTCTGCTGAGCTTCTGGGGAATTGCCAGGACAGCCATAAGTGTCCAGATGTCTCTCTTATAGGCTCCCACACTGGTTTTTCCATGTATTGGATGCACCGAGCTCTTTCTAGCTTTGGGGCCTTTGCACCTGCTGCCCGGCATGCCCCCTGGTACCTTTACAGAACGGCTCCAATCCAGCGTCAGGATCTCTGCCCCAGGCTCTCCTCCCAGGGAGGCCTCCTATGACCCACAGGCTCTGTGTTATTGCCTTTCTTGTCACCAGCTCTATCTTGTTCATTTGTTTACATGTTTACCATGCCCTGCTCCCATGGCCCCGAGAATAAACCCTGAGAGCGGTGACCTCGTCTCTGAGAACTCGGCACAAGGAAATGTTCGTTAACTTTCTAAAAATGAGTAAGTGAAGGGGCACCTGGGTGGCTCAGTTGGTTAAGCATCTGATTCTTGGTTTTGGCTCGGGTCATGATCTCACAAACCGGGAGATCGAGCCCCGAGTCGGGCTCTGTGCTGTCAGCAGAGGTAAGAATCAAGCAGACACGTCCCCAGGACGGTGAAAACCCGCGTGTGTAGAGAGGAGGGCTCTTGTCAGGCTGGCTCAGAGGCCCACTGGCCTGCCCCCGATCAGCTCCCACAGCGTGTCCCTGCCTGCCACAAGTAGAACCTTCTGGTTGGCCAGCTGGAAGGAGAAGCTAGCGGGATGTGTGGATGCAGTGATGATCACTGCTGAGCACACACGCCCAGGGGCGAGGTGGCGTGCCAAACTCTTCCAGGTTCTTTATGACAGAGAGGACAGACTGCCCCTCCGGAGACCCATGAATCTAGATGGTGCTGCTCCCATGCAGCCGTGCTGCCCAATGCAGCCTTTCCTGATACCCAGCCAGGATGCTCCCCAACCCTGTCCGCCCTGGGCACCCTCCAAGCCTTGGTTATACCCCGGCTGGCTGAAGGAAGTCTCCCTTCTCCAGGAGCCTGTCAGGGAGCGAGCTTGAGCTTCGAGTCTCGGTTTTAGAAAAAGAACTCGCGTTGTGTTCAGCTGATGACAGAGCCTTTCATATTCTCTGGAGAAAATTTGGGAAGCACTTAACAAGGATATATGAAGAGAAGAGGAGCAGTGGCCAGTGTGGGCACACACCCTGATTAACCTTTCAGGGTGTGTGTGCCAGTCTGTTTTATAAGCACATGCGCACACATGTGCACACGTGTGCTCACACAACCCATGTGCACACTCGTGCACAAAGCATACGCGTGCAAATACATGCACATACACGTCCCCACAAAGTTACGTGCACGAGTGCGCACAAACACACATGTGGATGTGTTGTGCTTTAAACCCGGCCCGCTGTCGAGAAGTGGCTTTTCTCATGTGAGGTGCCTTGTGGAAGCCCATCTCCGTCATCCACTTCTGTCCTTTTCCTACCCTGGCCTTCCCCGTCACATGGGCTAACACTCTGTATTACCTTTAACATTAATTTTGCAGATTTCACCGGTGAAAATTGGTTACTCAGGGCCTTTTGTTGCCATGAAGCAATTTGCTCCTTGTTGATGGGTTTTCCTGCTTCTTCATGTGCGGGAGCCTGAGCCCCTCCCCCTCTTTGGGGATGGGAGGTTGAGGCTCCCTGCAGGGCGCACAAGGACATTCATGCCTTGTCCTGTCTCACGGGGTGCTGGCCTGTTTTCAAGGCAGTCCTCCGTGTAGATGATGGGGTGGGTGTTGAGAGCTTTGCGGGGGGGGGGGGGGGGGAAGGTCTCACTCTTTCCCTGACACCCCCTGCCCTCGCCACACCCACAGATACTTTCATTAGGCTCCTTATGAGTGCGTGGTTTATGTCATGACCTATTTCATCTGGGGAGGTCACCTTCCCCAGCCTCTGCCTGCCTCGGTAGCCCAGCACCCTCCTCCCGGACCTCCCCACCCTCACCCCCAGCCCCCTGAATCTCCCTGGGTTCTGCGGCCCTGTATCCCTGCCCTCCTCTCCGTGAATGACTTCTGGCTGTCCCCTCTGTGCATTGCTCCTCAGTCCCATGGCCCTGGTCTCCAATCCAGGTTCTGATGCTGTCTCTAGGAGCAGCCAGTGCCCACTGACCCCTGGAGGCGGGATCTCTGGGGACTGGGCCTGGCGGGTGCCTCTTCTGCAAGTTCTGCGAGGATTTGTTCGGGTCTAAGAGCATCTATCTGGAGGGACCTCCCAGCCCTGCATTCCTGCCTTTTCTCCTGTCCCTGCGTCTGCGACAGCTCCTTGGTAGCCTGCCGTTGGGTCCTGGGATGGGGAGGGCTGGGGTGGACCTCAGGCCTGCAGAGCTAGCGGAGGGGGAAGAGCTGCGGGAGATATCTCATCCTCTTGGCCTCCAGGAGGTGGAAGCAAACAGACAGGTTCTTGGAAGCCTTGTGTGAAAAGACATTAGGAATCCTCTGTGGCGCCGTAAGGCATTTCCCAAAGGAACGCATTTGTGCAGGTACAGATTCTGAGTCTCGGAAGATTGAAGAGGGATGCACATTAACAGTTTCCTGCCTGCCAGGGCCCTCCTCCCGGGCAGCGCTGACCCAGGAGGCTGGACTTGGTGGCGGCAGACACGGGGTCAGGGCCAGTGCTGCAGACCCTCACTGGGACCAGGGCTGGGTGGGCAGGCATCCCAGAGTGTCCCACCAGCATGGTGGGGCATTGGAAGGGCCTTCCTCAGCTGCCCCAGGGTCTCCTGGAACATTTGGGTGGAAGCAGTTCTGCGGCCAAATACCTTTGAGAAATGCTCTATCCGCTGCTAATCCAGAACACGGCTGCCACACAAGGGTGACAGGCCCAGGGGCGAGCGGGCTGAGAGCCAGCTCGCTTTCTGCTTATGACCCTGCCCTCCTGGAGCAAGCGGTGCTTTTTTGTAATTCTCACAAAGGCGTGGTAAGGACTAGAATTTCCAGCCCTTCTTGGATCTACAAGACACTGAGAAGCCCTGTGTAGAGAGCCCAGGGTCGCCTGGTGTTGACCCTGGAACCCTGCTCTCCCGCAGCCCAGCAGGGAGCACTGCCGGCGGAGAGGGGGGGCACAAGAGTCTCGGGAGACAGGCTGGCCCCCTGTTGGCAGCACCCCGCTTTGCAGCCTGGAGCAGGTCCCAGCTTTGCCCTGGGCCCCATCTTCTCACCTGTGAGTCGTGCAGAGGCTGTGTCCAAACTGCGTTGCTTTATGGGTTGGTGCAAACCCAGATAGCAGCTCCCCCGAGGGGCCCCTGCTCCGTGCCGTCATCATGGTGACTGACAGGGCTGGGGCAGGTGTGACGGTGAGGTCAGATGAAGAGGGTGGGAGTGACGCCCCGTGACAGATGCAGAGGACAGTGGTCTGGGCCGTTCCGCACTCACGCTCCCCCGGGCCTTCTGTTGCGGATGGATTCCCAGCTCCTGCATTGGAACAGGGCGCATCTCTGGGCCTCTGCTGCCTCCCTGGAGGATGGAGTAAGGGGAAACGCTAGACCAAGTGGCCCCTCCCTCTGCCCTTGCGCCTTCCCCCCACCTTGTCCTGATTTGGTGTTCACCAGATGCCCCCCTCCCACTGGGCCAATTGTGCCATCCACACGTCCTGCCCTCACTGCCCTCCCCGGGGGCACTCGTAGAGCCTTCTCGGCCAAAGGGCTGCATGAGAACCGGGGTCCACCCAAATCAGATTTGGCTCTTAGCTCCATCTGGTGAGAAAGAAAGAACGTCATGTTCAGTCAGAGTTGGCGGGGGGGACGGACTGAGGCTCACGGAAGCTATGACCTGGTCAAGGACTGTCTGCTAATGACATCACAGTCCGTGGGCAGCTCGCCATGAGTCCCGGGTACTTCCGACTTCCCCACCGCCCAGAGACAAACCACTGTCCCGGACGGAGTGGCCTGTTTTCTCCCCCAAGGCCAGAGGACTGCCCAGCCCGAAGTCCCGCAGCTCTGGAGGGCCCATCCTCAGGGTCTCTGTCCCCGCCAGCCCCAGGACGCTGCAGGATCCAGAAGTCTCACCTCAGACCCGACCTCCCTGTGACGGCTCCAGGGTCAGCTTTCTGGCAGCATGGCTGCCAAACCTAGAGGCTGTATCCCCTCAGCAAAGGAAATGTTCTCTGACGACAACCACCGCCCATTATGGAACCAGGCCCCTCAACGTCAGGGGTGGCCTCTCGGCGGGGCTGAACATCCAGGCCGGAGGAATGGACGCTCTTGGGGTGCAGCTGGCAGGTGGGGCCTTGCCGCTCTGGCCTGGCGGGAACCCGACGGCGGAGAGCAGACGGCTTCCTCTGCAGCTCCCGCCACCGCTGGCACTGGTCAAGGGGGCACGTCTGGGCTTCCTTTCGGGGGTGCTTCTATCCCCGCCTTTCCTCAGGGACCTGTTCTCACTCCTGTGTTCTCAGGAGATAAATGGTAGCCGCTGGTGTCACGCAGAGACAGGAGAACCACCTCATTCCGTAAGCTGGCCCGGCCAGCGAGTGTCACCCAAAGGGAAGCCTGGCTGGTAAGAAATTAATCTATTTCTTCATGAGCAGGAATCTTGAGTATGACCCCTCAGAGGTCTTTTGTGGGATGAGGGAAAGGGCCAGCGTGTGGCCTCTAGCAGGCCTCTAGTCCTGTGGTGGCTCACTCCACCTCTGCCTGGGGATCCGATCTGTGTGGCAGGCTGTGGTCCGTGCTCCGCCCATCGCTGCCAGCCAGGACTCAGGGAGACTCAGTGCGAAGGGACAGCGGGACCCGGGGAGCATGCCCAGGCTGGGGGCACTGCTGGGAACTGACTCCCACCCCTTCCCTGGGAGGACAGGACCCACAGGTGCTCACAGCCAGGCCTGCCTCTTTCCCTCCCTCCTTCCGCAGATGGCCTGGGTCCCACCGAGGTACCTCACCGGGATGGAGAGAGGACCCTCCTACCTGTGTTTTCTCCTTCTCCGGAAGCGGAGGCCAGGCTAGGAGCACAGACTGTTCTTAGCCACCCCAGCCCTCTCTCCAAAGGGCGAGTGCTCTCTCTTTGCAGGAGCAGGGTCCCCTCCGGAGAACCAGGATCTCTGTGTCCCCCCAGCCTCTGCCCTAGGGGCCCCCAGGCCCTTCCCAGCCCCCAGGCCCCCTGGGGAGTTGCGCCCTCCAGATGCAGACCCAGGACACTGGCAGAGTGGATCGGAGGGTGAGTGGGAGCCAGGCCGAGTGGAGGGAGGTGCACCAGGGCCTCTAGCCCTTGGGGGCCTTTCAGTGGCAAGGGTTCTCTGGGCCCTTCCAGGTAACAAACATCCTGTTTCCCCAAAGTGGGTGTTGAGGTAGAGAGGTGTACAGAGGTGAGGAAGCCCCCGGGGACCCCAGCACCACCCCCAAGGGTGATGCCCATCCCTGGCATCAGGTCCCCACGTAGCTCGCCTCACCCCTCTGAACTCCTGCCATCATGGATCCCTGTGCGTGGGGAGGGGGCAGGGGCAAGGGCAGGCATGCAGTGGGCAGGAAGGGCTGGGCAGAGGGGAGGGGATGGGAGCCCTGGGTTACAGTTAGTTACATGCTGGGTTACACACGTACTGCACTGTTAGTAACACAGCCTCAGGGCAGGTGGGCAGCTCTCCCTCAATCTGCTATCAGGTCAGGACCAAGGGGAGGGCCACAGTCCAAGGACAAAGGCAGGCTGTAGGGAGGGGCCTGGGAGGTTCCTGCCTGGGGTAGGGGTGGGGTGTCATTTATTCAGGCAGAGCCGTTACCTCTGTTTGAGGGGACATCAGAAGGGTTAGCTGTCCTCCCCAACCCTACCCCCACACCTTTTGCTTCAGTGGTGCCTAAATCCATTAGTGATTTGTTTGCTTAGAATATTATTCTTCAAAAGGGAGTGTTAATGGGATGGTTTTAGGGAAATGCAGAGGTCTGAGTGGCTTCCCCAGGGGACATCAAATAGTGCCCAACCTGTCCAGGTTCCTTGGGGATAGGGTCAGCAGCTGAAGAGAATTGGCACTCCCTTCCCCTCCCGGGGTGTTGGGCACAACTGCCATGGAGCTTATGGGTGTGTTTGCGTCTGAACTCCACAGGGAGACCAGTGGCCACTCTAAGAGAGCTGACGGGTCCACAGGCCACACTGTGTCATGCGGGTTCCTGTTAAATGCTCTTAGCAAGGGCTTCTGAGTGTAGACAGCCCAGGCCATCTCCCAGGGGAGGCATAGAGCCTCTGCACAGTGTGAGCCCTTGGAACTAGAAGTTTCTAGAAGTTTCTGGAAGTGCTTGGTTTGTTTTGCTTTGTGTTTTACCAACCACCCTGGTAGTTGAGTGTCACGAACCCTGCTTTGTAACTGAGAGAGTCACATGCCTTGCCCCCCCTCACGCTGAGGATTGGAGCTGGAGCTCTGCCTGTACAGCTGCCCTGGAGGATGAAGGGGCAGGGGGAGGGGAGTCAGTGCAGGAAGCAGAGCCCGACCTTTGTCTGTTCCCTCACTCTCAGTGCTTGCTCCTGCGTGATCCCACAGGTGTCATACAGACTTGTACCCGCGCCTACTGGCAGCTGGGCCTCCCCCAATGCTGGAGCCCAAGCCTTTGAGGTCTTAGCCTCTGCAAGGTCTTTGTGTCCTTATCAACAATCCCGTGGAGGCACTTGGGATCCTGCTTCCTCTGTTCTGCAAGATCAGCCCACCCAATTTAGGCCACCTTTCATCTTCCCAAACCAACATCCCTTTGAAAAGAAGGGAGCAAGTGTTTTCAACAGAGGGGCCTTTGGTCTTGGGCAGATGAGGAGAGGGAGGCCAAGGCCCCAGTGTCCCTGAAATGCACCTTCTCTCAAGTCAGCTTCTTTCGGGTGTGACCCACAGTAGACTCAGAAGGTCCCTGAGCTCAGGTGGCTTCTGCCTGACCTGCATTTATTATTTTTCTCTTTCTCAACTTTTGCAACATAAATAATTTGGAAGTAGAATGTACATACAGAAAAGCGCATGAGTCATAAGTGTGCGGCTCTGGTGAGTTTTCGTGGGATGAAGACATGGGTGACTGGCACCAGCCCCAGCAGCCCCCTCGGAGCTTGATATGCATGGGATCCTGATTAGATGTTCTTTCGTGCCTCGATTTTTTAGCTGCACGTGATGTGGTGGGACTGGTCCTTGTGGGTGGTTGACTTTGTCAAGCTCTTTGCTGGGGGGGGGGGGGAGGGGGGGGGCTCCGCCGGATGAGTACGCCACAGCTCACTTGGAGGGCAGCCTGCTTCGCAGTTGGGAGCCATCGTGAACAGCGCTGCTCTAAACGCTCCTGGATGTGCCTTTGGTGTGAGTGTGTAAGCATTTCTGGTGGGGCTACACGCAGGGAGGAAGTCCCGGGCCTGCGTGCGCCTGGCTTTCCCAGGCACTATCGGACCGTCTTCCCATGTGGCTCTACCTGGTCTTGCTGCTGCTGCCAGTGACTGGGAGTTTCCATTGGGTCACGGTCTCACCGGCACTTGGCCTTTTCTGTCCTTTCACTTGAGCCATTCTGGTGGGTATACGGTAATGTCACACTGTGGTTTTTATGTTCCTTCCCCGATGACGAGTGTAGTGGAGTGTCATTTCCTTTTTCTTACGTTCATCACCATTTTGGAGATCCTTTCTCGTGAAATGCTTCTTCGACTCTCTCGCCCGTTTTTTAAAAATTGGGTCTCTTGACTTTTTTTTGATTTGTATGAGTTCTTTATATATTCTGGGTACAAGGCCCGTGCTGGATATCTACATCTACATCTGCACATATATACACAGTCATACACAGACACACATTTATTCAACGGATCAGGGCCAGGTGCCCCCATGCACAAACGTCACAGTCACTGGGGCACAGCAGTGAGTAAAACAGACAAAGGCTCTGAACTCACGGAGCCCAAATTCTCTCCCTAGAGGAGAATAACAAATAAGGAAGTGGAAAGGATGTGTGGACTACAGTAAAGTGAGGAGAAAAGTTCAGTGGGGGAGGAGGTGCGGGGGCGGAGGTTAAACACTGTAAATATGTCACCGAGGAGGTGACGTGTCTGTAAGGACCTACAGGAAGAGCACTGCAGGCAGAGGGAGGGCGGGCAGGCCTGTGGGGACCGGTACAGAGTGAGCGAGTGGTGAGTGGAAGGTGGCAGGTCTCAGATGGGGGCAGGTCACCAGGTCACCGGGACTCTGGCTTGCATTTCATGGGGGTTCTGGGCAGGAGAGGACTGGACCTGACTCAGGATTTAACAAGTCCCTTCGCCTTGGGCCACTGTGCTGAGCAAGCGTGGGTGGAAGCGGGGACACTGATTAGGAACCTGTTGCAGTGGGCTCCTGTCCAGCTGTCCCATCTGTCCCAGTTGTCAGCACTTGTGAGCACGTCCAGGGTCAGCATCATCCCAGACTCAGGCTGCCCTGCTCTTTGCTCTGCCATCCTCGGAGCAGCCTCTCATGGTCCCAGGATTGACGTGCTGTTCTTGGCCTCATGTCCGGCCCACATCCACATCATCTGGGGCCTCTCTTCTGTGTGCTTTGTCTTTCCAGAAGCCTCCAGCAAAGGTCTACTGGCCACACCGCACCTGGCTCATTCTCCACGTTTAAAGCCAAATCTGGCAAGGTAACAAGATCCTTCTGTCAGTCCCTACAAGCCCTCCCTACAAGATCTTGCTCCCTGCATCCAGCCCCGCCCACAGCTTCAAGCAAGGGAACACTCCAGCAGGCATCAGCCCTGGCATGCCCATCTCCCTGCCTCTTTGGGCACCAGGAAGGATATAAATGCAGCCCAGGCACACACAGAATGCTGATGTCACACCTGTGAGCAAAGGAGAAAGTGCCCTCTGTGTCTGCAAGGACATTCCCATTGTGGAGACAATGGGCAGAGGGGCCCTCCTTCCTCCCGGGGAAGCATCTACTTTATTGAGGTCCTTGGGGATGCAGGTGAAATCTGTGAGTGAGCACCTAGGGGAAATGGCTCTGTGACTATAAGAAGGTGCCGTGGGGCTGGGTATCAGCTCAGCCACCTCCTCTGGGCTGTACCATCTAGAGCAGCAGAGGAGAAGGCCTGCTCTGGGTGCAGGTGGCAGCAGGGGTGTTAACTGTCCACATGGACATCCTGAGACAATACCGTGGCCAGCTTAGGGCCCAGATGTCAGGCAGGGTTGTGGGCTAGAGCTGAGGGCCACAGGGTGTCTGGCAGGCTTCCCCAGGGCGAGAACCTAGGCCTCACCCTCTTGGTGCTCTGAAGCCATCTGAAGGGGTGAGGTGGCCAGACAGGCCCAGGACCTAAAAGCCCAGGCTGGTGCTTGTGCTACAAGTCCTCTGCAGAGGCCACCATGAACTCCGTATCCTCCAGCTGGCCTGAAATGGGATGCAGAAGCATCAGGGGGAAAGGACGGTGTGAAAGCTTGGAGGGCTGGTGCGCCAGTGGTCTGTGGCCCTGGCCTTGGCTGCCTGGTGCTCCTCCCCGCCCCCATTGCCCGCCCACAGGAGCCGCACCGGGCTGTAGTTACCGTGCAGGTGCTGGAGCAGTGGGTGCTGGGCTCCAGTCCTAGCAGAGAAAATGAGGGGGCGGTGGGCAGAGCTCCAAGAGAAAGACACCTGTTTCCAAACTCTTGCACTCACCGAGTGGACCCTGCACAGCCCCTAATTAAACAAGACAGAAATAACTGTCCACCGACACTCAGCCTGGTGGCCAATCTTGGGACTGCTAAGAGAGCAGGCAAAGAAGAAGGGGTAGTGGGAGGAGAGATGGCTGTCTCACTGGGCAGAGGGTAGGCATCCAGGGACTCGTCTGGACACAGACAGGGTCACCTCTGCCCACCTGTGCCCCCAGGCTTCCTCATGAGCCCTGTTGGGCTTGTGTCAGCCTCTCTCTGAGCATCCCCTCCTCCTCGCTATAACGTGCAAGCTGAGAATGTCCCTGTTCCTCTCTAGTGGTGACTCCCTCAGAGTCCCACCCCAGCTTGGTCTCCCAACTCAGCCTCTGGGCTCTCCAGTTCCAGATCTCCCAGGAAGGGTGCTCTCTGCTCAGTCCATCTTTTCCATACAAATTCTGAGAGCCTGGGTTGGGGTCCACGGCAGGCACACGGTGGAGGGGGTGACCTGTCACCTGACAGGATTTCTTCCGAACGCTGTGGCTTCTGGGGGTGGAATGACGCCTGAATCTGCCATGTGCCAGGCCCAACCCTAAACCGTGTTTCAGATTAGTCCTCCCACAAAAGCAGCTGCCGTGTCCCCTGTGTTCACGCAAGGAAATGGAAGAACAGAGTTACGTGTGCCGCTTGGGGCCAGAGTGAGCGCCCCGTCAGGGGAAGCACTCAAGCCAAGTGCTGGCCGAGCACCTGCCGTAGCTCTGTAGTGAATATCTACGATGAGGTGAGGTCGCAAAGGTCGCGGAGAAGCTCAAAGGGAGGAGATGGGGTTCCAGTGGGGCCTCCCGGGAGCGGGATCTCACCAACACTGCTCGCGTCCCGCACGGAGTCTGGACCCACAGAGCACCGCTTCGCGCGGTGGCACACCGGCGCCACCCAGCACCGACGCGCTGGTGCGGCCGCCCGACTGATGCCTCGCTCCGCGCCCGAAACCCAGCGCCGGGCCCGCGCGAGCTGCCCTCGCCGCGCCCCTCGCGGTGCCCCTACCCCTGTCCCTTCCCCACCACCCTCCCAGCGGCGACCCGCCGCTCAGGCCCTCTCCCCTTCCCCGCCCCGCCGCGCCGCGCCACGCCCCACTCCCGACGCCCCCTCCCTCCCGGCCCCGCCCGCGGCCCAGGTTCCGCCCCGTTTTTGGCCGGGCCAAGAGGTCCTCGGCCCCACCCAGCCCCTCCGCTTTCCCCGCCCCTGGCCCCGCCCCGCCCCGCCCCTCGGGAGGCTACGAGCCGGAGGGCAGCGGGTTGGAGAAGCCCGCGGGCGGGGTCGGGGGGCGGGAGCTTCCCGGGAGCTCGAGGAGAGGAGCGGCCGCACGCGGGGCGCTTGCAGCGCCAGGGCACGGCGCGGGGTGTAGGCAGCCAGGATGTTTCTGGAGCCCCAGGTAGGGATGCGGCACGTGGCAGGTGCGGGGCAGCGGGTCGCGAGGCGGCGACGTGGGTGAGCACGCAAGGCAACCCCTTGGTTGCAGCAAGACCGGGGGCAGGGGGTTCTTGCGCCGCCGAGAGCTCGGGAAGAGGCGCTGACCTTCGGCAACTAGTGAGACCATCCGGAACATCTGTGGCCTGGCTCGGCTCAGAAGGAGGCTGCCCTTGGGAACCACTCCCTCTGCGTGTCCGCAGTGGGGCACCTGCTGCCAGGTGGGCGGCGCCCAGGGCTCGGAACCCATGGGTGGCTCAGGCTGCCGCTGCCCTCTTTCGGGTATGGCTTGCTGATGCCAATGGTCATCTATGGCTGGGGGGTTCCTGCAAACCTAGTGGGGGCCCCTGTGGTGTGAACAGGGCCAGAGAGGCAGGAGACAGCACCCCCCAGCAGCAAGGCAAGGAGCGGGATGGCTGCCCTGGGACTGGCAGGCAGGCTTGTTAGAGCCAGGACGACCCTGGATCCTTTCCCAGGCTTGACGGGCACAGAACCACCTGTTTGCCCTGGAGGAGGTGGGGGAGAGGAGGAGGTCTGTGATGAAGTGGGTACGTGGGAGGTGTGTCTGTGTGTGTGCCATGTGTGGGCGAGAGTGAGAGTATGCGAAAATGCAGGCATGTTTATATATGGGGAGTGAGAGCGGGAGAGGAGGAGGGAGAGGTGTGTATGGGGGCAGGGTTGTGCCTGTGTGGGCACATGAATGCCTGCGTATTTAAGGAGACTGAGCTGGGGCTGGGGGAGGGGCTTCAAGGAGCATGGGCTCCAAGGTGAGGGGCAGCTTCCTTTCTGGATGGCTCAGGTAGGGAACTGAGAGTTAATCCTGAGCATGAGGCAATGTGATGCATTTCTGTGGCTCTTTGTTGGAAGCCACCCTTTGAGATGGACTGGCGGTGTGATTCAGGTACAGGGTGCTGTCGCTGTCCCAAGCCCCCTCAGCGTGTAGCTGACCGCACAGACCTGGGAGCTCAGGCCCAGTGTGGGTGAGGGCACGGAAGAGGGCCTCAGCTGAGCTGGCCGGCCCTGGCTGTGCCAAAGATACGGGACTCATTTGTTGCTTCGTTAATTCACCTATTTGGTGAATTGATTAAACACTTGTGTGCGGGTACTGTGAATTCAGCAGGGGAACAAACACACGACAGTCACTGTCCTCATAGAGCTCACCTTCTAGCGCTTGAGGATGGGGAGAAAGCCCCGTCAATAAATGCAATGTGATGGGGCGCCTGGGTGGCGCAGTCGGTTAAGCGTCCGACTTCAGCCAGGTCACGATCTCGCGGTCCGTGAGTTTGAGCCCCGCGTCAGGCTCTGGGCTGATGGCTCGGAGCCTGGAGCCTGTTTCCGATTCTGTGTCTCCCTCTCTCTCTGCCCCTCCCCCGTTCATGCTCTGTCTCTCTCTGTCCCAAAAATAAATAAAAAACGTTGAAAAAAAATTTTTTTTTTAAATAAATGCAATGTGAGTGGCACCTGGCTGGCTCGGTTAGAAGAGTGTGCAACTCTTGATCTCGAGGTCATGGGTTCAAGCCCCGTGTTCGGGTGTAGAGATTTCTTAAAAAAAAAAAACTTAGGAAAAACTTAAATACAATATGGAATGTTGCATGGTGGCTAAGTGATAAAGAGAAAAAGTGAAGCAAGAAAGAGGAATAGGATCTAGGGCGGGAACATCAGTCAGAATAGTTTAGGTTATCTGCAGAAACAAAAAAAACTCCACGGAATCTAGTGGCTTTTAACAACACAATGCAAATTGGACTCTGCTCCAAGCCTTCTTCACTCAAGGCCTCAGGCTGACAGGTTCCGTGGCAGAGGGGGAGACGGTCTCCGGCACTAGTATTTTAATGCCCCAGCACAGAGCGCCACCTGTCACTTCTCCTTGCTGCTCTTGAGCCGGACGAGTCATGTGGCCTCACTCAGTCTCACTAGGACCAATAGTGACAAGCCTGCTTGGCCTGGCAGGTAGGGCCCAGTGTAGGGACCACCACTGAGGGGGTGCTGTTTGTACCTTGGGTAGGACAGTTAGGGGAGGTCTCTGCATGTGTGACGTGTGCATGAGGACCTGACAGAGGGCAGGGAAGGAGGTAGATGGCAATGGGAGTGGAGGGGCACACCAGGACAACACCAGGCGGGGCTTTGAAGAGGCCTGCGTGTCCAGAGGCCGACAAGAGGCTGGATGTCAGGAGCAGAGCAGGTGAGAGGGAGAGGACAGTGGGGCCAGCACAGTGGCCCAGGAGCTCAGACCAGGGAGGCAGGGGTGGGGGAGAGAAGGGCCGATCCGGACACACTCTGATTTAGAGCAAGAGGCCTTGCTCGTGGCTGAGATGTGGTGCTGGGGACGGGGAGAGGCAGGCTGACTCCAGGAAGGAGGGCATTGGTCTCAGCGAAAGGTGGGAAGGGATGCAGGTGGAATGGTGGGGGGTGGGCAAGAGGCAGCAACAGTTTGACATCCCCTGGGGAGAGGTCACCTAGCAACGGGGTGGGCAGGCGAGAGAGAGAGAGTGCGTGGGCAGAGGTCTGGCGCAGAGTGCTAATTTGGAGCCCCAGCTTGCCCTACTCTGTGGGTCCCTTGCTGCCCCCTGGCCACACTGCTACCCCTGTGCCTGCTGGCTCAGGACAGCCTGGTCCTGGGCCCATGCTGCCCCAGGCACCACACCACCGTCTTGCTGGGCCTGCCTGCTGGGCCGGGGACCCTTTGTGTGAACTTCACCAGGGGCAGCAGGACGGACTGAGGGAGCTGCAGAATCTTGTGTTGACCTGGCTGCTGTGGGCCAGGGGGCTGGCCAGGGTGCAAGAGCACTGGGTTCAGCACTGCTGGCAGGTCCTGTACCCACCAAGCACAGGACCACAGTGGTGCTGTCTTCAAGGGCTGGGCGGTACGGAGGGCTGCTGGGGGGAATGGGTAGGGTTTTGCTCAGGAATGACACAGCCTGTGTTGGAGCTGTATCTGTGGAAGCTGTCTGCACCCTCCGTACCTCGGGGCTTCTTGGACCTCACCCTCCAGGGCAGCCACTGGTGAGTGAGCAGAGGAGGGCTGTGTCGGTCAGGAGAGCAGTTGTATCTCCTTGCTCTTCTCCTAAGCTGCTGGAAAACCTCTGGTCATCCTTGGAAGCCCCTCTCAAAATCACCTCCTCCAGGAAGCCCTCCTTAACCTCTTTCTACAGAGTTAGTCCCCCCGCCCTTGTGCTTCCTTGGTATCTGGCACGGACCCTGGTCCTGAGTTGCTCGTACTGCTCTGTGGTGTTACATCTGTCTGCCCTGGCAGATGCTGAGGTCCGTGGGTTCTTCCATTTCCAAGGGTGCAGCCCAGGTCAGTAGGACTTCATGGATGTTTGTTGACTGACTAAGTGAGGGAAGGAAGGAACAAATATGAGGGCTGGAAATGGCCTGTGGAGACTGCTTAGTTCTGTCTCCTTGTTTTACACATGCGGAAACTGAGGCCCACGGGGTCCTGGCTTACCTGAGTTCAGCCTGGAGGTCAGGGGCAGAACTGGCTCCCAGACCAGGATGCCTCCACTGTGCCAGGTTCAGGGCCGGTTGGTCCCTGTGGGGGATCCCAGAGGCAGACAGGTTGAGGGGCTGTGGGGTGAGCAGTCGGGTGGGAGCGTATGGCCGAAGGCACCGGGGTCTTGGGATCTCAGGAGAAGGAGGGCAGCCAGAGGCCTTTACTGGGGTTCTTTGCCCTCCCCCCTCTGCAGTCCTGCAGCTTCTGGCCCTGTGGCCTCCTTGTTCTAGGCAGGGTTTCTCTGACAAACCCACTGCCCTGCACCTCTGCCTCCAGTGGAATAACCCTGCCCTCGCCATCCTGCTCACACCCGCCTGCCTGGCTGGGGCCAAGCCCACGGCATTTCCCAAATGTCAGTGTGGCTGCCGTACTAGCCGCCCCTGCCCGAGGTGGGGCTGGCAGGTATGAGTCAGAGGACCTGGGGGCCAGCTCATGGGTCTCCCTTAACCCTCAGGAGGTCGCTGTACTAGCGACACAAATGGAAGCCGAGGCTCCAAGGTCTAAGGCTGCAGCAGCACCAGGAGGCAGGAGGAGCTGACATTCATCCCAGAGCCTGGCCTTCCTGTGAGTAGCAGGGCTGTGAGCAACATCCTTAGAAGAGGGCTGGCAGGGGGCACCTGGGTGGCTCAGTCGGTTGAGCGCCCGACTTCGGCTCGGGTCATGATCTCACAGTTCGTGAGTTCGAGCCCCGCGTCGGGCTCTGTCCTGACAGCTCAGAGCCTGGAGCCTGTTTCAGATTCTGTGTCTCCCTCTCTCTCTGCCCCTCCCCTGCTTGTGCTCTGTCTCTCTCTGTCTCAAAAATAATAAATAAACATTAAAAAAAAAATTAAAAAAAAAAAAAAAAAGAAGAGGGCTGGCACGGTCCCAGAGGAGGGTGGAAACGGGCAGCGCCCAGCCCAGAGGGCACAATGGTGCAGTGTCATGGGTGTGTGGCCAGGAAAGCAGGCTGTGGGCCAGGCGGCTGACTTGGGCGGACATTGTGTCCCTGGCCAAAGGCTGGGACACCTGCCGAGCTGGCGGGTCCCAGGGCACCTGGGCGTGCTCACACACACCTCTCCCTACTGCTGCCGTTGGAACGAATGTCACAGCACCTGCTCCAAATAGACTGAGTGAGGATATCTTTGGGGTTAGGGACACTTGCACCAGGGAGAGGTAGATAGGCAAACTATTTTTTAAAAATGTATGTTAAGTAATTGGTAGTTGAACACTCTTATTAGTTTGAACAGATTTTCAGTGTGGCTTCCTAGAAAACCTAAGAGATTAATCATATTACCTGCACATAAGGAGCATTCTGCCTCTTCCTTTCTAATGTATCTTTTATTTATTTTCTTATCTTATTGTGTTTTCTGAAAGGTCCAAAGCAACATTAAATAATCGCAGTTGTCCTTGGCTTTATCTTCATTTTAATGAGAAGGCCTCTAATGTTTTTACTAAGTCTGAAATTGGCCCTAAATTTCAATAGATACTCTTCATCATGAACAGTATGCTCCTCTGCATTAATTGCCAAGAGTGTTCACCAAGAATGGATATTAAATTTCATTGAAAGCTTTCCTGTATCTAGCAAGATCATCAAATTCCTTTCCTCCTTGGACCTATTAATGTGTTGACTTACTAGCTTTTCTGAGCTAAATCATCCTCATGTTTCTGGAATAAATCCCACTGGGTCAGAGTCAATTGTGCTTTAAAATGCTTCTAGGTTCATTCGACTGATAAGTTGCTTAGGGTATTTTTCATCTATATTCATAAGTAAGAATTTATATGTACTTTCTATTACAGGACATATTTGTCACATTTATAAATCATGGTTGTGTCAGGTTCGTAAAATGAATAGGAAAGTCTTTCAATATGAATTGTGTAGTTGAAATACTTTAAATATCGTATAAAATTATCTTATTCTCCAAGGCTTGAAATAATTCATTTTGGAAACTGTCTCAGCTAGGAGTTGGTTTAATTTTTCCCTAAGGTCTGGTTGGCTGTCAGCTTACCTTAATTTGCACCATGGTTATTGGTCTTTTGGGGTTTTAAGCGTTTTTAGTCTATTTTGGTTATTTATATTTTCTAAATAATATCCCAGCTCAAAATGCTTTCGGATCTTTTAGCACAGATTTATAGAGTCGATTCTTTTAAAGTTTCTTGTCCCTGTCTGTGGCCAGATTCCCGTTTTCATTCTTAGGAGCTGCATTTTAGATTTCCTCTCTCCCCGCCGCCCCCACCTCCTGCTTTCCTTCCTCCCTCCCTTTCTTGCACCCTTTTGTTGATTAGAACTGCCAGAGGTTTACCTTTTTATTTTGTGGTTTCTAAAGAAAATCAGCTATTAAATTCAACCAGCAAATTCCACTCTCTTTCGTTAAATATGCTTTTAGTAATTCCTTCTTCCAGTTTACTTTGCTGCAGGCTCTGCTTGTTGAGAAGCTCTTTTTGAATCTTAGTTCATTTTCGTTGTTTCTTGTTTAGTTAAAATATATTGAAGTGTATGAATTTTTCTCCGAGTATAGCTTTGGACATAACAAATTTCATGAGGAGTTTTTTTTTTTTTTTTATAAGGGTTATTTCTCTAATGTATCTGTAATTGGAGGGTTTTTTTTTTTTAAAGCTTTTATTTATTTATTTTTGAGAGAGAGAGGGAGAGAGAGAGAATCCCAAGACGTGGGGCTCAGTCTCACAACCGTGAGATCATGATCTGAGCCGAAATCAAGAGTTGGGTGCTTAACAAAATCACCTAGGAGCCCCTGTAATTGGAGTCTTCATTCCTTCTTTAGCAAAAACATGTTTTAGGGAAGTTTTTTAATCAAGCGGGTAGACTTTTGGTTCATCCTTTGTTTATTAATAATTCGGCTGTTGCGTTGTGTCCACAACATTCTGTCACCTGTACATTTCTGTCTGGAGACTCTGGGGGCACATTTGTGGC
This sequence comes from Panthera uncia, assembly GCF_023721935.1. NCBI lineage: Eukaryota > Metazoa > Chordata > Mammalia > Carnivora > Felidae > Panthera > Panthera uncia. Next base: position 47,940,707 of record NC_064818.1, read on the forward strand.
TGGCCCTCGGGCCCTGGCCTGGCACCCTCCCCCCTGCCGACACCGCCGCGGTGCTGAGTTCATCGGGCCCCTTTGCACACACTCCAAGCAGGTGGCTCCATGTGGGCCGGGCGGTGTCCATCTCGCAGAGGCCTGGCTGGCTCCCACCTGCCTTTGTCGTGCACCTGCTCTCCCTTCTCCTGAGCCCATGCAGGTGGCTCTAGGGTTTATGCCGGATTGTGGTGGTTACACCCATCAGGCTTCAAATCTCAGCCCTCCACTTTGGATCTGTAAGGTCTGGGCTGATGACTTACACCCTTTCAGCCTTTGTTCCTTCATCTGGAGAATGGGACAGTGGCTGCCTGGCTAGCAGCAAGTGCCTTGTGTGGGCAAGCGTGCTGCCCTGGGGACGGGTAGAGGCAGCGGTGCCACTCCTACTCCTGGGGGCTGGCCAGGTTCTGGCTACTTGGTCATGAGCCCCCAGCCTAGGGGACACAGGGTGTGTGGCGGGAAAGCTGCTGTGTCCAGGGAGTGGACACAGGAAGTGGGAGCTTTTTGTTGGAGGGTCAAGACATGTGCCTTGGTCTTTCTGAGACGCTGTGGCCCCTGGCCAAGGCCGTGGTTCCCTGGCCCACCAGAGAGGCTGGGGCACAGAACCCTCCTGCTCCTGGAGCGCAGCGGGGTCCCAGGGGTGTCACTCTGGGCGTTTGCCCGGAGTATGACAATTCAAGCAAAGAAAATTGATTTTTATTTGTTTTTAAACACAAAGGAAAATCATTGCTCAGCCTAATTAGATGTCATTTAAAAATAAAGGAACTGTGTGTTCTTTTTTTTCCATACCCCAGCAACCCCAGGCAGCCTCGGAGGTGGAGGCTGGCACTCACTCCTGAAAGGTCTGAGCCGTGGCCTGTACCCCACCGCACCCATCCATTCTGAGGGGCCCAGACTCCCTGCCTCTCAAAGACCCCCAACTCTGATGCGGTTCCCTCACTGTCCCATTCCCTCCTGGAACCCGGGGCTCTTCCTGCCTGATGGCCGGAGCTCTCTCTAGTGACTATGCAGGCTCTGAGTAGCAGCCCCGCAAGTGGACCCTCCACATAGAAAGGGGGCCCTAGAGGGTGATTTCAGGTGAGGTGGGGGTCTGTGACCTGGTCCCCCAGCCCTCCTCCTTTGGGGCACATTGAGTGGGCTCCCAGAAATGACAGGACTGGCTCCCAAGTTTATCTCCGTTTGCACTCTCTCCTGTCCCAGCCTGTGCCCCACTCAGCCTCCAGGAGGCCAAGTCGCCCGCCCATGTGCAGAAGTGCTGGGGTGACCCCTGTGGAATCCGGTGGAGTCGGCTCAAGAGGGAGGGAGGCCAGAGGGGAAGGGGCGGGGAACGCGGGCCTGAGTGGCCTGAGTGGGAGGCCAGCATGCCAGCCGCCGCCCTGCGGGAAAGGGCAGGGATTCTCTGAAATCCTACCTGCTCTGTCCTTGGGCCTCTCCGGCCTCAATAATGGGACGGTTATTGGTGGACAATGACATTCTGTCCCTTGAGCAGCCACCAGAAGAAGCTGACTGGACAGAAAGGGAGAAAAGAAGGAGGAAAAAAATGAGGAAAACAGCCGGGCTCGGCGGAATTTGTACTTTGGAGTGTGAAGAGGAGACGGCAAGATTCTTTCAGTCAATTCGAATAGTATTTGGTGCTAGGAAGGAATCCGGAGGGAGAAAAATGAATCATGCGTCCGTCCGTAACAAAGCTTTAATTATCAGCATCGCTCCCTAGGCCGGGCCTTTGTCGAGGAGGCGCCCCGCGAGGTGCTGCCTCGCTCTGGTTCCCATGGCAGCCGCCTCCTGGCAGGGGTCCGGCCTGCAGGCCTCCACCGGGCCCCAGGGCCCCAGGACCGCCCTGCCAGGCCCAGAGGGTCCGCCGAGGTAAATAGGTAAATATAGCCCTTCCTCAGGGCATCTGTGAAGGTGATTTCTTGAAGCTTGGTTTATGTAAGGAATGTCACTCGTTGTCCTCCAGGAGCTCCAGATGCCCACCCGGCTGGGAGGATCCAGAGGTGGGAGCTGCAGGGTGCTCCCTGGCCCGACCTGCGGGGAGGGGGCAGGCCATGTCCTCCCAAGGACTTCCGTGATAGAAAGTCCATGGGGGTGCAGAGGGAGGAGGGATGAGGACCTGTCCACAGGGGCGTGTCACCCCTGCCACTTCCCACCCTGGGCAGGGGCCAAGCAGCCGCCCCGAGGCCAGAGCCAGCTCAGAGCCCCCTCAGGCCAGGGCAGGGCAGCGCAGCCAAGTCAATGGGTCTGCCTGCCTGGAAGCAGGGGGTAGCTTCTCTCCACTTTCTTCCTGTGTGCAGGAGGGGGCCTACTGGCTGACCTGGGCATGGGGAGGTGAGAGGGAGAGGTGAGATCAGGGAGAGGTCAGCACCAGGCCCCACCCACAATCTGTGTCAGGAAGGAAGCGGGTAACTGACAAGTCCACCCAAACCGGCGAGTACTGAGCATGTCCCGAGCATGGTGGCCTCATGGCGCGCTTGCTACCACCTGTTGAAACAGGTGCTGGAGGTGCCGGTGTTTTACAGAGGAGGGTGGGGCTCCAGCTGCCAGTGTCCTGGACCCCCAGCTCATGCTTGCAGCCAGACCCCAAGTATCTGCAGCGTGTGGCCCCAGCGGACAGGACCAGAGCTCTCTGGTGCTTAAGGGAGACACATATCAACTCCGAGTTAGGGAGATCTGAGGGCTGGGGTTTGAGGAGGGGAGGACAGCCCCCAGGAGGGAGGTTCCTGCCTTAGGAGTACCTGAATTCGGGCTGGAGGCTGCTCGCGCCCTTCTGCTGTGGTGGGTGGTCCTTCATTCCTGGGGCTGGGGGAGCCAGAGACGAATGGGTAGCAGGTCTGCTCCCCAGTGGCCCAGGATCCAACCCCCGAAGCCAGAGGGCAGGCCTGGGGTTATTGGGGGGCTGGGGCGACGTATGGCTTTCAGGGTCCTGGCTCCTGGAAGCTTTTGCACCCACCAGGATCTCTGGAAGTGACTGTCGGCTGCAAACACAGACTCTCTCAAGCAGGTGTGACCTGTGCCCTTTGCAGATGATGCCCCGAGGGACCTGTGGCCACTGGCAGGTCCCTGGGCAGCTGCCAGTGCCACGTGGCCCCTAGTGGGGATGGAGACTGCCTGAGACGGTTTGAATGCCCAGTGCAGGGGTGCAGCTCCAGCTCCAAGGCACTGGAGTGGGGAGGGGAGGTGCAGAGGCGGGGACACTGAGCTTGTCATGAATAATAGGTGTTATCAGAGAAGTGGGGAGAGGAGGGAGGCCTGGAGAAGGGAGGTGGCTGCGCTTGGGGCGGGCACCCCTCTTCCCCCTGTCTCCCTTCAGACCCCCCACCGCTTCTCACTCCCTGGCTGTGGGCGCTACGCCCTCTGGGCTTCCAGCCCCCAACCACCCCCCACCTCCGCCAGCCCAAGGGTCTGGCACGCAGCTCCCCCAGCTAGTCTGGGCTCTCCCACTAGGTTTTTCCGGCCAGTTAGTGGGATCCAGGAGGTGGGGGGAGGGAAGGCCCTGCAGGTCCCTCCCCCTCCCCCGCACCCAGCAATGAAGATAGGACTCCAGAGGCCACGGTGAAGTGACCTGCCCACTGCTGGCCCTCCCACTTTTGCTGCCATTTTCTGGTCTGTGATACTAGTTGGGAGACAGCAGGATGGCAGGATAGGGAAGATTAAGATTAAGATTAAGATTAAGATTAAGATTAAGATGGGGGAAATGAAGGAGGCACTGCCTCTGCCACCTGACCTGTCCTGCTTGAGTTGGGGGTGAGACCTTAGTTTTGCTGGGGAAGGGAGGAGGCCCCAAGATGCTGGCTGTTGCCTCAAGGCACAGAATATGCAGACACGACTGCATGTGAGTCCCTGAGCCTCTGTCCTCACCAGGAGGGCTCCTGGACCTCTCCCCACTCCCTTCGCCCCTCCCCAGTGGGCGACAGAGCCAATAGGTGAGTTGGGCCCCTTGGTTCACTCACCGAACACACAGCTTCCTACTCTTCCCCCACCCCCAGCAGGCAGATTCGTAAGTTAATAACTTAGAGTCACAGTGTTCTGGAGAATCCAGGCCACCTTCAGCATCCTGACGGCCTTCTCTTGGCAGGGGTAGCCCCCTCCCACTGCTGGCCCCCGCTTAGGCGGTGTGACTTGTGAGGGTCCAAAGAGTAGGCCAAAATCTTCACGGCTGCCAAGGACCCACTTAAGGTTTACTGGAAGGTTTTTTTGCATATGCACCGGGAATCCTGTAGAAGTGGTTGGGGGCAGGGTGGGGGGCATGCACTGAAACAAGCGTTTCATTCACAGATTTGCCTTGCAACCTCCTGCTTAGAATTCCCTGGTGTGTAAAGTGAAGTTCCCCTCAGCCAATTCCTCTCCCTGGTCTGTGCCCCAAGGGGAGGTCACTTTCGGATCCCAGGAGGGCCTCCTGGAAGGGGTGCCTCATCCTGGACAAAGGCCAGAAGAGTCTCCCTGGAGACCCACATAGGCAGTGGAGAAGGCAGGGAGGGCACCCCGCCCACGGCAGCCCCGCATGGCTGAAAGATAGATGATCAGGAAGTATTTGTTTGGAAATGAGCAAGGAGGACATGCTCCAGGGAAGACTCTCCAGGGGGCAAGTGGGATGGAAGGCTCCAGAGGCCTTGGCACCAGCCCTTCCCTCTGCTCACAGTGCTCTTCCCTTTCCAGAAGTCTCCTTCAAGTCTGCTCAGACCTCACCTCCTCAGGGAGGCCTGTCTCTCCGCCTGGTTAGGTTACCATCTGCTCTGTCCCCACACTCCTGACCCTCTTCTCTTCCAGAGCACTGATCCCCGGCTGACCTCTAATATCACAGCCACAGATATGGATCATCATGCATGGCAGCCACAGCCTGCTCCGTGGGGGCTTAGTGGGGACAGAGAGCCTTGTTTCCTTCATTGGTGGGTCTACAATGTCTAGGCAGGTCCTCGTTAACATTTGTGGGTGGGTGGGTGGCTGGCTGGCTGGCTGGCTGGCTGGCTGGGTGGGTAGATGGATGGATGGATGGGTGGGTGGATGGGCAAGGAGGAAGGGCTCTGTGGAATACCTCACCTCCTCCCCCACCCCAGTGCAAATGATTTCAGAGAACCAGACAGCCCTAGAAGGGTGATGGGGTCCATGGTGCTCCTCCCCAGCCCTGGCTGTTGCTGGCCCTTGTCCAAGTAGCCAGCATGGTTTACTCCCCAGATGCGGCCTCTGAGTGCCAGTGGGGCTCCTGCCTGCTCCCACTAAGGCTGGATTTTTCTGGAGCCAGGATGTAACCCAAGATAGCTCCATGAATACACTCGTTCTGAAATCTCTGCCAAATCCTACCCTCTTGGTTAAGTGGCCCACCATTGTGGGATCACAGGCTGGACCCAGCTCCCTCCAGGAGCACTTTCTCTTCCCCTACCCAGTCTCTCTCTGTCTCTCTGTCTCTCTCTCTCTCTTTCTCCTCCAGCCAAAAGAGGGGAGACTGGCAAGATGTGTAATTTTCAGTTGCTAATTGTGATGCCCTGCAGCTTGCTGAGCTAAAAATAGGCTTCATTTTTGTTGAGTAGGTTAAAAAATAGAAGCCCATGTGCTGCCTCCAAAAGCAGCACCCCTTGCAAAGCCTGGCAGAGGCAAGGGCCGATCGGGGTCCCTCTTCCACCTCCTGGCAGATCCCTGGGGACTCGTGCAGGATGGGCCCTGAAGGCCATTTTTGTCCCCATTTTCCAGGAAGCTGCGATTCTTAACTTTGCATCCATAGATGAGCTTCTGGGAACCCATCAATCCCTGGAATTATATGCAGGATGCCGTGGGAATGTGCATTTATCCATGTGTCTGGGGTGAGGGCCTCAGCCTACATCTGATGCTCAGGGGGTCATGCCCCAGACAGGGACACTGGTGAGCAGAAGTGACAGTCCTGAGAAGGAACAGGGCTGTGGGACAGACATAGTCGCCGCTGCCTACCTAAGCAACATTATAGAAGTGCTGTGAACTCAGTGTCCTCATCTGAGAAATGGGTGTCTCTGTGCTGCCCCACCCCCACCCCCTGCCCCGCCCCGCCGGGTGAGGGGGCATTGCATCAAGTGAGACGCGTGATGCCCGGCATGTGGCCGGCGTCCAAGTCCCGATGACAAACACTTGAAGTACAACAAGGTTAGTCAAAAGAAAGCTTGTTTTTGCTTCTGTGTTTCTCAGAAATTTCGAGAGTTGCAGGCTCCAGGATCTGGAAGAGGTCCTAAAGTTCTGACTGCCCTGGGAACCTGCCCCAGTTCTTCTCCTTCAGAGTTGAATGGAGGCCTGACACTGTTCCTGTCCTGTTATGCAGGATACCGTCCCCTCCACGGGCTGCCGTCCCCACTATCGACTGGGGCGAAGTTGGCTGTGGCTGAGGGTAGCCAGTTATCTTTGGCAGTCTTCTGTTAGGCCCCTCTTGGGCTGAAGGAAGTGCTTGTTTCCTGCAAAAGCCCTGGGTCGGGGTTGAGCCCTGCCTCCTCTTTCCCAGAAGATGCCTTGTGGGGCAGAGCTGGTGTTGGGAGCAGGTAGCTGGATATCAGAGGCCAGGAGGCCTGAGAGCCCCAGGGCACCCAGTGGTGGGACAGGCCATGGCCCCTCCTGTGATGAGGCTCCTGCCCCCACCTGGCCGCCCTGAGTCCCTTCCTGCCCAGAGCTGGGAGGGTAAAGCCCCTGTGGGATGAGGCAATGAACTGGAGGCTCCCTCCGGGGCTGAGAGGCCAGGGATGAAGGCCAGTTCGGATGAGAGCAGACCCTGGGCATGAGAACACCTCCAGAAGGTGCACAGGTGCACTGCCGGGACAGTTGCAAACACGGACAACTCTGCATACGGTTACTGCAGCAACTGGATGTTTCTCTAGAGTCAATGTCACTTATATTCCTTACTCAAGTATGTTCAAATAAATTGTTTGTGACATCAGCTCATCAGCTGTGGGAGTGTTTTACAAGACCATTGGGTGGTGTGACCCCCCCCCCCCCCGCCCCCGCCCCATTCCCCCGGGCCTTGCTGGGCATCTCAGTACAGAAAGCAGGAAAGGCACTCAGGAAGGAGTGTAGCCCTTACCCAGGCCTGGGCAGACATGACAGCGTATGGAGGCGAGGAGCGATGGGCACATTTGGGTGCTCACAACAGATCCTGGGCCTCTGAGCTGCAGCTCCCAGGGGCCGGGAGAGGTCGGGGGGAGATGCGAGTGGGATGCAGGGTCTGGGGAGGCCATCTTGTGCCCAGCTGGAGAAGAAGATCTGTGTCCTAGGTCACAGAAGGTATGATGTGTGCGTCCCTCCCAGGGCGCGTCTGGCTTTTGCACTCGTGTGGCTGGAAACAGATGCCCTCCTCTGTTTTGCTGCCCGATGGAGGGGCGTGGAGCCCTCAAGGCCCGAGTTTGCTGCTAGGGCCATATCGAAAAGCACTGTGCCAGCGAGCGGCATTCAGATCTCTAGCTAATGTCTCTTAGGAGGCTGCAAAAGGGAATTTGATTCATAATCTTCTACAGAAAGCCCCTCAAAACCCTTTCCCCATCTCTGCCAGGTCTCTCGTGGCCCTGGGGCTGCCTGCGTTCTTGCCACTTATTCTCTCGAGGTCTCTGAGACCGTCTGCCCCACTCACTGTGCTTCTCTCTTCTCCTGGGCCCTCCGTCCAGGCAGCATCCACGCTGCCGATGCTTTTGTCAGTGTGTTCCTTAGAACGTGTGCGTGTGTGTGCGCGACACGCGGGGCAGCTGCGAGTACTCAGGAGCTGAGTACTTTGGCTGAGGTGCACTGACGCAGAGCTCCAGACTGCGCTGTGGGAAGGTACCCAGGGATCGAGGACCACGTGCAAGCAGTCCTCAGCCAGGCTGAGCAGAACCCAGACAACAGCGTTTACTTTCTGGACTCTGACTGCCTGGTGCGTGAGCACTTGCTCTGGGCTGGAAGCCGTGTTCCATGCGCTCTCCCCTCCTGCACTCCCACACCCTCGCTGTGAAGTTCAGGGGCCGGTGTCCTTATCTGACAGTCGGCCACAGGCGTGTGCCTGTTGTAGGCATGGGAAGGAGGCGCAGGAACAAGACAAACAGATGCTCTCCTCCAAGCCCGGCTTCCGTAGAGATCAGAGCCTGAGCCAGAGCGGATGTGCCAGCACTTACTGGGGAGTGTGGTCCCAGGGAAGCACGAAGGATGGAGGGGGTGAATGGATATGGGGGATGCCTTCCTGTAGGAGTCGGTCTCACTGATGTCTTTGGGGAGCCTCTCTGAGGCTTCTGTATCTCAAACAGTCCATCTGGGGTAAGGCAGGGGAGCTTACCTCTGCCTCCCATGTCCCATTGGTCCAAGTTCGCCCCTGGGGGGTAACCTGGCTACACCCTGGCTTCTGAGCTGTTCACAGGGCCTGGATGGATCCACAGCGCATGGCCTCAGCGCGAGCCCACAGCCTAGGGCAGGAGGCGTGTGGTCTGCTGATGGCCGTGAGGCCCCAGGCCAGAGGTAGTGGGTTCGAAGCCATGGCAGCCAGCGCTGGGCCACTCCGGCGTCATCGAGGCAAAGCACAGATGTGGTGGCCCACAGTGGCATCAGGTGCCACTCACAGGATGGTAGCTTCCATTTCCTCCTTTGAGCCTCCTTCCTTCCTTTCCTATGAGCCTCCATGGCCCTCACCACTGCCCTGCCAGGGACCTGGAACAAGAAACTACACACCGAATCGACAGGGGAGGAAACTGAGGCTCAGCGCAGCTCAGAGGCTTCCCCATTGTCGTTGAGACAGTGCGTGCCTCCCGACTCCACTCTGGACTCTCGCACTGTAGTCCCAGACCTGAGCCCACATGAAAGGACGCTGGTGGGTGTGGGCGGGGGTGCAGACAAGGAGCATTCTAGGGATGGAGTTGCAGGGGGCTGGGGGTCCCCCAAGATCGTGTCCCTTACTGGACCGTGGAGGGGCAGCAGGTGTGAGCCCTGAAGCAGCGGCAGCTCCCAGCTCCGCGGCCCCTCTGTAGTCACTTCCTGTTTGGGGAGCAGCCACAGATGTGCTGGATGGAACAAAGTGGTAGGGGGCGTGGTGGGAAAGGGCAGGAAGATGGAAGAAGCTTCCTGAGGCCAGGCCCTGGGGGAGGGGCGGGGAGGATGGAGCTGGGCTGGACCAGATGCTTTGCCTCAGTGCTTTGCCCGCCTGGCCCACCTCATCTACGGCCAGCCTGCGGGACACTGCCGCTGGCAGGTAGCGAAGGGGCCCTCGGACTCTGCCTCTCCGCCCTGCTGCCCCCATCCCACGCCAGCCCCCAAAGCGCCACTCTGCCCGGGAGGGGCAGTGGCCTGGCCTCTCCCCTGGCACCCCGGCACCCTTGAGACTTGGGGCCCAGAGGCAGGCAGGACTCCCCTCCTCCATAGATGGTGCCCCCAGAGAGCCAAGTAAAACCAGGCATGGAATGGGCATGCGCTGGCACGTGGCTGCTGTCTCTAAACTCAGGGCCGGGTCTCCCCTGAGCAGGAGCACCTGGGTACCTGTGCACGTGGGCCTGCCCTTGTGCCCACCTGGCCCTGTGAGGTAGGTGGGAAGCTCTCAAGGCCCAGCTTCCCGGAGATGGTGAACCGCTTTCACCTGCCTCACCGGGAGCCGAGCGCGGCTATAACTAGAAGGTGCTCGCCTTCCTGCCTGAACAGAGGAGGGGCTGCAGAGAGTCGGAGGAGGCTGGGTGTGAGTCCGGGTTGGCCCCAGCTGACTGGGAGCAGAGGTGCGGGTTCCAGTCTCAGGACCTAGAGCTGGTGTGGAGGAAGCTGGTGTGGAGGAAGCTGGTGTGGAAAGCTGGCCGGGCCCAGCTCCATCCTCCCCACCCCCGGGGCCTGGCCTCAGGAAGCTTCCAGAGCTCTCCTCCCAGTGTCCACAGCCTCCAGCCACGTCTGGACATAGCCACGGGCAGCAGAGGTGGAAGAGGGGCTCCCTGTGCCTCCTGCTCCCATATTCACCTGGAAAACTCTGAAAAACCGCCAGTGCGTGGACCGTACCCCAGGCCAGTTAAATCTGTATCGTTGGGGCGGAGGGTGGGCTGGGCAAAGTGTTTTTTTTAAAGACCCGCGTGGTTCTGGTGTCCAGCCACGGCACTGACGTAGGAGAAGCTGGCTCACCTGCAGGCTAACGCTCTCAAAGGGACAAGTGTGTCCTCAGGAACATAGCCTTGAGGGGCGCCTGGGTGGCTCAGTCTGTTGAGCATCCGACTTCAGCTCAGGTCACGGTCTCGCGGTCCGTGAGTTCGAGCCCCGCGTTGGGCTCTGTGCTGACAGCTCAGAGCCTGGAGCCTGCTTCCGATTCTGTGTCTCCCTCTCTCTCTGCCCCTCCCCTGTTCATGCTCTGTCTCTCTCTGTCACAAAAATAAAAAAAAACGTTAAAAAAAAAAAAAAAAAAAAACCGTAGCCTTGAGCCGGCAGGCCTGGGCTGGGATTCCAGGTCCTACATCTTAGTGAGCCGCCAGGTGAAGGTCCTGCTGGTTGAGCCCCACTCGAAGCAGCGGCGATACTTTAGAAGAGGACCTAAATCTCCCGAGAAAGGGTGAGTTCTGGCTCAGGATGAGCGCACTCCCACAAGCCCCCCGGTGGTGCTGACGCGCTGGCACCTGCTCTGGAGCATCTGTGTAGGCCCGGGCTCGCTGAGGCCTCTGGGGGCCTGCGTGTCTACAAGAATCCAGTGCTCCTTTGTCCCAGACGACCCACATGGCCTGTGTGGGGTGCTGAATAGGCGTATCTGGGGAGGTGGCTCCTCCGGGATGGGGAGGTGATCCCATGTCTGCTGTGCGATGCTTTACCCAAGTGCCCATTTCATCCTCCCAGCAAATCTCTGAAGTAGTGCACCCTCTGCCCATTCCACAGGTGGGCAGATTAAGGCTCTGGGAGGTCGAGGATCCTGACAAGCTGCAAGTGGCCGAGCCAGGCTCAGATTCGGGTCCCCTTGACTGCCTTCGTTGCCATCCTGGCCCTGCGGCAATCCAGCTGTGTGACCTGTGCCAGTTGCTTAGTCTCTCTGTGCCTTGTCCTCTTCTGCCGCAGATGGAGAATAACGGGTTTTGTGAGGCTTGTGAGGATTAATGAGCTGACTTGGTGCTGGCATTAGTGTCCCTGATGGCTCGTGTGAGGTAGTCAGAGCGTATCGTTTCTTATTATGGTTGCGCTTGCTGTGTGTTCCCCACGGTGACAGGAGCCCAGGTATCCTGGAGGCTCCACTCGGGCCCTTTCCTGAGGAGGGGTGCGGAGGACACACAGGGGTGTGGCCAGTGATCGCGATGCCTGCTGGTGCTGGGATTGGGAGGAGGAGCCCATGGGCAAGAACAGAAGGGACCACGGGGCCAGGTGGGGGTGGCCGGCAGAACTGAGCAGGGGGCTCGGCAGGGGTCGCCCTCATCCCCATTTAATGGCTGGAGAAATTGAGGCTAGGGACACTTGTCCAGGGGCCAGGAGCTGGCCGTTGAAGAGTGGGATTCAAACTTGAGGGTGCCCTAAATCCCTGCCCACTCGGCACAGAGCCCAGAACCCCCTCAGTGCCCAGGGCTGGTGGGGGAGGCTCCGCTAGGGACTGCATGGGGGCAGAGAAGGGGCTCTGAGAGGCCCACGGACTCAGGGCACAGAGGAGAGGACAGAGGAGGACACGTGGGCAGGACACCAGGTCATGGAGACCCAGCCCCAGGCAGCGTCTCTGGGCGGGTCCCAGGGCAGGGTAGGCGCTGGGGCCATCCCACGCAGCCCCTGTGGGCCCTGCCTGGAAGGTGCCCCGCGGCAGTGACCGCTTCCATTCACAGGCCCAGCCTCTTTAACATGCCTTTATAAAAACTGCTGATCTCAAAACTCAGCCTCTTTGTACTGAAAAACAAAGTTACTTTAACACTGACAAAATAGATGTGCCATTTAGAAAAGTTACCAAATAGTTTACAAATGTGTAGAAGGAAAGTGGAAGTCTCCTCCTTGTCCAGCTCCCTTGCAGTGAACTCTGTAACTAGTGTGGTCATGGACGGCCACATGTTTCTGTGCATTTACGTACACTTATATTGATGTCATTGAAAAATGAGCAATATGGGATTTTGTGCAGTTGGGGAGTCCAGTTATGGGGTCCTCAGCCCAGATGCTGCAGGAAGGGCCACCACCCCAAGCCGAACAGATGGGCCCCTCCTGGCTACTCCTTCCTGTGGCCTTCTGGGCTGTGATGGGCGGGACGTGGGTGGGATGCAGTCACTGGAGGACTGAGGCCCCCATGAGGGCAGGGAGCCCTGGGGGAGTAACGGTGTGATAATTCCTGGGCTGGCCAGGGTCGGGGGGAAGCACAGTCCAGCGGCTGCCTGGGACACATGGATTGGGCCCCACCCTCCCGGGGCAGGTGACCACCCTGAACTTCTGTCCCTTACCTGTCCATAGTGACAGTGAGTGCTGAGGCTCCCCAGGGTGCAGCTGTGGACTGCTGTCCAGCACAGAGCTCAGCACCCTGGCCTCCTTGGCTTGCTGGCCCGTCTTGGGCAGCAGGGGGTGGTGCTGAGTCCCCAGGCTGGCTCGAGGCAGCCTCCCTAGCACTGGGGTGGGTCTCCCTGCAGGCTGGACACAGGGTGGCCTTGCTTTGTGTGGGATCTGGCACCGGCCGTGAGAGTTAGTGGAGTACTTGAGCATGCCTGCCCATAGCCCGTCCTGACCGGAGCCCCTGCTGCCCCCAAGGTGGGAGGGGCTGGCGGCTCAGGAAAACGCCATCTCTGTGACCAAGAATCTTAGGGCCCAACTCACCAAGGTTACCATTGTTGGGTCACCTTTTGAACCTGGAACTGTGTGATCTTGGGGAAGACCCCCCATAGTGCATGGGCCTCAGGTGAAGGATTGGCACTTAGGTCCCCTTGGGAGCCAGCAATGGCACAGAAGAGCAGCTGAGGGCGTCAGGGTGCCTGGGGAGCCCACTTTTTTTTTTTTTTTCATGTTTTGTAGCAAAATTGTGCTTTGAAAATATACTTAAAATTTTTTTTAAATTATTTATTTTTAAATTTACATCCAAATTAGTTAGCCTATAGTGCAACAATGATTTCAGGTGTAGCTTCCTTAATGCCCCTTACCCATTGAGCCCATCCCGCCTCCCATAACCCCTCCAGTAACCCTCTGTTTGTTCTCCATATTTAAGAGTCTCTTATGTTGTGTCCCCCTCCCTGTTTTTATATTATATTATTATATTCCCTTTCCTTACATTCGTCTGTTTTGTATCTTAGAGTCCTCATATGAGTGAAGTCATATATTTGTCTTTCTCTAATTTTGCTCTAATACCCTCTAGTTCCATCCACATAGGTGCAGATGACAAGATTTCATTCTTTTTGATTCCCGAGTAATACTCCATTGTATATATATATACCACATCTTCTTTATCCATTTGCCCATCGATGGACATTTGGACTCTCTCCATCCTTTGGCTATTGTCGATAGTGATGCTATAAACATGGGGGTGCATGTGTCCCTTCGAAACAGCACACCTGTATCCCGTGGATAAATGCCTAGTAGTGCAATTGCTGGGTTGTAGGGTAGTTCTATTTTTAGTTTTTTGAGGAACCTCCATACTGTTTTCCAGAGCGGCTGCACCAGCTTGCATTCCCACCAACAATGCAAAAGAGATCCTCTTTCTCCACATCCTCACCAACATCTGCTGTTGCCTGAGTTGTTCATGTTAGCCATTCTGACTGGTGTGAGGTGGTATCTCATTGTGGTTTTGATTGATGATGAGTGATGTTGAACATTTTTTCATGTGTCGGTTGGCCATCTGGATGTCTTCTTTGGAGAAATGTCTATTCATGTCTTTTGCTGACTTCTTCACTGGATTATTTGTTTTTTGGGTGTTGAGTTTGGTAAGTTCTCTATAGATTTTGGATACTAACCCTTTATCTGATATGTCGTTTGCAAATATCTTCTTCCATTCCATTCGTTGCCTTTTAGTTTTGCTGATTGTTTCCTTTGCTGTGCAGAAGCTTTTAATTTTGATGAGGTCCCAATAGTTCATTTTTGCTTTTGTTTCCCTTGCCTCCGGAGACGTGTCGAGTAAGAAGTTGCTTCAGTCAAGGTCAAAGAGGTTTTTGCCTGCTTTCTCCTCTAGGATTTTGATGGCTTCCTGTCTTACATTTAGGTCTTTCATCCATTTTGAATTTATTTTCATGTATGGTGTAAGAAAGTGGTCCAGGTTCATTTTTCTGCATCGCTGTCCAGTTTTCCCAGCACCATTTGCTGAAGAGACTGTCTTTGTGCCATTGGAGATTCTTTCCTGCTTTGTCAAAGGTTAGTTGGCCATATGTTTGTGGGTCCATTTCTGGGCTCTCTATTCTGTTCCTTTGATCTGAGTGTCTGTTTTTGTGCCAGTACTATACTGTCTTGATGATGACAGCTTTGCAATACAGCTTGAAGTCTGGAATTGTGATGCCTCCAGCTTTGGTTTTCTTTTTCAAGATTGCTTTGGCTATTTGGGGTCTTTTCTGGTTCCATACAAATTTTAGGATTGTTTGTTCTAGCTCTGTGAAGAATGCTGGTGTTATTTTGATAAGGATTGCTGGGGAGCCCACCATTGTCATTCTATCCCACAAATGGTTAATGGGCTGGGTTCTGGCTAGGCAGGAGACCACGAAAGCAAATGATCAGTCCTGCAGTCAGCAGTCTAGGGATTAACCCAGGGAGGCTTCCTGGAGGTGGTGACACCTTGGCTGCACTTGGGACTCTTAGGATTTCCTCAGTTGAGTTCTTCCCACTATTTCATTATCTGAAAAATGAAGGGTTTACCCAAGTCAGTAGCTCTCTGACTGACTCGGGCAGCCTCAGAAACCACTCAGACAGCTTGTCAAGGTACAGATCAAGGGCCATCCCTGAGTTTCTGACTTGGCAGGGCCTGAGAATCTGCATTCTAACGTGTTGAGGAGAGTGTTCTGTGAGTCTGAAACCCCATCCCCAAGTGAGGCAGCTGAGCCTGGGGACCACGGACACCTCAACCTCAGGGGCTTTCCTTGAGTTCTTACTCTCCTTACGAAGGATTTTTGTGATAATTCCAAGGCAACCTTCAGGTGTGTGTGTGGCAGGAAAGCCAGGTCATTTGGGCCGAGTGCCCCTTTTCTCTCACGTGAAGCACAGCTGATGTGCTGTGGCCTGGAAGTCAGATCTGCTTGTGTAGACACCTCACTGCCCCTCTCATGGCAGTAAAATAATCAGGGCTACTGTTTGCTCTGCACAGTGGG
This sequence comes from Panthera uncia, assembly GCF_023721935.1. Lineage (NCBI taxonomy): Eukaryota > Metazoa > Chordata > Mammalia > Carnivora > Felidae > Panthera > Panthera uncia. Next base: position 47,955,886 of record NC_064818.1, read on the forward strand.
GAAACTGAGGCCACAGTGGCTCAGAAGCCTGCCCCAGGTTGAGTCAGAAAGCAGGCTAGGGCTGGGAGCAGCCCAGCAGCAGGAGCAAGGTGAGTGCTCAGGGCTGCAGGAGCCCAAGGAGAGTGTGTGCACTTCCCAGGCCCCTAAGCACGAGGAGGTAGCCTCCGCCCCTGGGAGGCAGGGCAGCGTGGTGGCCTGGGGATGGAGGTGCTGGGGTGGTGGTGCCTGCTCACCAGTGCTCTCCCGACATGGGAGAGGGCGCAGGAAGGCCCTGCTCTACTCCAGCCTAGCCTGCCCTCTAAGTGGGGAGAGGATGAGGCTGGTCAAGCTAGCAGGGCAGGCTACTCTGGCCGGCAGGAGGGAGAGTAGACTCGTGGGCACTAGCTTCGGAGGCCTCAGGCTGGCAAACGCTCCTCACTCTGATCCCCACGCAGCACCTCCCAGGTGCCGCCCCCTGGGCAAGGGGAAACTGAGGCCCAGGAGGGCTGCAGACTCTTGTAGACCTCCTGAGGACTTCCACTAAGAGGCTCTGCTGCAGGGTGAGGTGGGCACCCTCAGCCTCCTGGCCATAACAGGCCAGGCCACTGTGGGACCACTGAGCACCCCCAAGACTGCTGTCTGACATGTGCATCTAATGGGCACTTCACACGTAGCATGTCAAAATGAAGTTCCAGATCTTTCTCCAAACCCCACTCTCACGTCCTTTCCTGTGCTGATCAATCACTCAGGCCTGAGACCATTTTTTGCAGCATTTGGAGTTGACGCTGCTCCCCTCCTCTGCTACCCCCTGACCTGAGCAATCCCTCCCTGGCTTATGGCAAAACCCACCAGTTGGTTTTCCGATCCTTTCCTTGCTGGGTCTCCGCATAGCAGAAATAGTGACATTCACCCTGAGTCAAGTCATTCTTGTGCTCAGAGCTTCCATGCCTCCTGTCTCAGAGGAATAGACATGGCCCCCTGGCCCACACTGTGCAGGGTCTGGCTTGTTACTCAGACCACTCTCCCTGCTCCTTTCCTCCACACACACTGGCCTCAGGACCTTTGCACCTGCTGTCTCTTATACCTAGAATGTTCCTTTCTTATTCCGGGCAGCTGCATGACTAACACCATCTTACCTGAGGCTGCCATGACCACCCCGAAATGCTCCAGATCCTTCTCCTACAGGCATTGTTTTTCTCCATAGTTTCTCTTCTTCCACTGGGATGTGACCCCAGGAGGCAGGGTTCTGTGTGTCTAGGTTCTAGGAATGAGACCTGGTATGCGTGGAGCAGGTGTTCAAGAAATATTTCTCAGACACTCAGTGAATGTAGGGCTGCTGAGGAATCTGCCTGCCCATCTGAGCTGCCATTCAATGCCCACCCTTGGGTGGGGTGCCCCTCCTGGCCCTGCTGGGGCTCTCACTGTGCACCTGCACTCAGGCTGCGGGTGACCAGGCCTGTGACGCCTCTTTCTTCTCTCCCAGGAAACTATGCCCCAGACGTCCGTCGTCTTCTCCAGCATACTTGGGCCCAGCTGTAGTGGACAGGTGCTGCCCGGCATGGGGGAGCGAGGAAGTGGGGCCAGCAGCTCCGGGGACCTCGTCTTCCAAGAGGGACGCCTCATCTCTGGGTCCCTAGAGGCTTTGATGGAGCACCTGGTCCCCACAGTGGACTATTACCCGGATGTAAGTGCCTGGGGCCTGGAGATGGGTGGGACTGTTCGGGGTCACCTAGGTTCCAGGGGCAGCTGCTTCGGGGATGGGAAGGGAGGCCCAGACAGAGCTGGACAGAGCAACAGGGGAGAGGCAGGCCATCAGGGAGTCTCAGCCCTACCTCCTGCTCTCTCCTCCTGCCCCTGCAGGGGAGAGGAATCTGCAGGGATGTCCCTGCTGACCCCAGGCAGCTGGGAGATAGCCTTGGTGGCACAAGGAAGCAGATACACAAGGGGTGGAACAGGGGTCAGAGTTCTGAACAGGGTCCTTAGGGAAGAGTCTAAGGAGTAAGACTGGAGCCTTGGGGTCCTGGTGAGGCTCCACCCAGCTGGGAAGTTTGTTTTGTGCATGAAATGCCATGGTCCAGAATAAAGAGGGACAGCCCCGCCATGCCCAGCCAGCATGCAGACCCCACGGCACATGCCTGCGTGGGCAGGACTGGCCTTCCACTACAATTCGGATCCCCCTCTTCATTTCAAGATGCCACTGGTACATTCTTAGAACAGGCAGAAAGAGTTCCCTTGTCATGTGTGGCTTCCCTTTTGCCTCTGAGAGGTCACATCTCTTAGCAGCAGTGGTCTTGGGCCTGCCTGCTCCCTTTGGAGGGCCAGGCTGCAACAGTCCCCTTCCAGGTGCCCCCTCCCTCCTGAGGACAGAGCTGTGCTTGCTGGCCTTGGCGTCTGACACAGGCTTGCATGGGAGGGTCGGGGAGGAATTGCCCCCATCCACTCTCCAGCTTTTATCCAATGGTGCTGGAGCCAACTCAGTTTCTGGGTGTTCCTGGCACAACCCCCCCAACATGTCAGGCCTCCTACCTTCCTCCTGGGGCTGTCTACTCCATGCTACTTGAAAACCCTCCCAAAGCTGGGCTGGGGCTGGAATTGGTGGTGCAGACACTGCAGCTGAGGGTCAGGTCTCCTGAAGAAGCCTAGGGCAGAGCATCAGCCTCCCAGGGGCTGGCACCTCCAACCCCAGAACTGTTCTGTGGCCTTGTGGGAGGAGCTACTTCTCTTTTAGGTGTGTCCCGAGGGGCCTCCTCAGCTGTTACCCAGTGTTCTCCCCCAGACACTATGCCCTGGGATCACCCCCTGCTTTCCAGGAGAGAGTAAAGGGGTGCAAGTGCAGAGATAGGGCCGGCAGAGTCCAGCTGGGCATCAGCTTCTCTGCCAAGCTCCTGGGTTCCCTCCCTCCCCCCACTGTCCCCCTCTCCTGTGTATGTGGGCAGCTGGGGATGCACACACACACCAGCGAGTCTCTGTGCTCCTTGGAAATGCACAGCTCCTCCCTGGGTTCTCTTCTTGCCTTGGCTAGGAACTCCAAGGTGTGATGCCTGGGTGACATTCATCACACTTCTGAGCCATCTGTTTAGAAGGGGGCCACCACGCAGCTGGGATCCCTGAGCACCCATGCTACACAGCCTGGGGACAGGGCATGGGAAGTCTGTTGGGGGTTGGAGGAACCCCTGCTGTTCCCAGGAGGATCTCCTCAAGTGGCGTCTGAAGGCTGCAGGGGGGCAGTGAGGGCCTGAGGCCTTGAGGCCTGATCTGCAAGGCCTGCGCTTCCCAGCAAACACGGCCCACTTGCTTTGGGCTGGAACAAGGAAGACCTGCCCTGGGCCCAGGGTGAGGGCAAAGGGTCCCAGGCCCCCCAGCCTGCAGCACCCACGTAGGGGTAGAGTCCCCAGGAGAGCTTCAAGCATCTTGCCCCACTCCTAGGTCCAACCTGTCTGCAGGCAGGAGCCAGTGTGAAGGTCTCCCAGGTGCTGACCCATGTCAGACAAAAGGCCTCAGAGAACCCTTGGCCCTGGGCCCTGTTCCCTGACACCTTTTAGTCCAGATCATGAGGGCCCTTCAGAAACTGTACCACACAGCCCAGGGACAAGGGCACATGGATGTGGGCCAGAGGGGCTGTGGTACAGCAGGTGGACATAAGGCCCAGAGCTGGTTGTTAGCACAGGGGCTTTTGACAGTCCCTGACGCTGGGTGCTGGGTCCAAAAATGCCCCACTCTGCCCGCCATTGGCAAGACCAGTAAGGATCTGGATAAGAAGGCTTGGAGACTGACCCTGGAGGCACTGTGGGCTGGGCAATGGGCTCATACAGGCTGGGAGAGTCCCACCAACATCCAGGTTTGGGTGTTAGCTCCCACCGTGGGGTAGGACGGAGGGTGGGGGAGAATCCCAACAGAGCAAGACTGCTGGGAGCTGAGCTTGTCCGGGGAAGCCTCCAGGAGCTGCAGGGAAGTGGGGTTTGATCTGTGCCTTGCAAGGGAGGCAGGAATTTGGGTGGCAGTGAGAGAAAAGGAAGGACGTTCAAGGTGGAGTAAACCATGCAGGGGAAGGCATGGCTGCTGGATGGTGCTGTTGGGCCCGGCAGGTGGCTAGACAGGCTGTGACCATAGCTGGAGGGGGCGGCACAGGCCTGACCTCCTCTTCATCCCCTCTCCCTGTCTCTTCTTCAGAGGACATACATCTTTACATTTCTCTTGAGCTCCCGGGTCTTCATCCCCCCTCATGACCTGCTGGCCCGCGTGGGGCAGATCTGCCTGGAGCAGAGGCAGCAGCTGGAGACCGGGTCTGAGAAGGTAAAGGAGCAGATGGGTACTGCCTGTCTCCGTGCTTCTGGCAGGTCAGGTCTGGCTGAGCCCAGCAGGGGGCCCTCCCTGATGGGGCAGATTGGCTGGTCTCTGGCCTCCTTGGCAGAGGAGCATGGGGTGCATGCGCCTGGGGCATGGCGCCCCATTCGGCATGGGGTGCACACAGAGCCGGGTACTCTTCATGGGATGCTGAAAGTAACTGCTTTTGGTGGGCACTCACACCCCTTTCCAGGAGAGAGCCACGGCAGACAGCTCTGCCAGCAATCCTGGTCAGTGCCGGGACCCCCCGCTGGAAGAAAGGCCGCAGTGGGACCTGGGTCACTGACCCCTCCGGGGTGGGGGTCAGGTGGCAGCACTCGCAGGCTGACTCCTGCTCAGAGTGGTTTGCAGTGACTCAAATGGGGCTCTCTGCCCCTGCTGTCTCTTCTTGAGCCAGGCTTTGGGCAGCTGGGATAGTCAAGAAACCACAGGCTGTCCCTGGGGGCATGTGCTTCAGATGAGACTTTTAGAAGCCCAGGGTCTGGTGCAGAAGACCAGGTGGTCAGTGTGCCATCAGAGAGCTGGCAGAGCCTAGTCTGGGCTGTGGCAGAGCATGTCCCATCCCTGTTTGCTGGTGACTTTCCCCTCTACCTTCCCTCCACCAGGCTAGGCCACCTGCCCCTGCAAGTGTGGGCCACCTGCCCAGGCCTGTGAACTGAGTCTCCTTGTTGGAGGGATGCGGGGATTCGCTCCTGGAGTCCCTGGATGCAGGAAGACAGGCACTGAGCACAGCCTGAGGGTTAGGAAAGGCTCCTGAAGAGACAGGTGGAAATAAGTCCAAGCGGGGTGGCTGGATGAAATTATAGGCTGAAGGTCAGCATGGAGACAGAAGCTTAAGAGGAGCCTGGCATGAACCTGCCAGCCTGTGTTCATGGTGACATGCACCGCAGGGCCTCTGAGGGGCTTCAAGGCTCTAGCTCCTGCTGAGTGTGGGGTGTGGTCCTCTGGGGAAGTATCAGCAAGGCCTCCTGGATGCCGTCTGCACTGGACTCTGGCCAGGAGGAGTGGCTGCAGGGAGTGAGGGGCCAGCTGGGAGAGGCTCCCCAAAGCATGGGAAGCCATCACTAGGGGACCAGCTGAGGACATGGCCAGAATCAGGCAGGTTGGAGGCAGCTCAGCAGGGGTGGGGGCAGATGTGGGCAAGAAGAAGTGGGGGTGGAGGGTGGTGAGAGGCCCACAGGGCAGCTAGAACAGTCCAGGTTGGGCAGGCAGGGAGCTGGTCAGTGCTAGGGAGCTGTGGTGGGCACAGGAGGGGTGTGGGCACATGTGTGTGTGGGGGACAGTGTGGGGCTGGGCCCTGAAGACCCGCTGGGATACTGCGGCCAAGCATTTGGCACATCCTCCTCAGGCCTTACCGGTGTGTGGACCCAGGGTGATGGCAGGGGTGCCCAGCCCATCTTTAAGGATAGGAGGTCCAGAGAGAGATGCCTCTGAGTGTCTGCACCCCTTCCCGGCACTTGCCAACCTGTTGCTAACTGAGAGGGGGCAGGCAAGAATCTCTCATTTAAAAAAAAAATTTTTATTTTTGTTTTTGAGAGAGAGATACAGAGCAAGTGGGGGAGGGGTAGAGAGAGAGGGAGACAAAGCCCCAAGCAGACTCCGCGCTGCCAGTACAGAGCCCGATGCGGGGCTTGAACCCACACACTATGAGATCATGACTCGAGCAGAAATCAAGAGTTGGATGCCCAACCGACTGAGTCACCCAGGTGCCCTGAGAGTCTCTGATTTTTAATAATTTTCCTTGGTTTTCATTGTTGTCATTTTAAATGGCTAACTTCTAATTACAGCAACGGAAACTAGTTTTCTATGTCATGGTTATGAGAGGACAAGTTTTTTGAAAATAAATTTAAGTGAAAAAGAATGCTGACGTAAGGGGGAATATGAAACCAAGCAGGTACAACACAGCCACAGGTAGACAGAGTGGGGATGTCCTTCTCTAGAACCCTCGCCCCAGCATGGGGCTGGGGAGCAGGTCCCACGAGGGATAATGGGGGTGGGGGTGTTGCAGACCTGGGGGAGATGGGGAGGCTTGTACCACTGGTCATCTTGTGCCCACTCTGGAGGGTGACTTTACACCCTGCCATCCCAGGCCAAGCTGAAGTCCTTCTCAGCCAAGATTGTGCAGCTGTTAAAGGAGTGGACAGAAGCCTTCCCCTACGACTTCCAGGATGAGAAGGCCATGGCTGAACTGAAGGCCATTACCCACCGGGTCACGCAGTGTGATGAGGTGAGGTCTTCCTTAGACCCTGGCAGAACCCCTTGGGTATGTGTCTGGGGAAGGGGGGTCTACTCTCACAGGAGGATAGGTCTTCAGGGACAGCTCTGTATGTGGTCTTCTATGCGGTCACCCTCCCAAGACAACTGCTGGATGGCTCCATTCTTGCCCCTCCCCACAAGACTGCTCAGCTGTCCAGCAATGGGCCAGACTTGCCCTTGGCATCTTCTGCATGTGGGAAATCCTGTGTCCCGAGTGACGGGCTGGAATGAGCCCAGGCCCCACCTTTCCTGGGCGTGGGGTGAGTGGAGTGGGGACCTAGTAAGAGGTTTTAAGAGCCCGTCTATATCTCTGGCTCCCAGCTCCCTCCTGGCCTTCTGTGGAGACAGGAAACCTGGCTGGCTGGGCCTCCACAATGAAAGTGCTCTGTGTGCTCAGCAGTTTCTGTCTGGCTGGAGGGCTCAGAAAGCCCAGGGAGAGTTCGGGGGGCTGCTCCCACCTAGAGAGCAAAGGTTTCTGGTCCTGGAGGAAGCCCTTCCAGATGCTCTCCTCCCTGCTGTGGGGAGGCCAAAAGTATTTCAGCTGGACAGCATTAGGAAAACCATGGTTTTCAGACCCAGAAGACTACCCCTGGCCCTGCCCTGGCCCTCCGTTCCCATCCCCACAGGACAGCCAGCTGAGCCACCCTCCTCAACGGTACTCAGAGAAGCCCACACTATGTTCCATTCTACCTTCAAAAGCCCAAACACTCATGGCAGGTTTTAGTAGGGAAGTGCATTCAAACTCAGGCACATCCCTGGAGAGGAAATGGGTTTCTCTGGAGAGGTGGTGGCCTTGCCGGCCCACACCTGCACCTTTGTTGTCCCCTGACCTCCACAGGAGAATGGCACAGTGAAGAAGGCCATTGCCCAAATGACACAGAGCCTGCTGCTGTCGCTGGCTGCCCGGAGCCAGCTTCAGGAGCTGCGGGACAAGCTTCGCTCACCGGCGATGGACAAAGGGTCTGTCCTCAAGACTAAGCCGCCAGCCACTCAGAAGGACATCCTGGGCGTGTGCTGTGACCCCCTGGTGCTGGCCCAGCAGCTGACTCATATCGAGCTGGTCAGTGCTTCATTGTGCCCTGCCTGGCATGGGGGCAGGGGTGCAACTCACCAATGCTGGACCCCCAGCATCTTTCTCAACATAGTGCTGCAGGGCCTCCCCTGCTGGTCAGACTGGGGTGTCAGGTGAAGCTCACTTGTCAGCTCCTGGGTCCCTGGGATCACAGCAACCCCATGTATAGGGGAGGGGCTGGGATGATGGGGACTGGCCCAGGAGGTGAAAGGCTTAGAGGGGGAGGGCCTGTTCCCCTGCCCTGTCACCTCATCTTGCCTATGCCCTGGGCTGAGAAGGTACCCTGCACCTAGGAGCCACTGCCCCCAAGACTTCCACCTCATCCCATGAAGCCCTGGGAGGGGAGGGTCTTGCAGACCCCTGGGGTGCATTTCAAGGCCTGCCACTGGCTGGGTGCTCTGATCAAGGAGGGCCTGCAGTGCACCCCTGCAGAAAGGTCTTCACAGGTACTCTAAACATGGCCTATACCCCGAGTGTGGGGCCTGCCGGAGAATGGCAGGTTCATCACCCCTCCTGTGCTACCTCCTCGCCCATCCTAGGAGAGGGTCAGCAGCATTCACCCTGAGGACCTGATGCAGATCGTCAGCCACATGGACTCTCGGGACAAGCACCGGGTGAGGGGCTGCTGTGTGCTCTGTGGTGGCCTTAGGGTGGGCCTAGCACCTATACCTATGCAGGGTGGGGGCCTTACAACCAAATGTTAGGGGTGTGGCCTGGTGCCTGCCCCAAGGGGTCAGCAGACAGCTATTCAGGGTGCTGTATACTGGAAGGGGGCCACTGTTCCCAGGAGCCTGGGGATGGGGCATCCTGGGAGACCTGGACCTGTCAGCTGCCCACACCCCACCATCACTTTCAGTCTCTTTTGGCCATGGTTCCTGCTCATTTCTGGGGTTAGGGCTGGGGCAGCACCTGCTGGCAGGGTCCTCAGGTTCCCTGTGACCTGTTGTGTTTCTCCCAGTGCCGAGGGGACCTGACCAAGACCTATAGCCTGGAGGCCTATGACAACTGGTTCAACTGCCTTAGCATGCTAGTGGCCACCGAGGTGTGCCGGGTAAGTGCTGCATGGCCCATATGGGTGGGGTGACACTGTCCCTTCTCTGGACCCACAGTGCTTCCTGAGGCTCTGACTTCTACACCCCTGAGATGATAAAACTTTGAAAGTGGAGACAGAAGTCTCCATTGCTGGGGCACCAACATCCCTGTTCCCCCCTACCCTCCAGCCAATCTCACAGTAATTATGAGACACCCATCCATGGAGTGTACCTGGCATGTTCTGTGTTTATCTGGGACTCCCTTAGTACTCTCAGACTGCCCTCCTGCCCCTCTGCCCAGCACCGAAAATGCTACAGCTGCGTTTCCTGCCTCTGCAGCCGATGAGCATCTCCCCAGCCCTGGGTCTGACAGCTCTGAGGGCCCAGTGTAGCTCCTGTCTAGGCTGCTCTTCAGGGACTGGTTGGGGGGTTACTCCTGTAGGGGGCTCACCCTGAAGCTGTTTGGCTGCTCTCCAGGTGGTGAAGAAGAAGCACCGGACCCGCATGCTAGAGTTCTTTATTGATGTGGCCCGGGAGTGCTTCAACATCGGGAATTTCAACTCCATGATGGCCATCATCTGTGAGTGGCCAGGCCCCAGGGGCTTCCTATCCAGCTTCTGCATGGCCTACCTAACCCCACCCTGACTCCACCTGCTGTTCCCTGCAGCTGGCATGAACCTCAGTCCTGTGGCGAGGCTGAAGAAAACGTGGTCCAAAGTCAAGACGGCCAAGTTTGACGTCTTGGAGGTAAGCACCTCAGCCATGTCCTACATTGGCCTGAGGAGGGGTGAGCCTCATCCACTCTGCCCCCTTGCTCAGAACCCACTGCCCACAGTGCCATCTGGTGTAGGGCATGTTGAGCTGGCCTGGCTGCTCTAGGAGGTGGGTAGCTGAAGCTCTCCTCGGCCCTTGGAACTTTAGGCAGAACTGGCATTGCCTAAGGCAAGTTCTAGAGAGTGGTTAGGAAAGAGTTTGACAAAAGTGGGTCCCAGGGTGTTGCTGGGGTGTTGGGTGATGCTGACGAAGCAGAGGCTGGCCTTTTCCTGGCTTGAGTTCCTGCGGTCCTGGATCATCCGGGTGGCCCAAGAGTGGGTAGGTTCACCTGCAGCCTTCCCTGAAGTATTTGATCACAGAATCTACTTTCTGCAAATGTGTCCTACAGAGCTTGTCAGTTTTGGGAGGTGTTGGTCCAAGTAGAAGGGCAAAGGAAGGTTTTGAAAGGAAAGAAGTGAGACCCAGGCTTAGCAGGGCAGGGAAGAGGTGTGTGTGAGCTGTGAGACTTCTCTGTAACTTTCCTCATGTTTGGATCCAAACCCAGTACTCAGCCAGGTGCTCACTCCCAGAAAGGAGGTCTCTTCTGGTGACAGTCCAGGGCTGCCCAGCAGGGAAATGCCTTCCCCATCGCTGTTTCCTGCTCTGCGAAGGGGCATTCTGAACAAGTCAGGGGTACAGGGAGAACACAGCCAACCAGGTCCTCCTGTCTGCCCACAGCACCACATGGACCCATCCAGCAACTTCTGCAACTACCGCACTGCCCTGCAGGGGGCCACTCAAAGGTCCCAGATGGCCAACAGCAGCAGAGAGAAGATTGTTATCCCTGTATTCAACCTTTTCGTTAAGGACATTTACTTCCTGCACAAAATCCATACCAATCACTTGCCCAATGGGCATGTTAACTTTAAGGTGAGCTCAGCACCCTTGTGGCCTGAGGGGAGGGGGGCCAGACTGTCCCAACACAGGGCAGAACAGACCTCTCAGCCTTATCCTAGGGCAGGTAGAATCTGTGCTACTAGAGCTGAAAAGCAGTGGCCCTTTGCGGAAAGGCCTTTAGGACTGAAAGCTCCAGGGTGGGTTATGTGTGCTGTTTGTGAAGTATAAGGGTGGCCCCAACACTGACCCCACCAGGGAGACACAGAAGGGGCTACTTCTGGGGGTTTGGGAGTGAGGAAGGCTTTAGGCAAGAAGGTACTTGAGCAGGGAGGAGGCAGCAGAATTCCAGATGGAAACCAAGGGTAGCTGGCCAATGGTGGGAAGGTAGGACAAAGGTTATGGGGGCCTGTGTAAGAATCCATAACTCTTTCTTACCCCTTACCTGTGTGAGGTAAGTACTGGACAGCCCCGTTTCCCCTACAGCTCCCCAGAGAATGAGATCATGACACGTTCAGGTTGGTGGTGCTGTGCTGGGTATGGCTGGCATACCTGCCTCAGCCTGGAGTCCCCGATGGGGCCCTCTTGGGGTCTTGCACGGGGGAGGCACAGACCCTGCTGCAACCTCGGGCCTAGGCAAAGTGCAGGACCGAGTGGTCTTGGGGACACTTACTGGCTCTGATGCTGCATAAAGTGCTGCCGTGGCCACAAAGTCAGCTGAGCAGGGTCACCGTCCCATCTTGCTGGGGCACAGAATGAAACCGGAACCTACATCCCCTGCCCAAACCAAGGATTTCAAGCTTAAGGTGACAAATGAACATCCAGTTGGTCTTCTGTGCCTTCAGAAATTTTGGGAAATCTCCAGACAGATCCATGAGTTCATGACATGGACTCAGGTAGAGTGTCCCTTCGAGAAGGACAAGAAGATTCAGAACTACCTGCTCACGGCACCCATCTACAGCGAGGAAGGTGAGGCCCGGCTCCCCAGGGCAGCACATCCACCTCCCTGCACTGTACATGTCACCTGACTCCCCACGTCCAGGGCCTCTCCTCTCATGGGGGGTTGCCCTGGGAGGCAGGCCTGATCACAGGGGAAGCTGAGCCCACAGGGCTGAGTACGTGAGGGTGGGCTGTGGGTAGGTGACAGGATGAGAACAAGGAGAGATGGGGCTCTGGAAGCCCCCTGATAGTGTTGCAGAACCAGGAAGCTTCTCAGTCCCCAAGCTGCGAGCTCTAGAACCCCAGGGAGCAGAGACCTGTGGACAGGTCTAGACCAGAAGTCACTGTCCCTTCCCAGGCCCAGTTGTACCTCTAGAAAGGAAGGGACAACTGGTGTGGTAGGCAGACTGACTGCATGTGGACGTGGGTTCTGAGGGGCTTCTTCTCTCAGCTCTCTTCATCGCCTCCTTTGAAAGTGAAGGTCCTGAAAACCACATGGAGAAGGATAGCTGGAAGACTCTCAGGTAGGAGAACCCCCAGGACGGGCCTGTGAGCCCCTGAGACCAGTCCCGTGCCCAAGTCTGCTGGAAGGGAGAGGACTGGGGAGCGTGATGGATCTGCCCTTCTGAAAGGCAGCCAGGGGTGTCTCTATACAGGCTGCCAGTCGGTGGGAGGCTGAGGACTTGGGTCTGAGTGTCGCTGACGCTTCCCCTCTTGGCCGGATCTTTGAATCCAGGCCGTCCCCAAATAGCGTGGCCTGCCTTCTGCCTGCTCAGGGGAAGGGCCTGCCAACCACCTGACCATTTCTCTGTGCCCTGCTTACCTTTAGGACGACTCTCCTTAACAGAGCCTGAAGGCACGGATGCAGCCTGCAGACGCGGGACGAAGCACACACATGCACTGAGTTTTAATCTTGATTGATAAGGGTTGAGATGAGGAGGCCTCACTGGTTGGGGTCCATTTTGTATATAACTTTTATGAAAAAAAAAAAGTAATTATTTCATGCATCAACCTTTGGCACTTACAAAAGTTTTTTTGTTTGTTTATTTTAAATAACAGGGCAGGGCCCTGCTTCGGGGAGGGTGGGGAAAGAGTATCATGGGAGATGGCATCCATGATAACATCTTATTCTAATGAAATGTAGATTTTTATTTTCTACTTTTGATTAACATCTTACGAAAAAATATTAAAAAAAAAAAAAAAACCCAACCAAAACCAACGTGAGCCCTGCCTGCTTGGACGCCCTTCCAGCCAGTGTCTCTGATGTCGGGGTTAGTGCCTTAGAGAGTACTGGAGGGCCGGTCTCCCACTCTATTCTTTTAGCCCTCAGCCAGCCAGTGCCAGGGAAATGCCAGGAAAGCTCTGCCCTGGGCCACAAAGTACCTGCCCTCAAAACCTAGGCCAGAGAGGTTCTAGCAAGAAGGGCTTGGCTGGCCAAGGGGCCTCATTTGCATACTTCTAGAAGCAAACCCTGAGTACAGGCTTTCCAAAGTTTACATTTTCATTTTCCTTTATCAGGGATTTAGGGGGTCGGGGAGGGGCAGGGGGATACCTGGCAGCATATTTCCATTGGAATATGTCTGGCAAATTGTTCTTCAACTACATTTTAGGAAAAGAGAAAATCTAAAATAAATGTAAGGGGGGAGGGTGTGGTGGAATTGTCTGTTTCCCAGGCTATAACGGAAAGGTACACTGAGCTGTAATGAAGAGGGTACAAAGTAGACTTGAGGATAGGGACATTTAAAGCAGTTCCTGAAACTCCAGTACAAAATGAAAAGAAGCAACTTACAAAGCGGTATTCAGCAGACTGCCTCCTCCTTCCCTCTGGGTGGGGGGCTCCCCTAAGGGAATCTGAAACAGAATATTAGCCAGACCAGACTGCTGGAGCCCACTCACAGAAAACTGCCCAGAATTTGGAGGTATTTTCCATACCCAAACTTGAGTACACTCCATTTTCTGTCTTTCTGGCTGTGGGAGGGCAAGTCCTGATCCCTCAAAAGCCAGAGGTGGGCCATCTGCTCTCTCTCCCTCACAGCAGGGCTTTCATTCTGCACAAGCAGATTCAGAACTACTCACCCTTGTTTCTCTCCGTATGCCTGGCTTCCCAGGAGCCTGCAGCCGAGATGCCCAAGTGAGGATGGGTCAGTTAGTTGCTAATTCCCAAAGCTCCTAGGAGAGCCTGGAGATGTGGAGGTGAGGCCTCAGGAACGGGTGGCTCCCCAATCCGATATGGACGTCGCCCTCAGCCCTGGGTGGAACAAGATTATTTACACTGTATTGTCACAGTGTTTTTGCACTTTTCAGATGTTCTAGATAGTACATATTGTATCTTGGTAGTACATATTGCTTTGTTTATGTATTTGAGATACAGAAAGGCTAAAAACTTGAGAATATATATTTGGAATACAATGTTAGAACACTTTGTCTTGCGAGTTAAGGAGCTTTCATGTCAGTGTGCACTCCACTGGGTCATCAGTCCTAGTACCTACCTGATACAGTGTCTATGTTTGCTACTTTATTTTCCTGATTTGATACACACCTTATGATGTTTTGGTATTTTGAGATGAACTCTGAGTACAAAGCTGTACCGTAACACAGGATGTCAGTTGGTGTGACTGGACGTACTTGCATCAATAAAAGAACATGTTGCTCCCCTTGCATGCCTGCTCTCTGCGTGTAGCTGGTGAGGCCTGATGGCTTGGCTGCTGACAAAGAGGTGTGAGGATGTCTAGGTCCTATACGGCCCTTCAAAGAAGGAGCAAGGGTCTCCCACCTACACAACACATTCTGACAAAGGGCTTCAAATAAATAATGCAAAACGAGACCAAGTTGTAGAAGAGTTGTGTTCTGGTCCTGCTTTCCTCAAGGAAAGATCCAAAACTGTATCACTAGTTGATTGTATCACATGGTCCTAAAAGTTTGGCAAACTTAACCCATGTAAGACTGTAAATGCTCCTTTACTACAGGACTAGTCAGAACTGTCAGTGGGCTCTGTGGGGCTCTGCTGGGGCAAGGGAAGTTGGGGGCACCTGCTGACATCTTTCTGTAGAACAGTTTGCAGAATGCAGTTCTAGATGGGGGCTCTTTCTGTTGTGATGAGTCACCTTCAAGACTACTAAAGAAAAGGGATTTGTTGAAAGGCACATGAGAGTTTGTGGAATTGAAAGAAAAGCATTGAGACACCGGAATGGAAGCCAAACTCCCACCTGTCCCTCTCCAGCCTATCCCACTGCCACTCTGTCAACAATGCCCAGGCTGGACGAGGTCTGCTCTACAGTTCGCTGAACCTTACCCTGTTCCCTCAGAGCTAACTCGGGCTCATTTTTCAACGTGTACAGTGTCTGTCATCTGCCCAACAGAAACCTTTCTGTGATGGGCGTGCTCTCTACCTGCATTGCTGCTGGTTACATCTGTGCACTGAGATGTGGCCAATACAACTGAGGAATGGAATTTCTAATTTGAGGTGTAAACACCTAGTGGCCACTGTACTGAACGCTAGGCCTGTGGGGCTTTGTCACCTGCTGTCCTTCCAGTGGCCTATGGACAGCACACAATAGGTGCTTAGGTGTTTGTAGAGCAATGAGGACACCTATGAGGATGCACAAGTGAGTTTTGGGGAAATGACACTTTTTCAGTCTTTATGATTCAATGGAATTCTTCATTTCCTGGTAAAGTCATTTTTGAACGTTTCTACCTACCTCAGCTGAAGAAGGGGCAGCACATCCTTCAGTGTGTGTCTTGGCCATGGAGCTTGAGCTGGAAGTGCATGGTGAGCTCTCTTGGCTAGCTGTGGTGCTCCTGCACCCACAGAGTAGTCCCCCTAGGGCATGCTTCTCAAGGTGTGGCTCTTTGACAGCAGCATTAGCAGCACTGGGCACTTGGTCAAACCGATCTCACAGTCCCTCTGCAGGCTCGCTAAAGGGGAAAACGGGGTTGGGGAGTCCAGAGTGTTTGGGAAGCTCCTCTGCTGATCCTCACAGCCTACCTTTCCCAGGTACAGCCCACTTCCCCCAGTGCACTCTGCTTTGCACACATCAAACCTCCACGTCACTAGTGCACGTCCTTTAATGTACTATGGTCCTGTGCTCGCACACATTCTTCCAGAGTCCTCTTACAGCTTCTCTGTAGGGTGAGTGGTGCTCTGTGCTCCTCCGGGCCCCATCTGTTTTCTCACCTTATACCATTGGCATCCGTCTTGCCCACCAGTCTTGGCTTTCTGAGTAGGAGCCACTTGTGTAGCTGTGTGGCCAGCGATCAGCAAGGTGTGCAGCTCCTATCACCACCATATGACGACTGAATGCTGCCTTTCACTTCACACACACATTTCAAGAACAAATCTATGTTACAGCATCATGTGACAGGAAATAAGCTAAAGATCTCTCTTAAGGCCATAGAGACTTCTGTGACAAAACAAAGATTATTTGCGAAATATATACCCATTACACCTATATATAAAAATAATGTCCTGTTCTCCAGGGAGGCAAGACAGGATAAGCATAAGAGCAAGGAATCAAAAGTTAAACTATTAGGATTCGAATCCTAGTTTCCAGTTCTCAGCAGGGCATACTTGGAAAAGTTGTTTGTCTTTTAAAGCTTCCATTTTCTTAAGATTGAGATGAAATTACAATACTGTCTCATGGGGTTGTTGTAATGTTACACGGCAGAAAGTGCAGTGCCTGGTTCATTAGAAGCAGTCAGTGTTAGCTGGGTACTTGCAGTGGCACCCCTGATGAAACTGAACCCCACTTTTCCCACAGAGCAGAATCTCCTGGGAAAAGTGACACAAGAATTGTAAGTGACCTTCTCAAAGGGACAAGTGATGTTCTGGTTAATATATTCTAACATTACTGAAAAGTCACTTGTGTTAAATTTAATCAGTATATACATATATGAGGAAAAATCCCACAAATTGGGGATTCTGAACTACTTTCTAAATGAAAAACCTATTACCCACATACAGGCTAGTGACCTTATATCATACCAACACGATTTCTGTTTTTATTCCCAGAAAGGAAGTCATGATAATGTGAGGAAGGTGAAGGGCTACCAACCCCTCTCCCCTAAATATCTATCTTAACATACCCCAAACTCTTACGTATGGATCTTAAGCAACACTGTTGAGGAAACAGTGTTGTCAAGTATATAAAAAACATGGGATTTAAAAAATTCATTTTCATTTCTTAAAGAACGAATAGAGGCTCTTCTCCAAATTTGTTGGTCACAATTCTGAAGAAATTACGAGAGTGTAAGATTGGAAAATATGAAACAAGAGACATAAAGGGCATGGAGAATATAACAATAGGTCTAACATGTTATTGGAGCTTTTGAAAGAATGAGGTAAAGACAATGAAATATAATAGCTGAATATCTTTCAGAACTGATAAAAGACAATAATAATCCAAGGGGCCCAAAGAATCTCAAGCAGGATCAGAAAAAAAAAAAAAACAAAAACAAACAAAAAAACCCCCAAAACCCTACAAACACACATATCATAGTGATACAGAACAGAGATAAAGAGGAGATCCTGAAGGCAGCCAGGAAAAAAAAGTTGATTACTTTCAAAGGAGTATCAACCTTAAGCTGATAACTTACTTATGAGGGAAATAACTGAAGCCAGAAGACAGCAGAATAACATCAATGTGCTAAAAAAAAATTCCCAACCTAGAATTCTATACTCTTCAAAAAATATTTTTTAAATGAGATAAAGATATTTATGAACCAAAATGGAGTTTGCTATCAGCAGACCTTCACTGAAATTTTAAAGATTGACTCTTGACTCCCACACTATATACATAAATTATTTCTAGATGCATCATAGATCTAAGTATGAATGGTGCAACAAAGATGAGAAGGGAAGTTATAAGCAATCTTAATAAAGCATCTAAAAGAAAACAGGAAAATTTCTTCTTTACTTTGGAGCAGGCAAAGGTTTCTTAAATTGGATACCAAAATCACTGGCTATAAAAGAAAGAAAAATGATAAAATGGACATTAAAATTAACAGCTTTTGTTTACTAACAGATAACATTAAGAGAATGAAAACAGTCCCCTGCCTCGGGGAAGGTATTTGCAATACATAAACCTGACAAAAGACTTGATCCAGAATACAGAAGTAACTCCTACCAATCAATTAAAAAAAAAAAAAAAAAAAAAAAGGCAATTTAAAAACAGGTAAAAAAATTTTACTAGGCATTTCAGTAAAGAAGATCTTCAAGTGGCCAATAAGCACATGAAAAGATATCATTTCCCTAGTAATAAACTAATAAAACCAAAATGAGAGAACTGTACATACTCAATAGAGATTAAAGGGTCTAAATTGAAAACATTGAAAATACTATGTTGGGACAACGTGACACAACTGGATTCCTCACACGTGGCTGGCAAGAGTGAGTTATTTGAAAGGACTGAAAAAATTGGTCAGCCTCTGGTAAGGTTAATCAAGGAAAAACAAAAGGCACAAATAATATCTGGAATGAAAGAAGGGTTATCACTATAGATCCTGTACATATTACAGATATAATAGGATATTGTAAACAACTTTGTATATTTCATCTAAATTTTCAAATTTATCACTATAAATTCCTAGAAGACTGCACCTTATCTAAAATAACACAATCAAAACTGACTTTAAAAGAAAGAGAAAATCTGAATAGATCTATAATCATTAAATAAATTGGACCAATGATCAGAAATCTTCCCAAAATGAAAACTTCATGGTCATGTGGCTTTCAGGTAGTTCTCTCAAATATTCAAAGAAGAAATAATTCCAGTCTTACAAAACTTTTTTAGAAACAGAAGAAGGAAGACCTATCACTTACTTTATAGGTTAGCATAACCTTAATAAAAACTCATGAACACAGATGAAAAACACCTCAAATATATATACACATAAACACCCATACACACACGAATACATACACAGATATGCAAATGAAGTGTGTGTGTGTGTGTGCGCACGCACACACGATAAACTAAATCCAGCAATGCATAATAAGACTAATCTATCATGAAAGATTGGAGTTTACCCTAGGAATGCAAGGGTACTTCAGAAAACTGATTAACTTAATTTAACATCTCAAAGATGGAAAAAAAACCATATGATCATCTCAACAGATGCAGTAATATAAAGTAACTTTGTTAACTTGATAAAGGGCATTTATAAAAACACCTTCAACAAATACCATACTTACTGATGAAACACTGAGAATGTTCCCCTTGAAATCAGAAACATGGGCAGGAAGTCCACTATTATCACCTCCAGTCAACACTGCACAACAAATCCCAACAAGCACAGTAAGACACGGAAAATAAAGACATAAAAACTGAAAAGAAACAGAACTTTTACTACTCATAGAGATATGATTGCATAACAGAAAAATACGAAAGAAGCCAGAAATACATCACTAGAATTAAGTGTTTTTGGCAAGGTTGCTGAACACAAGAATCAATTGGGTTTCTAAGCCCAGCAATAGACAATAAAAAAAGAAAAAAGATAGTTACAATGGCATAAAAAATGCAAAGTATCTAGGAAAAATCTATAAAATAATACATGTAAACCCACTGTGTGAAAAAGTATAAAATTTAATTGAAAGACAATATAGACCTAAATAGATATGTCATGTTCAAGGACTGGAAGACTCCGTATCATAAAGATGTGAAATGTCCCCAAGGTGATCTTAGAGATACAATGAAATCCCAATCAAATTCATGACAGTTTTGTGAAACTTAACTAGCTTATTCTAAAATTTATATGAAAATACCAGGGCTACAAGTAGCCATGACAATTGTTAAGAATGGGCAAATGGACTAGCTCTTAGAAATAGTGATTTCTTATAAAGTTATAGTAATTTAGGCCATGATGTAAGGGTATGGTGATGGACAGAAAGCCTAATTGAACAGAGAGAGCCCAGAACCAGACCTCTCTCCATGTATGGAGATCTGATGGATGGGAGTGGTTCTGCAGATCAGTGGGTAAAATATGGACTATATTGTAAGGTGATGCTGGAAACAGTGTAATACAATCCTTACCTCACGGCACATATAAAAAGCTCTTCCAGTTAGGTTAAAGACCTAACTAGGAAAAGCAAAGCTATATATGAGGTATTCAGGAGACAATATAGAACAATAGCTTTAAGCCCTCTTTCCTTAATATAAGGTTATAAATCAATAATAAAAAGTAGAATCCATAAAGGGAAAAAATAGTCACATTAAAGTTAATTTTTATTAATGAAAAAGTACCATCAAGAATGGGAAAAAACAAGCCACATCCTGGGAGGAGATAGTTAACCAATAAGAACTGGTTATGTGATGAATTCCTATGAACTGATAGAAATGGGCAAAAAGACTGAAATGCAAATTGTAATTCTAATTCATGCCTAAGGCCTACTAGATTAGCAAGAATTAATAAACCTAACAAAATTAAGTATTGCCAAGGATGCAAAATGAACTGTCTCACACTGCTGAAGATGGTCCACTTTGGAAAGGAAACAGAATGTACACACAACTGATGACCCAACATTATTACTAAAGAAATTCTTGTACACTGACACATATATAGTCGGGAAAACTAAGAAAAACAAGTGAAAAATTATCACAGAAATCAGAATGGCTACTATTATGGGAGGTGAGGGTGTGTGATTAAGAAGGGGCACACAGAGGCCTTTCACTGACAATGTTCTTTATCTCACTCTGGGTAGCTGTTTGCTTTATTACTCTTTAAATTACACAATTACATGTTATATTCTTTTCTGTATTTATGGTATTTTGCAACAGAAAAAAATTATCACATTTTCATTTAAATTTTGATAATAAAATACTTTATTGGTACCATTTAATGTCAAAGCCACAGTATGTTTCCATTGCTTAGCTTCCATTTTTAAATTAAAGGCTAGTTTTTTTAAAAAAGGAGAAAAGGTAAAATCACTTGATTCTGTCAAAAAACAAGATGCAACTTACCTTCGCAAATAATTAGGTTCTCTCACTTTAAATACCAAAATTCACTGGTCTTCATAATAAATAACTGTATATAAAGGAGAACAATAGCCTAATAATTCTGTAGAGAATATTTTATACATCTTAAAAAAAAAAGCCTAAATGCTACCGAACTTAAAACTTGTAAGAATAATTCATAAGAGTTACTGTAAAATGAATTCATGTAGCACCAAGAAATTTGGAATTTATATTTCAGATGGTATGATTTACTAAGTAAAAAGTAATGACTTTTCTTCTGTGAATTTTCAGGGGTTTATGTACAAATAGGAAGGATACAATATAGGTCCCTTTTAAAAGCCAAATCAAAATCTATGCATGCCTTTCACCTTATCTCCAATTTCTGGATCTAGCAATTGACCGTATGGTAAAAGATCCATGTGTGATAAATAACATAGTACAGTCCTATCTGAATACAACTTCTTATGCATCTTGTCTCATTAACATAATTTATACCTCAAGTAAAACAATATTCTATCTGCAAACAATACATTTCTCTAAAATATTCTGTAATTCAGATTTCCATTCAGATTACTTTCCCCTCCACCTCTTTTTGCAAATCAGTGTAATCTATGGTATACCTCATTAAATTGTTTTTCTTCAAGAAACTCTCTCTCAACTCAAAGTAGCATAACATTACAAATACAGATGTAGCATATATTAACATATGAGGGAAAAAAAGGATAATAAATATATACGGATTCAAGCTAAATGAGACAATGCAAAGCAAAAAACACAAAAGCATGCTATGTTCATCTATTCTGAACCACTATAAGAAGGCCCCGGTAGCACCTGGCTCATGTAAACGGATGTTCCCAGAGATCACCTGCTCTCCAACATAAGTAAATGTTCTAGTAAAGACATTTCCATGTTTGTTTACTTAAAACAATCCATAGCAACTCTGACTACTAATCCAGAACACGATAACACATTATAGTTTTAATCATGAGTCATAGATTCTAACCTAAGTATTTTCACTATTACTCATTTGTTTAATACCAGACATTCAGGGAGCTAAGCAACATTAAGCGTTTTTATTTCTGATTTCTTTTGATTGATTCTGAATTTCAGATGTGTCATTTAGTCATCCTCTGCTTCAGTGAAAAGGTTTCTTCAAGCAACTGACTAAAGGTCTTAATATAAAAGCAGGTTGACTCAGTGGTCAGCAGGTGAAGAACCCTTGTCAACACAATCCCTCCATAACACTCTGTCCTCTGTGCAGGACTGGATGCTCCTGACCCACCCTGAGCACAACACATTCCATCCCTCAACCCAGATGCAACCCGAACACATCAGAACATGGGTGCAGGGTAGAAACCACCTCAAAACTACTTTTGGGGCAAACACCAGATTTCAATTTGTCAGTGATTCCAAAGTACGGTATTCTCACAAAACAGGCTTTGCACTGAAACACTTGCTTTTTCTTCCCATATCAAGTTAAACCGCTTAAAGTAATGCCAGAAAGAACACAAAAAATAAGCATGTCTTCTCTGAAAGAGGCACTGCATCTGGAATTGGAATTAAGGCTAAAAAAATAGTGCTGGTTTGTGGTTCAGACTAGTGTGCCAATGATGACATTAACCAACAGCTTCACTATTTGTCCTGTATGCCTGTTTGTGAAGATGGGTCTCTATCTCCTCCCTGAAGACCAGCATTCCCAGGTGCGAGTGAGAGGCCTCATTCATGGCTTTGGACTGGATGCACATACGGTACTGCTCGGGGGTCAATTCATCAGCACAGCGTTTCTCATGCCAGAGGTGGAAAAGACCAGGAACTGGAGTCCGAATCACAATCAGGTCACCATGTAAGTATTTTCGATAAAGATGAACATCTTCTCCACCCCAACCTTTTACTTCCATGTCGAATCCACCTGCAGGATTAAAATGGACACTGTACATAACTGTCTGACAGCTAGAGCACAGTCAGACCTGATAAGGATCAAGATGTTCTGCTTCAAATGACATGGCATGGTATAGCCTAAAGACACCTCATGGAGAAGACTGACAACCTGGTTTGGAAGTCAGTTAGGAGCAGACATCTAGGAGCGCAGGGTCTGTTGTTGAGAGTATCAAAATGAGATTAAATATTTGAGAATGCTTTGTAAACGTCAAAGTTATATAGAAAATCTGGAGAAAATCAAAGGAGAAGGAAATATAAATCACCCATAATCTCACCACCCTTATTATAATTAACATAATTATCCTTTGAGACTTAAGTTTTTCTGGGTCACAGAAAATTTTCCAGAGGAGAAAAGAGAAGAAATGTCTAAGCTGAACATATACATTTGAGAATGGGCACACAGATGATTTAAAGCCATAGGAATGGATGAAATTACTGAAGGAATTTAGAAAGAAAATAGGGCTCAGGTCTAAATCCTAAGTAAGTAATGCCAACATCTACAGGTTAAACATGCAGAGAAAGATAAGTCAGCAAAAGAGTCTGAAAAATGGCACCAGAGGATGGAGAAAATTCTGGAGATCAAGCTATCAGAGTAGTCAAACGAAGAAAGTGTCGTGAAGAAGAAATGCTCATGTGTGTGCTGCTCAGTTAAGAACTTAAAAAGACCCAGGTAGACCTGGAAACATACATGTTATTTATAATCTTACCTACTAGAACAATTCTGATGCAGTGATGGGGCAAATGGATAACTGGAATGGGTAAACACATGAAACAGGAGATAAAGTTGAGACTATTTTCAAACTGGCTTAAGCTGAACAATGAACTTTCTAAAGAAACACGGAGAACATAAACCATTTGGAGTTTTCTGAAAAACTAGAAAAGATTTTTAAAAACTGAGAACAAATTAATTCTTTAGGAGCTAGGTTTCCAAATTATGTCTTCTGTCAAATAATTATATGCCACTTAATTTCACCCTTGAAGGATGACAATAATCCTGAGCTCTCTGAAAAGTATTACTTTAAATAGTCACGGCCTTACTAATAAACACTATGTATAATATGTCTTGGTTTTTCTTCCTTGTAGATATCAGTTGTTCAAATATTAGAGATGGTGTAGATACTTAACATAAATGGGAGACTTCCAGTTTCTGGTCCAGCACAAACAGAGCTTAGAAGTCATTTCATCCTACCAAAGAGTAAAAAAAACAAACTGAAAAATGTACAACTCTTCTCAGATCCCTCAGAGAAATAAGGTCACAGAGCAAATGGCTACCTCCAAATTGGAGAGACAGGCAGGTAAAACAGAATCACAAGTATCAGAGCAGAAACCTACCAATAGAAATCTCCAGGGGAACCAGTACTGGGGTAAGGTGGCGGTGGGCAGAGTGGGGTGGAAATCTGAACCGTAAATGACGGAGAGTTGAAAATTTCAGGCAGCCCAGTCATAGGAAGGTCCCTGTACTCCTTTAGGAGCTCTAGCAAAACTGTGAAGACTGGAGCAAAATCCCCTAGTGCTTTCAGCAGGGCAGTGGAAAGTGATCATTTTGAAACAAGCCAGAGAGAACACTTTATTCTTCTTAACAAAACCTGCCATTAGGAGAAACTATTTTACCTGAGTCGAATCTACCTGGGGGAAGGACATATCCAACTCTAGCCCACCCTATCCATCCTGTTCCACCTTAGGTTGGGGCAGCGTCTGAGAAACACTTGTGAAGACATATAATCTCACTTCAAGGACTGAGGCCTAATCACAGGTATATAGAATGCTTCCTCTTTTCCTACACTTCACCACCGATTACTAAAGGCCTTGCCCAATACATTATGTTCAGCTATGAAGAGAAAATGAGGCATACTAAAAGACAAAAAACGATTGAACACATAGAGCAAGTATCAGAACCAGACTCAGATATGGCAGGGGTATTGAAATTATCAGCCTGGGAATTTAAAACAACTGTAATTGATATGCTAAGGACTCCATTGGGAAAAGCAAGAACAGATGGGTAATGTAAGCAGACTGAGAGCTTCTAAGAAAGAATAGAAAAGAAATGCTAAAGATAAACAATGTAACAAAGGAAGAATGCCTTTGTACTGGCTGAGGAAAGAATCTCTGAGCTTGAGGACACATCAATAGAAACTTCCAAAACTGAAAAGGCAAACCCAAAGAAGACTGGGGGAAAAAACAGATCAGAACTTCTAAGAACTGTGGGACAACCACAAAAGGTATAACGTATGTATAATGGGAATATCAGAAGGCGAGGAAAGGGAGAAAGGAATAGAAGCTCCACAATGAAAGAGGCCAAATTCCAAACAAGCGCTGAGAGGATTGGGACTCCCTTTCTCATCCAGCTTATAGTTATAAGGTAGACGCTTCATTCCAGAAGGGAGTGGGACTGCTCTTCCCCTACCCCATAAGGTAGGGATGCCACTCTGAGAGAAGGGTGCCACTGTCTTCACCCCCCCCCCGCTCTGGAGAGGCTCAGAGATTTTTTCCCCAGGGGAGGAGGCAGTACATGAGAACAAACTGCTTCAAAGCTCTACGCAACGAAACTGACTTTATTTGAAACAGTGTGCAGAAGTTCAAGCCTAACAGGGCTCTTGAAAATAATGGAGATTTTGGTGGTAAGCAATTCAGAGGAAGCTGATAGCTCCATTAGAGCAATAAGCTAAAAATAGGCCAGTTAGGTTACTGGAGAGAAACAGGGAAAGAGACAGCTAAGAAGAGCCCTTTTGAGGTCTGAACAAAACTCAAAGATTTGCCTCAAAAACTACCTTGCAAAAGGGTTCAATTTAACTGGGTCAGACTGTGGAGCAATTTATGCCCCAGAGCCCTGTCAAAAACAAGAGCGCAAACCAGTGAGCAATTAGTGCAGTCTAACAGATGGGAGTTACCAACAGAGGCACAGAAAAAGTAAAAGAGAGCTCTACTAAATTCATGTCATCCCAGGGTGACTGTGCACAGGCCCTAAGGAGTGACAGGAGAGGCTTCATATTGCTGGGGGGTGGAGGGAGGGTGGGGAGTTAAAATTCATTAACATAGTAAAGCCAAGTCAATAAATAAACAAGCAGAAAACAGAACAAAAAACAAGCCCTGGAGGCAGGGGGAAATTCAATATCCAGACTTGCCACAATAGATTAAGATGTTCAGTTTGCAAGAAAGAAATTAGGAGGCATGTTAATAAACAGAAAAGTGTGACCTGTATACCAGAAAAAAAGTAGGCAACAGAAACTGTGAGAGGGCCTAGATGTTGGTTTTTACAAAAATTCCAAAACAATCGTTATAAATATGTTCAAAGAATTAAAGAAATCATACTTAAAGAGAAGGTAAGATAACAATGTCTCATCAAATGGGGAATATTAATGAAAAAACAGAAGTCATACATATATATAACATATATATAGATATGTATAGATAGAGAGACCGAGAGTGCCAAATGGAAATTCTGGAGTTAAAAAAGTACAATTTAAATAAAAAACTCATTAGAGCAGCTCAACAGAAGATCTGATCTAACAAAGAATCAACAAACTTGAAGACAGATCAACTGCGATTATGTAATCCAAAGAACAGAGAAAAAAAGAATAATGAAAAATGAACAATCCCAGAGAAATGTGGGACACCGTTAACTGCACCAACACAGATCAAACAGGAATATGAAGAGAAAATAATGAGAAAGGAGCAGTGAGAAGTAACACAGGTTAGAAGGCAATGATGTATACTCGCTGTTTTATTAAGCCAGAAGTAAGGGAAAAGGGCATTAGTTTCATTTAATAGTCTTTTTATTGCTATTTGCTGATTTTCCATGATTCAAATGTTACAATAATAAAGAGACAAGGTGGAGGAATTTCCAAAACAAATGCATGATTATAAAAATGAATGTAAGACAGACCTAAAAAGTACATAAAATATATTCTATTATAAAATATAAAAAAATAAATGTATATATATGTATGTATGTGTATATATATATATGTGTGTATACATACATGCATAAATATGTAAAATATATTTTTATATGCTGTGGAAATGTAGCCACTGACTGATTAGGAGACATGGAATCAAGTTTCAGCCTGCTTTATTTTATTTTTTATTCTGTGAGAGAGAGAGAGAGAGAGAGAGAGAGAAGGAGGGAGGGAGGGAAAGCGAGCGTGCACAGGATGGGGAAAGACAGAAACCCAAGCAGGTTGTGCAAGGTCAGCACGGAGCCTGATGTAGGGCTCAAACTCAGGAAGCAAGATCATGACCTGAGCTGATATCAAGAGTCAGACAATTCACTGACTGAGCCACCCAAGTGGCCCTTCAGCCTGCTTTCTTAAACTGTACTCTGACAATCTATTTTTTGCTGGGTAAGGCTGAAGCCAGAGTGGGGGCAGGGGGCTTAGACCAGATTCTTCAGGGTCATCTCTGGCTTCAAGGAATGCATGATTAAGCCAGTGACTATAAGTCCCCCACTCTAACTTCAATCAGAGCTAGAAAGACCAGTTGTCTTTTCATTTGTTTTTTGAATACTAGGATTTTCATAAGAGTTAACAGATAATTAAAGGGGTTTCATCTCTAAATAAAAAAATGCCAAAGCCCCTGAACTAGATACTCTAATATTACTTCCAGATGTAATAATCCATGAGCACAACACCAAAGTTATGTAGAGATCTTTTGTAAGAGCATTCAAAACAACTGCAAATATTGGCAATAAGACAAACCGATGCTTTTAAAAACCAGTGTTTGATTTTCAAGAAACAAGTAAATATTCTGTTACACCTTCATCTTTATGATCTCATTTTTGCCACTCAGAGACATTATTATAAACTTTGCCTTTCACATCTCCAGACTCCTCTTTTTAGCCAATCTCAGACATTCATAATTTAATGGGAAAACACTCGATTCTCAGACCTTTAGAAAATGCCATAAGGCCCTACAGTAAACATGTATAGTCCTATTCTTCAACGTTTTTTATTTATTTTTGGGACAGAGAGAGACAGAGCATGAACGGGGGAGGGGCAGAGAGAGAGGGAGACACAGAATCGGAAACAGGCTCCAGGCTCCGAGCCATCAGCCCAGAGCCTGACGTGGGGCTCGAACTCACGGACCGCGAGATCGTGACCTGGCTGAAGTCGGACGCTTAACCGACTGCGCCACCCAGGCGCCCCTGTATAGTCCTATTCTTAAATGTAAGATATACTTACCAATGGTCAGGAAATCTGATCGATACTGACAAGTCATTCCAAAGCCAAAATCTCGCCAAAAGCCAGAATCCTTTTTGTGAACCTTTGGTTAAAAAAAAGAAATTCAATTTAATCCCTCAAGACCTAGGTTTCAATCAACAATGAAAAAAATTAAGATACTTTCCAAATAATAATTTTTCCTATCACTTATGTGACTGAAAATGGATCACATGCATTTATATTATTAAATCCTTACAAAACCAACAAAAAAACAGTACTCTACATGAGCAAAGGATTCTTGCCATATTTAATTTACCCGAATTCAAGCCCTTACAAGGTGCAAGCTGAAGTTACTAGTAAACAGTATGGTGCCTGAGCTCAAAGGAGCTTACATTCTATTCTGGGAGGGTAACAGTTGCACACATACTGTAATACAATATAATTACTTCTACACAAATCTTATTTGGTGCCTACTCAGCATTTATTCCTTGCCCCTCTCCTGACTGTACACACTTTTGCTCTGGTAATTCTCTGGCCTCATGTAGCCCATGAGCTTCAGGGAAGCTCCTTCCACCTGCAGCTTCAGACTGGGCCACGACTACTCTTTACCAGTGGCACACTGTCACCCCACTAATTGGAGGAATTGGTTCACTAACAGGAATCAGACAAAATTCAGGACAACATGGCAAAAGAAGAGGGTTGTTGGGAACTCTGGAAGACAAAGCCCCTTCGTTCCTCCGAGAGAGCTACTAGAAAAGACGCTTGCTTTTTTTGAATGGTATAGGGCAGGAGTCAGCAAACTACAGCTTCCAGGCTAAATCTGGCCTGCTGCCTGTTTCTGAAAATAATTTCGTCGGAATAGAGCCATACTCATTTGTTTACAAACTGTCTATGCATATTTTCATGGTACAGTGGCATAGCTGAGTAGTTGCAATAGGAATTTAACTGTATGGTCCAGAAAGCCCAAGATATTTTCTACATGGCTCTTTACAGAGTAAGTTTGACAACGCCTCAAAAGTAGGGGTGGACATGAAGCTTGGAACTGCTGCACTCCTTCTCTATCACATGGGAGACCAGTTTTAAAATGAAGCTGTCACCACTAAAGTCCAAGCAGAGAAAGAAAAAGAAAAGCAGGGCTTTGATGATATAGAGCCCCCAGAATCAAGTAAACGTTGAACCTCGATAAACCTTCATTTTATTCATGCATTCAACAAGTATTTGAATCCATTAGACACAGTACTAGGAGCTGGGACACAGCAGTATGAATAGAGCAGTATGAATAGACTCTGCCATCACAGAGCTCTGTTTTGATGGAAAGATAGCAAATAAATCTGTATCTCAGGTGGTAACACATGCTAGGAAGAAAAATGCAGTAGGACAATGGGAGAACATGAGAGAGAGAAAGCCTATTTTGCCATAAGGGGCTTCTCTGAGGAGATAATGTTTGAGCAGGGACTGTAATGAAATACTGAAGTGAGCTGTGCAAATATCTAAAGGAGATCATTCCAGGTAAAGAGGGTAACATGTACAATGGCTCGGAGGCAGTAAGTGAATGACTAAGGCAAGAGTAGAGAAAACCAGGGCAAGAGCAGAAGAATGAGGCCCTGAAGACAAGAAAGGGCTATTAACATTTTAAAAAGATAATTGGTATTACAGATTTTTGTATGTATATGGTAATGATCCATAAGAGGCAAATGTTAGGATAGGAGACAGTGAAGGATGGCGGGGACGGGAGTCCTTGTTTAGTCATGAGGGATAAGCTCTAGTTCAACAGAAAAGGACAGGCTAGGCTTACGAGGGGTCACAGGGAATTTGTCCACTGGGAATGGGGAGAGGCTGAGAGATCTCATGACAGAGTAAAGAAGAATGTCTGACCACTCCTCTAAGTGAAAAATGAAGCAAGATATTTGAAGAGGGAGGAGTGGTGAGGAGTGCTGGGAGGCACGAGAAGGACAGTGTGGCTGGCTTGGAGGACAGACAGCAGGTAGACTATGGTCAGGAGCAGAACGTTAGGGCAGCCATGGAACCCTGAGGCCTATGGTCATATATTTAAAGCAATGGCCCTATAGTGGGGCTGTTTCTTGCCCTCCACATTCACTGCTCAGGGGCCTGGGTGAGAGTTGCCCTTAACCAGGCTGGGGTTTTTAGAGAAAACATTGGGAGGAGGGATGAAGGAGGTGAGTATAGCAAGAAGGCTATGGATAATGACTGACTATGGAGTCTGAGTTGGGTAAGGAGAGATGTAAGGATGCGGACATGAGGAGGATGACAGAAAAGAAAGATCTCATCCAACGTGCAGGGTTCTGAAACAGCTTTCTAGAAGAAATGAAGTTGGAGCTGGGATCTGAGAGAGAAGCAGGAGTTAGCCAAGTGAAAGTTGCAGACAAAAGAACAGGTTGTGCAAAGATCCAGAGATGGGAGAGAGCACTGTGGGTGAAGGATGGTGGGACCACATTAGAGACAGAAGTAGAAGTGACCACAAATCTAGGCCAGGGCTCAGCAAACGTCTGCAACACAATGGGCAGTAAATATTTTGGGCTCCGCAGAACACAGAGTCTGTCACAACTATTCAACTTTGCCACTATAGTGTGAAAGCTGTCATTGACAATAAGTAACCAAATGAGCACGCTGTGTTCCAATAAACTTTATTTATGGCCACTGAAATTTGTATTTCATATCATTTTCATCTGCCATGAAGTATTATTTCAAAAATATTTTTCAACCACTCTTCACCCCTGGGCCAGAGAAAATTAGGCAGCAGGTATTTTGGGCAGCAGGTTGTAGACTGCTGACCCCTGGTTTAAGGGATCCACAGACCTCATCAGAAAGAATGGGGTACCTGGTCACACGTTTTGGCTTTTTCCTAATGGCAATGGAAATTTCCCTGAAGAGTCAGGGCAGAAGGAGTAACGGGATCAGATGACATTTTTGAAAGATCACTCTGGTTACAGTGTAAAGAAGAGATATAAAAGGGGACAAGAAGGGAGGCTGGTTAAAGAGGCACCAGTTATAATCTAGGAATGGGAAGCCTAGTTTTAGACTATCATGGTATGTTCAGAAAGAAAAAATTGCATGGAGGTAAAAAAGATTGAGTACAAAAACTGACAAGTTAGCAAGTGACTAAATGGGCAGGAGTAAGGGTGAGAGGGAAGGATCAACCAAGAGTGACAGCAGGCTGCTGTCCTGAACAATGGTAGTACCATCCCCCAAGAGTGGGGGCACTAGGGAAAGGGCCAGCCCAGAGCAGAACAATGCAGAGCTGGGTTCTGGATATAATGAATGCGAGTGATCTGTAAGCCACATGGGAATTACTGCTTATCTATAGAGGAGGCAAATCTTGAGGGGAGTGAGGAGAGTCTGAAAAAGCTGCTGTGTGGAATAGGAGAACTGGCTGGAAACAGAACAAGGCAGCAACTGAGGATTCAGCTTAAGTTGGAGCTAATACGTGAGGTATGCATTTTCCTTCTTGCCTTTTTTTTTTTTTTTTTTTTTTTTTTTGCAGGAGAGGGGCTTCTTCCCCTTCTAGAATGTAAAGCTCCTAGACAGCAGGAATTTTTGTTGATTTTGATCACTGCCATATCTGTAGCACCTAGAACAACATGTGGCACATGGTAGGCTCTCAATAAACATTGGTTAAATGAATAAACAAATTTATACAGGCATAATTTCTGTGGCAAAACCAGGCTCTAATATTCTTATCTCCTTAGTCAAAACAAAAGTATTACAACAAAACACTCACTTTGACATTTCTACTCCATGACAATTCTGATTTTACAAATATTATGACTTCCTTTATAACTTAACTTCTTTTAAAAATCTCCAGTTATCAGATTCGGGGGAAGAAGTCATTGGTTTTGTTTGATTTTTAAACCACCACATTTCCACTGTCAATAATCCCTGGTTATTAATATTTTATTTTTATCTGTCCCTCTCCTAAGCATGTGGGGGACATAGCTATCCACGTTATAACCTATATCTCTAGCCCTCAGTGCCTCACAGGCTGCCAGGTTCAAGAATCCATGTGGCAACCTGACACCTCCCCTTGAGGGTCTAATCGACCAACATGTTCAGGTTGACCTCTTGATCTCTCCTCTTGCCATTCTTGTCTTTTTCCTACTCCTCACATCTTGTCCACCAGCAAGTTCTGTCAGCCAAGTCACACCCAAACCGTTCTCCACAATCACCATCCTTACTCAAGCCACAGTCACCTCCCTGGTCCGCTGCAAAAGCCCAACTGGCTCTTTGCAACAGGAGCCACATACAATCCATTCTCCATAGAATCAAAACCCTCCCAAGGCTTTCTATCACACTTAGCCTAAACTCCTTAGTGCTAACAAGCTCTACGTGACTGGCTCAGCTTTGTGCCCTACTGCCCACTGTGCTCCAGCCGCCTTAGGAAACCCACTAGTGTCTCCTTCTGCCTGCAACTGCTTTTCCCCAGTAAGGGTAGCAGGTTCCTTCTTGTTACTTGGATGGCCTCTCCTACAGCCCAATCTCAGAAAGGTCTTTCTGACCAAGCACACCACAGAAACCACCTAATCACTCTTCACAACTCAGCCTATTTTAATGATCTGTATGGTATTTATTAATTGACTTTATCTTCCATCTCTTCCTATCAGAATAAATATTCCTGTGAATGGTAACCATGTCTATATGGTTCCAGGTGCTGGGGGTTCCAGCGGTGAATAATGGCTGGTATAGCATGAGCCCTACTGGATGAATTAATATAACAGAGGCAGTTTGTGCATTGGGTAAGAGTGGAGACACACAGCCCAGCCTTCTGGCCCCAACCCTGCCAGGCCTGTGGGCAGGCACTCAATCACCATACAGCTGTGTCCTTGTCTGTAAAACAGGGGTAAAAATAGCACCTACTTCAGAGGTTGTAAGAAGGATTAAATGAGTTAACATGTATGAAAAACAGAACAGTACCTTACACAGAGAAAAGGGTACATAAAAAAATAGCCATCATTAACATTAAAGGATCATCTAAGAAAGATACACCATTTCCCGTTTTTTAAAAATTTTATTTTGATGTAATCTCTACACCCAACGTGGGTCTTGAACTCATGATCCTGAGACCAAGAGTCACATGCTCCTCTGACTGAGCCAGCCGGGCACCCCCATTCCCCACTTTTTAAACTTTGTATTTTCCGCTACATTTACACTGCTGTATATATCTACATTTCATGAACATTTTCCTTTAGGTACATATTCACCACTGTAGGTACTATAATTCAATTTATTATTTTATCATTAGAGTTTTACTTGCTTTCAATGTTGTCAATATTATTATGTGAATTGCTACTCCAGAGCTCTGCTTCCTCAGGAGAGAATCCTGGGAGTGGAGATTACTGGATCAGAGAGATGAACCTGTTTGAAAACTCCTGGCCCAGGGAGCTTGCCTGCATTCCTACACCACCTGCAGGGATGGGAGACTTCCATCCTGCCGGCCTCGCTTGCATGGCTGTTTTAAACAGTGATTTCACAGCAGCAAAAAAGTTTCGCACTGCTGTTTTAATTTATTCTTCGTAAGTTTACTATTTAAATATGTTTATTGTGAATTATTACCAACTGTCTTTTAATCATTTTTTTCTATTGGTATATTTCCTACTTACTTTGAATATTAAGGAGATAATATTACACATTAAGGAGAGCAAGCTTTTGTCTTCCTTTAAGTGGGGAGACTGAAGTTTAGAAAGGGTAACTTGCAAAGGTTACAAAGGAGCGAAGCTAGAGCTTGAAGTGGAAGCACTTAAACTTATCTTTCTGCATAACATCTAGAATGAACCTACATTCAAACTATTCTTTTCTCACATCTTCCCAAACCAGACAAGAATATTAGTATGCTTTTATATTTCTCTTCACCCTCATATGTTGACTCCATTTGGCACTTTTTTTATCAAGTAATTTTTTTATAAATAATTTTTTTTTGTTTTGGAGTAATTTTACGTTTATAGAAAAGTTGCAAAGCAGCAGAGAGTTCTCATATACTTCTCATCTAATTCTAACTTCCCCTAAATGTTATTATCTTACATTGTTGTGGTACATTTATAAAAACTAAGAAATCAACACTGGTACATTACTATTAACTAAATTTGAGACTTTTGTTTGGATTCCACCAGTTTTTCCTTCAATGTCCTTTTTCTGTTCCAGGATCCAGTCTAAGGCACCAAACTGCATTTATCTGTTATGTCTCCTTGGTCTCCTGAGAACCTGTCATAGTTTCTTAGTTTTGTTTTTAACGACCTTGACACTTTTAAGTTTATTTTTTTTAGTAACCTCTACACCCAACGTGAACCTCGAACTCATGACCCCGAGATCAAGAATCATCTGCTCCTCTGAGCCAGCCAGGCACTCCTGATCTTGACAACTTTGAGGAGTACTGGTCAAGTATTTTGTAGAATACTGGTTTTGTCTGATGCTTCTCATGATTAGGGTTTTGGAGGGAAGGCCACAGAAGTGAAATGGCCTTCTTGCTACATCATATCAGGGGTGCATAACAACCCTGGTAATGTTAGCCTTCATCACTTAGGGCTTAAGGTGGTGTCTACCAGGTTTCTCCCCTGAAAAGTTAGTTTTTCTCTTTCCATACTTGATTCTTTAGAAATGAGTCACCTAGCTCCACCTACTGGAAAAGAAAATACCTACATAAATTATTTGGAATTCTGTAAGAAGACTGATCTCTTTTCCCTCATCTACTCTTATTTTATCTAAAGAGCTTGTCTACCCATTGATTATTGTTTATCTACTTGCTCATTTATTAATTTTTAAAATGTTTTTTATTTTTTTTAATGAGAGAGCGAGAGAACAGGGGAGGGGCAGAGAGAGAAGGAGACAGCATCTGAAGCAGGCTCCAGGCTCTGAGCTGCCAGCACAGAGCCTGATGCAGGGCTCGAACCCACAAACCGCGAGATCATGACCTGAGCCGAAGTTGGACGCTTAACCGACTGAGCCACCTAGGCGCACCTCCACTATGTATTTATACCAGTATGGGCTCAAGGATATTTATTTTATGCTTGGGGTTGCAATCCAGGACTATGTTATTTATCTTGTGCTCAAATTGTTCAGCTTTGCCATTGAGAGTTCTTCCAGGCTCCTGTGTCCCTTTGACAGACCCTCACCTCACCCTTTTGTTGTTTGAGTACTTCCTTACTTTCTGGACCTTCAGGCTCCTTAATTTCCTGTCCCAGCACTAAGATCTGGAAGCCTGGTATGCTTGTTACTCTTGGGGTATCACTGCTTCTAGGTCTTCTCAGGGGATAGAGCTAGGTAATACTTGTAAGCATGTACCGTTTGACTTTTAAATCCCTAATTGTTATTCATTTCTTTTTTATTATGTGTTTCATCAACAACTGTTTAAACAAAAGTTTTACTGGGGTTTTGTTGTTGTTGACTACTGTTACATTCTCAGATCTTCTTTCATACAGGCTCATTTCTCATTCTGCTGAAGAGGTCTGTAAGAAGTAAACCGAGTCCCTGAATGTTCAACAATGTCTATTTTGCTCTCAGATCAAATATGAATTCCAGAATTAAAGTTGTTTCTCTCAGAATGTTCAAGGTATTGTTTGATTGTCTTCTAGCACCAATATTATCAAAATGAAGGTGAATGCCAATCTGATTTTTACTCCTTTGTAGACAAGCTGGGGTTTGCTATTTTTGGTGTCTCTAAAAGCTATCAGGATTGTCCCTTCATTGTTCTCAAATGCCAGAAGACTTGTCTTTCCTTGGCTCTTTGAAGTTTTCTTCTATTTCCTCCTCTGTTTTCTCTTTTTTCTCCCTTCTGGAACTCCTATTCAATCAACAATTTCGGGAGCTTCTTGACTGATCTCTCATGTCTCAGTTTTTCTCTCACATCATCTCTCTTGGTCTTTGTGTGCCCAGATGGCTTGTCTTCTAGTTTACAAATTTGTTTCAACTGTGACCATTCCACTATTCAGCCCATTTAGTGAGTTTTAGATTTTCGTAATTTCCCAATTCTGACCTTTTTAGCACCAAATCTGGTTTTATGAATTTAAAGTTTTCTCTTCCTAAACACATATTTATCTTAAAGTTGTTTTCATTCTGTATTCATATTCTCATGTGTTACCTTTTCTGTTTTTCTGTTGGTTTGGCTACTCCTGGTTAACCGCTACTGATTTTTGTTTCAAAAGTCACTGTTCAAAAACCCTTGGCTGTTAGCTGTGAGTAGAGGGGCTTATCTCCAGTAATAGTGGAAGAGGGGCAAATGTGCCAAGAGTAGCTCATCTTCAGAGCCTGGGGCTTCCTATCCACCCTGCAACTCAATATTCCCCAAACCCTGCTCTGCCTCTCTTGCTCCAGAACTACATACCCTGCTGCAGGCTACAGTCCAATGCCTAGGATGCCTGTTGCTGAGCACACGGCCAGAGAATACATACTTCACTACTCTCTGCCTTCTATGAGCTCAGAGGATGCAGAGCAGCCCCATCTTGTGTTCTCCTGAACACGTTCCAGATTCTTCTCTCCACTACTGATCCTATGACAACTACTGCCATCTTACAGAAATTTCTCAAAATATGGATCTACCAGTAAGTGGCACTTCTCTCATTTTGCAGTGCTAATATACCTTTTTGTTTTTAGTAATTCACTTTTACAAAGAATTTAGGGTGTCAGATAAGGCAAATGTGGGTGCTTGGTTTGTCATTTTGATCCCATCTGTTTCTATATTCCTCAGTAACACTGGCCTACAGATAAGGTACAGGGTATGTGTATATAAACGCCTTGCCAGGTGTTCCTCTGAAGAGAATGTTGGCTTCATAAAATTTATTAAGTAGATCATATGGTACTAACTGTTCTTTTTTGGAAAAACTCACCAGTAAAACATTATACCTATGCACCTGCAGGATAATTTTTTGATAACTGTTCTAATTTTTTAAGTGGTTCTTAGTCTTTTCAGAGCTTCCATCTTTTTTATTCATAAAGCACTAACAAAAACTTTGCTCATGTTAATAGTTTATAAATGCTCAAATCTTTTATCTAGATTTTTTTTAAACTTACCATATAAAAACGATTTCTCTCAATGTTTTCTTATTCTAATTTCCAATGATGTGTTTTTCTGTTTACCCCAAATCTGTCCACGTTGATTAAAATATTTTTTTTAGCATGGGGCACCTGGGTGGCTCAGTTGGTTAAGCGTCCAACTTTGGCTCAAGTCATGATCTCACGGTTCGTGGGTTCAAACCCTGCACTGGGCTCTGTGCTGACAGCCTAGAGTCTGGAGCCTGCTTTGGATTCTGTGTCTCCCTCTCTCTGTTCCTCCCCTGCTCACATTCTGTCTCTCTCAAAAATAAATAAAACTTAAGAAAAAAATAGAAAAAAAAATTTTTTTGCACATAAAGATTAAGGTCCTATATATTAGTGAAACTATTATTTTTGGTTCATTAATTTCTGCCTTTATCTTTCTTTCCTCAGAGTTATTTTTCATTTTTTAACATCTTAATTGACTTCTTAGTTTGTTTCCATTTTTATTTAATATTAACAATAAAAGATTAGGCTAAGTGCAATATAGTATCCTGGTCTGGAACCTAGAACAGAAAAAGGATGTTAGTAGAAGAAGTAATGAAATCCTAATCTATAGTGTAGTTAGCAGTACTTACCAATGTTAAGTTCTAATTGTGATCATCACTTATATAGATATTAACCTTAGGGAAACCGGGTGAAGTACAGGAAGGCTCTATATTATCTTTCAAACTTTTCTGTGAATCTAAATTATTCCAACATAGAAGTTTATTAAAAAAAAAAAAAAGTATATTAACTCTATCAAGAACTAGAAGTTCTAATACGTGGCATTTCCACACCATGACTTTCTATGTAATTGCCCACAGAATATTATTCCTTCTTATTTAGTTTTAATTTCTAGTTAATAAGGTTTCTTTTAATTAAAAAAAATTGTTTTTTTACTATTTACTTATTTCTGAGAGAGAGACAGAGTGTCAGCAGGGGAGGAGCAGAGAGAGAGAGAGGGAGACACAGAATCCAAAGCAGGCTCCAGGCTCTAGGCTGTCAGCACAGAGCCCAATGCGGAACTCAAACCCACAAACCATGATATCATGACCTGAGCTGAAGTTGGATGCTTAACCAACTGAGCCACCCAGGCGCCCTTAGTTAATAAGGTTTTTAAACTTAAAATTTATTTTTATTTATTTTTCTTTTATTAAAAAAATTTTAATATTTTTGAGAGAGAGAGAGAGCGAGAGAGAGCGAGCATGAGTTGGGGAGGGGCAAAGAGAGAGGGAGACACAGAAACTGAAGCAGGCTGAACCATCCAGGCATCCCTAAAATTTATTTAGTATTACTGAAAATATGTTGGCAGAAATGACTAAAATTTTCATATTCTAGAACATTGTTTTCTCTGTGTCCTAAATTTTTCTTTCCCCCTCTAGAATAGTACTTAATTCTAAAGCCATAAACGTGAAACCATCTTATCGTGGGGGGTGTAAAAGAGACAATGAAAATATGTTTATAATAACTACAGTTTTTTATGGAAACTTTCTTTTCTACTTGTGAAACAAATATAAAGGAATCTAGCAAGATCTTTGTGGCCTTTCCTGACAGTGAATCTTACCAGCTGCTGCTCCACAGGCGGTGGTACATCCTGACTGGCATAAACAATGGCAGGGTTGTAAAGACTGAACACCACAGGGTAAAACACCTTCTTACCTATAAATTAAATTATATGATTACATCACACAAAGAAGTCCTAAAATGAAAAGACTCATCAGTACTGCATTATCAACATTTTATTAAAGTCTTTCTTCAGTCATATGACTTTATCAATATTGTATTTTATCAATTTTCAGGCTACCAAACATCATGCTAGATTTGATGAAATAATGACTTAGATTTGACGAAATAATGATGACACATCAGTAGGCCAGGCTATGAAATTATAAGCTAAAATAGACTAAAAAATAGACTAAAGGGTGTTCTACACATTTATTCTCTTTGATTTTAGAAAGATACACAAAGGTGTTCTCTCAGCTATTCATTAGGTAAGCCATTTATTACTCATCATTTCATCTAATTAGTGGGGATAGATGTAGGTTAACCTTTGACAATCACCAAGAACTTAGAAACTTCTGTTAAAGCCATCCTTCAAAACAAATCAGAAACCGTAAATCCAAAGAATATTATACAGTGAACAGATATGTACAGAATTAAAATATAGAACTGTAGATGGATATGAATAAGATTTGTAAAAGCTGGGAAGAGTTAAAATTACCTGATCTAATAGCTGCTGCAGAAGCCTTTGTCATTAGTATTCAAATTGATAGCACTAAAGGGAAGCTAAAGACTAGCCCATCCTCCCCCCAATAAAGACTGGCCTCAGTCAGTTGTGATAATATGAAGTGCTCAGTAACTATCAAGTACCTGTGGCAATGTGGTAGGCTTTTTATTGCAAGATCCCAACTAGATGCTCATCTCACTTTTGTTAAAACTCACTTAGGAATGGGGAGGTCAATTCTCAGAGGCCAATCTATTTCTGGACATAAAAATATATCTTTCACGTTGAGCAAACATGTTTCCTTCTACTTCCACATTGTGAACTTCATGATGACTGGTGTCACAAAAGTAAACCTAACCCTCATTTATTCACTAGGTTCTCAAAGAGTTCCTGACAATCATCCCTCATGAAAATAATAAGAAAGTAATAATTTTCATGATATGAACAGTTCTACAAAAAAAATTTACTATGAGATTTTTTAGTACAGAAAACTTCCTTTTCACATTTAAAATAAGATTTGGGGTGCCCAGGGATGCCTGGGTGGCTCAGTGGGTTAAGAGTCCTTCTCACAGTTCATGAATTCAAGCCCCACATCAGGCTCTGTGGCGACAGCTCAGAGCCTGGAGCCTGCTTCAAATTCCATGTCTCCCTCTCTCTCTGCCCCTCCCCCGCTCGCACTCTGTCTTTCAAAAATAAACAAGCATTAAAAAAAAAATTTGGGGGTGCCTGGGTAGCTCAGTTGTTTGAGTGTCCAACTCTTGATTTCGGCTCAGGTCATGATCCCAGGGTCATGGATTGAGCCCTGTGTTGGGCTCCATGTGAAGCCTGCTTAAGATTCATTCTCTCTCTCTCTCTCTCTCTCTCTCTCTTCCCCGCCTCTCTCCCCTGCTCGCGTGCTTTCTCTCTCTCTCTCTCTCAAAAAAAAAAAACAACAAAAAAAAAGATTTGCTTTATAAAAATGTCATCTGCCCATACATTTTCAAAAAATATCTACAACATAGGCAAAGAATAGTAAATCATCTAAATCGTCCCCATACACACAGCAAGGACACCAAGTACCATCTGTATCTGGACCTGCACGTGTGTCTTTGTGTTGGCACCACCTGCCTGAGGCACAGTGCTACTGACTCTCACACATCTCCACATTGTCTGCTTGGCTCTTTTTCTGAGAAGCGCTGCTTCCTCCTTGTCAATTTTAAGGCCTTTGCTTATCTGGATTCAATTGTTGGCAACAGAATTTGGCCATAAGAGAAGAAGGGTATGAACTTCAGAAGGGCAAATTTTCACTTTTCTACTTAATATTCCAGTTAAAGTATGCCTAATATACCTTTAAGAAAACATAATCAACTCGATTCCAAATGTGGGACATGCTGACACTGCGCTAAATTTCTACACTCAGTTCATCTACCAACATGTTACGCACCTGGCTCAGCATTTAACCGGCAGCTGTTAAGGAATTCGGCTGAGAAATATATATCAACATCACAGAAAAACATCAAGACCTCTCCCTTGTCCCAAGCTTGGGCACCCACATTTAGTCCTTGTCCACGATTAAATTCTTCATTCAATGGGATCAAAGTATAATTGTGAAAATTAGACTCACTAGGAGGAAAACATATACAACAAAGGATAAGTCCCATTTAAAGCTTAACAACTCTCTTCTTTCAACACAACTTACGCAATATGTTTTACACTCTAGATATTTTTTTACTTTGGTTCTACATTCATACAGGGAAAGGAAATCTTCAGCTTCACATGTATGATCATCATCAGAGACAGATACTCACTAAATGCCCATATTTGAGGCAATGTGCTGCTGGTGTGAGCTTAAAAACTGTTGAGGGGCCACTGACCTTCAGGATGTTAAAAACTTATTGGGCAGATAAGAAACATACACATGGAAAAATGGTCATTAATATTTGGTAATAAATAATGCATTCCATGTAAATGGTACATGCAAAGAGTCCTCTTGCTCTAGAGTTTTTCAGATCTTTGCTCACACATCTCCTTATCAGAGGAGTCCCCCTCACACCATATGTGAAGTTGCTCTGACTTCCCTCTCTTTCTTCAATATTTACCGCCCTGCCTGGCTTTGCTTTACTCAGGACCACCAGACATGTTTATTCGTGTGTCTTCCCACACTGGAATATAAACTCCATGAGAGCAGGGACTTTGTTTTGTTTGTTACTATGGATACAGTGCACCTCCTCAAAGAGTAGGAGATCAATAAATATTTGCTGAATGAATGAATGAATGAATGAACAGCAGTTCTGAGAAAAAAGATTGCTTTTGTCTGAGAGTAGTTAGAGATGATGTTAGAAGCAGAATTTAACTTATGCCTTGATTAAAATCCTGAATTCAGTAGTGCGTTTAGAGGTTATTCCAATTAATTATTCTCAAAGGTAAAGAGATGAGAGTAGAAAGCATTTTAGACAACAGGGATCAGACAAATCAGATTGGAACAAAGGGATCCTAAAATGGGATCAATGAGAGAAGACCAGAAAAGGGTCAGACTGAGGAGTGAGTGCCTTCTGTGAGAAGTTAAAGGACCTGGTCAGTGTCCTTGAGGCAAGGAGGAGTTTTTCTGCCAGGGCCGTGGTTCTCACAATGAAGTCCCCACACCCATAGCATTAGCCTCCCTGGGAAAGTATTAGAAACCCTTCCTGGGTGGGTCTGGGCTACACCCCAGACCTCTGAATCAGATACTAGGGGTGACAATGAGCATCTGTGTCTCTCTTGAGACAGATCACTCCAGGTCGCTCTGATGTTAAAGTTGGGAGAAGTGCTGTGCTAGGGTACAGCTGGCTCAAAAAAGGGACATTTTAGGAAGATAATTCTTATAACAGTATAGAATGGGGAATGGAGAGATGGAAGCAAAGGCTCAAATAGTGTATGGCGTGGACTCCACATGCTCTGAATGCCCACAATGTCCTCCTCATGGGATACAAATCTCTCCTTTCTTTTGGGAAAACTGCTGATTACCACCTCACACTCCCAGCACCCAGCAGAGGAACTAATCATAGAACACCCCAACCACAGTAACTTCCTAGGGGCGGGGACCAGACTCAAGCTGGGCCAATCAAAATACCCCCACCCCTCATGAGTGGGCAAAACTCCTTCCCTGGGCTTTTCTCAACTGGATCTGGGAGAAAGCTCTTTCCTCTCTGATGGCAAAGCTGAGAAGATGTGAGCCCAAAGCCGCCAACAGCCATATACCTCACATGTGGAAGAAGCCAATCTGCAATAGGAGAATGAAATCAACATGCAGAGAAAAACAGACAAGAAGATAACAAGAGAATTTTCATGGTATTCAAGTCTCTGGTTCCAGTCCCTAAGACATCAAAGCTGTTTTGTTTTTTTCCCCCAAATTTGGTAATAATCCCCTTAGTTTGGGAGCTATCCAAAATTCTTTCATAACATTCCCAGTTTCCTTAAGTATTCCCTAAGTTTAAGATAGGTTTCCATCATGTGCCACAGAGGAGTCTTGATTAAAGCAGGGACAACTTCAGTAATACCAACAGAAGTGCTTGGCACTTAGTAGGTGACCTGAAAATGGTAAGCAGGGAAGAAATGAAGGGAGGGGAAACCTGGGTTAGGTGGTGGCAGCAGCAAGAAAGAACAGAGAAGAGGTCCTGTGTAGTAAGCAAGAACTTATTAGAGGTAAAGAACGAGTGAAAGATGCTAGCTCTCAGACATTAAGCCCAGGGGATCATGAGAATGGTCTTAGTCCGAACTGAAAGAGGGCCATCGGGAGAAGAATAGCTAGTGTGAAGTAGGAGACAATGCTTGTTTTTTATTCATGTGCTGTGAGAGTCCCTTTGGGGTAGGGACTCCAAGTCCTTCCTCTGTGCCCGTCCTACTCCAACCACCCCAGTCAGACTCCCAAGCGGTGTACCTGGAACATAGTCGGTGGGATTCAATGAATGTTAGTTGAACGGTTCAAGAGGAATGGCCGGCCAAATCTGGACTCTTAGGGAATGGCCACAACTAGCAGAAAGGTAAAGAAGCAAGTAAAAGGATACAGAGTTGGCAGCGGACAAGACAATCAACCTAATACCTTACACAGTAATACATTTATATTTACAAAATATTTACATTTTACAAACATCAGAGGAAAGTGTCAAGAAGGAACTACTGGGTGGTTAGGCATCAAATATAAAAAAGCGATCAAAGAGGATAACAGAAAAGTTTGAATTTGGCAGCTAGGTCATAACTTTGGGCTCATAACTTAGAGATGAAAAGGCAGAAGAGCTGTAGAATTAATAATGGAGTATTAAGGAATTACAAATTCATTCATTCAAACCTCTGAGTACCTACTATGTGCCAGGTACTGTATGAGTTGCCTAATTAGAGAATTACTGTTCTATGAGGTTTAGCCAGAAAGGACAGAAACCTACTAGTAGCTGATGAGTATTATAGAGTCGGGTGGTGGTGTCTTAATGACAGGGGAGACCTAAGCATCATTTGCAGGACAAGAAGAATGAACTTGGGGAAATGGAAGGAAAGAAAAGGTGACAAGTGAGAGAAAGCTCAGGAGATAATATTAAAGTGAAGGGATTAGATTTAGAAAAAGGAGAAGAGTCCAACACAAGGGAAGGAAGAAGTAATAAATGGAGGCAAATAAATAGAAGGTAGGTGGGCCACAGAGTGAGAGGGCCCAGATCATGCTAGGCTATCTGTCAAGAGGGCAGGGAAGACATATTATTTAGAGTTGCGTGAGTGAATTGAGGGGTGAAATGAGGAACTTATTATCACCACCACTCATGTGCCCAGCCAACTTTTAAATAGCAGCTATTTAAAATTAACTAATTAAATATCTGAAATTCTCATTCTTCTAATGTTACATATCAAGGACTTCAATGTGGACATGGCTCACCAACCTTGTGACAGATTCTAGGATAGACTTGACTTTAGACAGTCCTTCTTTACCAAAATACACCACTGTGAGATGAATTCTCTTGTCCTGATGAATACACACATCCCTAACAGAATTGAAAAATAAAGTTCATTCAAGAAAATATATAAGGCACTACTCATTCAGAAAGCCATCACATGAAGCCTTAACAAAATGAATGAGGCATTACTCATTTAGAATGAAACTGCAGAAACTTTAAGTAAATACAAAAGCGGCAATATCGTTGAATTATTAAAGAAGTCACAGCAAACGCATAACAACATATGCACATGAATATAACCCTTTGAGGCCCATAGAAGTTGCCATATTTCAAAATCTTTTTGAAACATTTGCTTTGGTATTGCCTTCAGAAGCAAATACAAGCTATTCAAGGAAAGAAGTCTAATCAGTTCATAAACAAATATTCAAGTTGTTGGTCAAGAGTTATTTTGTCTTCAGACTGGCTAATTCCAGAAATTATACCTATCATTAAGGAATAAATATTTGCCATGACTGATGTTACTTACTGTAAAGAACAATGTAGCATCTGAAAGCAATTCCAAGAATGGCAGTAAAAAATGTTTTAGGAAATCAGATCTCAAGTGAGCTATTCCAAACAGGTAAAACTCATTTGGAAGAATGATTTCTATATATTTTGCTACAGAACAGCATTAACTAATTTTTAAGTCCAATGATTTCAAAATGAGAATAAAGATGGGATTATAAAGCATTAAAACTAGCATATTAAAATATTAAAAACATGGCAAAGGTTAAATTAAAACAAAAAAGCAAACTTTCCCCAGCTAGCTACCCTAATAACATACTTACTAATTTTTTTTAACACTTTAGCATTTTAAAATATCCAAATTTAATGACAAAAAAGTTTTTAAAAATTATTAAACTCTCTGCTTCTCAAGATGGAATAACTGTCTCCCATTTTTAGTTGAATGTTTGTATTTCCGAAATTCATTTCAATTTTAAAATTCAAATTTACTCAAGGGAATCTTCTGGGGAAATAGCATTGTCCTATATCGTGATTGCGAAGGCAATTATGAGTGTATAGATTTGTCAAAACTCATGAAACTTCTACTTAAAATATGTGCGTTTTAT
The DNA here is from genome assembly GCF_023721935.1 of Panthera uncia. NCBI lineage: Eukaryota > Metazoa > Chordata > Mammalia > Carnivora > Felidae > Panthera > Panthera uncia. Next base: position 48,000,442 of record NC_064818.1, read on the forward strand.
TTATGTAATTTATACCTTAATAAAGTTATTTTTAAAGATTCAACTTGCCCTAAAGTGAATTCACACACAATTATAAAGGTCATCAAATGTAGTTTCTAATAGTTGTCACTCTCAATTTATTTCAAAGTTCAAACTGTCAATAACACACTATATTATACATGCTTAAAAAAAAAGAATAGCAAAAATTAAAATTCCCAAAGCCTACAAAATTACTCTATAATTCTAAGTAATCATACTCAATGAAGATGAATTAAGTAAATCTGCATGAAATGTGATTTTTTACAAGTGCTTAGTCAAATCATGACACCCTGAGAGTTACCTGAAGTTCTGCATAAACTGCGCAAAGGCTTCAGTTCTTTCAGCAAGTGGCACAATGATATTAATAATTGATCTAGTAATGTCAATCATCTCGCTCTTCACTTTCATGAGAGGTCCAAAAGGGCGGAAGAGGGTCACATGTCTATATTCCATAAGGTCTGCTTTCTTAAAAAAGAGTTCATACTGTGTGCCCTTATCTCTCTCGGTGCGATAATAACCTAAAGGAAAGAGTTAGGGATAAAGATGTCTCTATGTCAAAGTTTACAAATTCAATGTGAATACTGATTTTACTCAAAGATCAACAGTACAACAGTAGACTGAAGGGTTTTTAATCATTTTGTGAAAATATTTACCCCATTGTACAGTTGTAAACAATTCTTTCTTTAAAAGGAGGCGTTAAAAAAAAATGTTCACTGCTCTATTATTATTCAATCCATAAATATGCTTCAAGTCACAACTGCCCCTTTTTGCATATAACTTTTTTTAAATAGTAGAGCCTATCAACATAGTAATCTTATGATAAAAATAAATTACTTCTAGCACTATTAAATTCTAGACTTGAGAGTCAAAACTTCTATTGCTCAGTTCGGTTCAATGAAAATAAATGGAATACCTTCGTGTCATTCATTGGTAGTACAAAGAGGGCTATGTGGTCCTGGTTTTGAGAAAGGGTTAGTCTAGTGAGGGAGACAAAAATAAGTAAAAACAATACAGTGATATATACCTTACTCTACACACACACACAAATCTCTCTCTTTCTCTCTCTCTCTGAAGAGAGTGAAGTCAAAGAAAAATTAGTACAGATTTAAACATGGTGTTGTGAGATGCCTCCAGGAGAAAAGTCTGGAAGTCTATCGGGCAATCTGATTTTTAAGTGTGACATTCAAGAGAGAGGTAAGACCTATAGATGTGTGAGTCAGCCAATATCTGGGAATAAAACAATGAACAAGATAGACCAATTCCACTCCCTCCTGAGGCTTACAGTCTAAGAGGAACTACAAATTAGGAAATGGGCAATGCCAAATACTGTGATAAGTGCTATGAGAGGAGACATGGGTAGAGGTAACAGGAGGACACAGGAAGCACTGATATCTTAGACTTGTAGGTTGGAGATGACTTCTAAGTGAAGTGACATCTAAGTTAAAGTCTGGAAGAGGAATAGGAGTTACTCAATCATTAGTTATTTATTTATTTATTTATTTATTTATTTATTTTTTGGCAAGAGGAGTAGCAGAGTGGAGGAAAAGTGGGGAAAAAAATATGTTCCATACAGAGAAAACTCCTGTCAGTGAAAGATTCCAAAGAGTTATAAGATAAGCAGAGGTTGTAGAATATAAAACTGACATAGCTTCCTTTCTTTTAGGCAAATGTGAAGACATTTTGCATTTTAGTGAGTTATTTCCTCAGCGGCTTTCAATTCTGCCATAAACTACAAATATGGTGAAAAGACAAAAAACTGAGCTTGCACAAAAATTAGAAGAGTTTTGAGAGAAACAACCCATCCAAAATTGCAGTAAGTGAGAGCAGAAAAAAAGAAGTGACTACAATGAAAAGATAGCTGCAATGCCACAGAAAAGCACAAGCCCTCCAAAGGTCTCAAGGTGCTACCATATTGTAGTATAGCAAGTACTATCCATGATGATTCAGGGTCAAAGAAACTACATACGGTATACTGTTCACAGAATCAAGCAAAGAGAACTTTTTTTTTTTAGTTTTTTAATGTTTTTATTTTTGAGACAGAGAGAGACAGAGCATGAGCAGGGGAGGGGCAGAGAGAGAGGGAGACACAGAATCCAAAGCAGGCTCCAGGCTCCGAGATGTCAGCAGAGAGCCCGATGCGGGGCTCAAACTCACAGACTGTGAGATCATGACCTAAGCTGAAGTCGGATGCTCAACCGACTGAGCCACCCAGGCGCCCCAAGAGAACTTTTAAGAAAGATTTATATCCAAAATGGTTTTTAAGTTTGTAATTAAACATCTAGCAGGAGATATAAAGTTGGAAATGGGTAGGAATCTGTAATTATTCCTGTTTCTATCCATCAGCAAATGTCTTAAATTTATAGAAGTGTTCCTCAACTTTTGAGTCATACCCCATTTTGGTATGTATAAATGCCATCCCCTCTCTGCAGTCTGTATTAGCAAAACAGGTTATTTCTTTACTTTTCCAAAAGCCAAATATGCTTTTCAAAATTATGTATGCCTCCTTGATGTTCTGACATGTGCTTCTCTTCCTCCTAAAATACAGAATAACTACCAATCTACTAAATTAGGGTTTTTTTCTTGTCTTTACCAAATAGTTTTCAAATCATTAACCTTAGTTCATACATTTAAAAAAACATAAAAAGGAGTATCAAGACCAGATAAGAGAGGAATGCAAATACATACATGTACACACATAGCCCTAAGAGCCCTTTATCTTGACTAGTACTCTTCTACATAATCTTAGAAATATTCTATTTCCCTGGTCCTTATTCTTTTATTATGATCACAATATAACTTTTTTTAAAAAGCCACTTCAGGACACCTGGGTGGCTCAGTTGGTTAAGCATTCAACTCTTGGTTTTGGCTCAGGTCATGATCTCAGGGTTTGTGAGACTGAGTCCCATGTCAGGCTCTGTACTGACAGAATCCCTCCTTGGGATTCTTTCTCCCTCTCTCTCTGCCCCTCCCTCCACTCGCTCCCTGTCTCTCAAAAATAAATAAATAAACTTAAAAAAAAGCCACTTCAAATTCTTGGTGGAATGAAGTAGGTAAAAAATTAAATGTTTCACTACTGTAGATAATGACTTATATTTCCAACATAGAATAATAGGATTTTGTCATACGAACAACTATGTATGAGCACATTTTTCACATTACCTTCTATGAAGTCATTTTCATTAAATATCATTTTCTCTCCAAGGGGACTGTCCTCCTCTTCCTGTTCATCATCTTCATCAGGATTATTAATAACCTCTAAGCCAGCTTCAATAACTTCTACCAATTCATCTCGCTTGTCTTTTCTAACTGGCTTTTCCTCAGGATGGCGAGTGAGACCCATTTCCAACTGGAATACTTTCATTAAGGTAAAACTTTCAAAAGGAATGACTCCATACTCACTAGGTAATTTGGCTCCTATGCTAACTTCAGCTTTGTCAATTTGGGAATGAAGAAACTCTAAAAGATCACTAGGTGTTTGTTCTTTGTTGCCTTGATAGCCTATGCCATTAGCCCCTACATTCTTTCTCTCTTGCAATGATCTCATCTTCTCACTCATTTCTTGTAATTCTTGTTTTAGTTGGGCAATTTGGCGTTTCAGACTGGTAGCCCTGGTTTGATAATGTTCTTCTTGCTCCTGTAGGAGGGCCTGGTAATACTCTTTACCATAGTTTTCCCCAATAACACCAGGAAGAGGTGCATTTCCATCAGTCTGGGGGGCGCATTCCAGAAGGTATAAAAATAATACCAAACTGCAGAGTAAAGCAAGACCCAACAGCAGCCAGTGGGTCCGGGTCTGAAGAATCAATCCTCTTCTAGGCATTCTTATTCATGTGGACTTGCCTAATGGGATAAGTTCTTTGGTTGTTCATTCCTTTAGAAAAAGGTTATCACAAATTAAAAACAAAATCAGGATTTCCATTAAAGGTACCAAAATGAACTCTGCTATAGCTTAAAAACTTTCTTCCGTCAGCAGTGAAGGCTGCTTGCAGAAATGAAAAATAGTGCATACTTCCTGTATTGTTACCATGACATCCAGAATAAAGAAATCTGATCTACAGAATCAGATAAAATTCCATTATATGTGTGGTGATTTTTCTGAAAGAAACAGATCAGAATCAATCAGAATTTTGTTTCCTTAAACATATCAAATTGTTGGTAGTTTCAGTAAACTTAGCTATGTGACTACTATATGTAGAACACCATAAGAAGTGCTAATAACAATGTAGAATATTCAGTAAATGCTGGGAGAAAGGATTAAGAAAAATACCTTATATAACACTAAAATGCCATATGTAATACTTTTAACCAGAATGTCTACACATCCATAACCTGAATAAATCAAAAAAACATTAAAATTATGTTTAGCATAGTTATTGTTACATAGACACTAATGTTTCTAATTACTTGAAAATTATATAATTTATAACTTTATTAACATAATATTTAGATTAATACCCCATTTCCCACCTAGAGCATATCACCATTTGGGAACTGAGTTTCCATAAATTGTTTCTGTTATGTTGATAATGGCTTACTAGAGAGATATATTTTCTTCCAGTTTATTCAGCTCAAGCATTCTGTTTTATTAAATTTCAATGGATGAACTCAACCAATATTAAAGCCTTAAAATTAAGTGAGGGGTGGAGGGGAGGGACAATTCCAAAAGGTCACAGACATCTGGAAAACACATTAAGAAATATTTTTACATCCAAAGTCCTCCCATAGAGTATTTGGACATTAGATCACATAATTCTTTCCACTGTATTACACAGCAACAGATTTCCTACAAGTCTGGAAAGGTTTAGAGTCTATTTTAAAAACAACAACAACAACAACAACAAAAACTCAAACCACAAAACAAAACAGAACGACCATTTTAATGTTTACCTATGAGGAAAAAAATTCAGAAACAATTTATAAATTTACAAAATCACATGCTCTGTTCATACCACAACCAGTTGTGTGAGATCTGTATTTCTATTTAAACTAAAGATTCTTCATTCTATAAATAGAGAAGGTTAAATTTAGGAGACTGGTGGCAGGGGAGGTCCCTGCTGCAGAGAGAACTTTTATTTTAACAAAGTATTTGTCAAGAAGGATATGTGATACTCCAGCAGACTTTATTTTATTTTATTTTTTTTTAACGTTTTATTTATTTTTGAGACAGAGAGAGACAGAGCATGAACAGGGGAGGGGCAGAGAGAGAGGGAGACACAGAATCAGAAGCAGGAACCAGACTCTGAGCCATCAGCCCAGAGCCCGATGCGGGGCTCGAACTCACGGACCGTGAGATTGTGACCTGAGCTGAAGTCGGACGTTTAACCGACTGAGCCACCCAGGCGCCCCTCCAGCAGACTTTTTATAAAGATGGTTTCTACCGGTGCGGCAGACCCTATGGAAGATCACCAGGGAACATCAGCCCTAGTCACTTTCTTAGTGAGTAGGGAAAGCCTGGATGCCTTCTGTGAAAAATGTTGCAATGTGTGTTGTGGTTTTGTTGTTGTTGTTGTATATGTGTGTATGTGTGTGGAACATATCTGTATAAAAATGTAGGATAGATTCAAACTTCTTATGGCCAGTAGACCGCAAATAATGGTAATCACCCTTAGCCATTTATTACTTACGTTAACCAAATGATAACCAAGTATCATGAAAATTTTAATTTACTACTAGGAAGTTTTACTATGATGGCATCTCTTTTATTGATTATAAATCTTATTTTAAGTGATGTAGAAAAAAACAGGAAAAAAATTTGGTATAAATAAAAGTATCTAGGGGTGCCTGGGTGACTCAGTCAGTTGAAAGTCTGACTTCAGCTCAGGTCATGACCTCACAGTTTATGAGTTCAAGCCCTGCGTCAGGCTCTGCGCAGACAGCTTGGAGCCTGGAGCCTCCTTCAGATTCTGTGTCTCCCTCTCTCCGCCTCCCCTGCTTGTGCTCTCCCTCTATAATAAATAAATAAACATTAAAAAAATTATTTTAAGAAAGGTATCTAATTAAAAAATAAGGATGCAAAGCTAATATTAGTTCTAGGACTTTACCACGTCTCAAAACCATAGTTCTTAGCTTGAATGTCATTACTTAAAAGATAAAATTCAGAGGTATCTCTTTTAACTACTTATAAGTTATTACTAGCCTGCTTATTAGGGAAAAGACTAAAATTGAAAATGTAGAGCCACAATCTTACATAAGTTATTAATAAAGTTATACATATTTAACACATTCTAGGTAGTTTTGCTATAAGCATCTTTCCCACAAGCATTTTTGCTGAATAACTAATAAGGTCATAAGGCAATTTTGCTGTCAAAGATTAAAAAAATAACTGGCTGACAGTTTCTTGGTTTTATCAACTAGATGACAGCTTGGTTTCATTTCTCCATTGACCGTAGTACTCCCATTTTTATATTATATAAATCTTAGCCCCCATAATATTCTATCCAGTGGTGGAATTTTGAAACCACCCTTCCCACAGAACTTTGGAATGTCTATCAATGGACATCTGACAATATGACAAGAACAAACAACAGTGTAGAAGGATTTCACAATACAATACAAAGCTAAGTTACAAATATGTATCCTAGTATTTGGAAACTGCTGCCTCTCTTTAATGAAGGAAAAAATTTTCATGAAAAAATAAAGTGCAATGCTGAACACGGACATGAATCAACAAGCAAAAAAAAAAAAAGTATAATACTATGAAAAAAAGACTTTGAAGACAAGTGTTTAGGTACAATTCACAAAATAAAATCAGTTATTTGCACAACATTGCCATAAATCTACACACATTTTAAATATATTCAAATATTTTGTATTTTACAATAGTTTTTAAAATTTTGTTATTCACTTTTCATTTTTCACTATGTCCTTTTTAATAAATGCCCCTCTTTTATTTTTCATGATTTTATCTTTTATGGTGAAGTTGCTTTATGGCCAATTAGCTATGCAGCAAAAATGTTTGTGGCAAAGATGCTGCAAAAACACCAGACATGATTTAACTAAATATAGTATACTCAAACTGTTTTGAAATGAAATTTGATTAATAGAACTAACAGCATGTAGTCGAAGTATGTCTACATTTTATTAATACGGTACCTCATAGCTTTCTTCTTTATATAGCATTGTATTTGAAACTGTGAGATGTGATCCATTACAAGGGTCACTTCTAAAGGCTTACTTTTCACTGAAATTGAACAGGAACTATCAGTGTATACCACATATAGCAGTAAGTTTTTTATTACAATTATGTATATGTATGAGATCTCCACATAAAATATATTTATAAGAGGGTTGTGGTCCAAAAACCCTGGACAATACTGATTTAAAAAGTATTTTTATACATTTCCTATGCCAACTTTTGGCTAAGAACAATAAATGCAGAAATGAAAGGTTTAAATAAAGGTTCTATAAAACTATTACATGGTAGCATTAAAAAACCAAGGTCTTTCCCCCCCTTCAAGCAAAATACAGGTTTTGAGATATCTTACATGCCTATTTACAGTTAAATCTCTTACAGTTGAAATGAAAGAAAAGTTGCTGTAATTACTTTAGAATATAAATGTTATTTGCATAGCTCTGTGGTTAAAAATAAAAGATACCAAATTAAAGTCTTACTTGCCTAGTCTGTGAAGGAAACTCTTTAGCCAAACTCTCAACTAGATTATAAAAACTTTAAATATGTTAAGTATGTTGGAGAAAACATCCATTTTTCGGCTGTTACAGCTTGACTGCCCTCATTCTATGTGTTTATATCATAAACAAGGTTCATTCATAACCCAGAGTTAATCCCAAGCAACCTTCTATGAACAAACAGCAAACAGTTAAATGTTGTGAGGAGAGAATGAGAAACTATGGAGATAGGAAAATGAGCTGTTCAAAATATGTAATACAAAATCAAAGATCTCAGGGTTAAAAAGAAACCTTAGGAGCCATCAATTCTTATTCTTTAAAAACACATTAAAGAGACTTCCTAGATGAAACAACAAGGACAGATTTACTCTTGTACTTGGGACAATAAAAAATCAACCAATAAAATCCAGAACCCGCCCCTCCCAATATAAAACAATGTTTTTCAAGATACTGAACACTGGGTAACAAAGGGCAGTGATCCTTGGAGAAACAAAAAATAAACGATTGCCCAGCTTACTGCCTTAGTTTCCAGGTCATAACACAGGGAGTCCCCTCTAAGCAGGGACCAGTTGACTTGTTGAGTTGATGAGATGGAGCCAACAGGCTGAGAAGACCAAGGCTGCTAGCATGAAAGGATACAGTACCAGAAGAGAGAGTTGCACAAAGAGAGAACTCCAGAGATCTGAGAAGGACACCCTTTGGGTATTCAGCAGAGCACTGACCAGTGCAGGCATATAAAAGAAACTAACTGAAGCTAAAAAAAAATTAGAGGACACAGATCTCAGCATTCATACTGGGCCAGGAATAATGTGCATGTTCCCACCAGACAGACTGGAAAACCTCAAAATACATGGGACATTGGGTAGAGTACTCAAAAAGGTCTTGCCTCAGTCATGGGAAAAAACTAACTCTAGACTAAACATGGCTCTGGTCTTGCCTAACAAATCTTAAAAGCAAGACCTGAAAGGATCAAATTGTTTTCAAGTAACTGCACAACAAGCCTCAAAAATATTTATAGGAATATAAAAATATCTAGCACCCAGCAAAATAAAATTCACAATGTCTGACATCCAAACAAAAATGATCAGGCATACACAGAAAAAATATATATATATATAACCTATAATGAGAATAATCAATGACTGAAAATTTTTTAGAACTGACAGATGCTACCCCAATTTTTATAGCAGCGCTACTGACAATAATCAAAGTATGGAAAGAGCCCAAAAGAGTCATCGATAGATGACTAGATAAAGAAGATGTGGTACATATATATAATGAAGTATTACTCAGCAATCAAAAAGAATGAAATCTTGCCATTTGCAACAAAGTGGATGGAACTAGAGTGTATTATGCCAAGCAAAATTAGAGAAAAACAAATATCATATGACTTAACTCATATGTGGAATTTAAGATACAAAACAGATGAACATAAGGGAAGAGAAGCAAAAATAATATAAAAACAGGGTGGGGGGGACAAAACATAAGAGACACTTTTTTTTTTTAATGTTTATTTATTTTTGTGAGACAGAGAGACAGAATTTGAGGAGGGGCAGAGACAGAGGGAGACACAGAATTCAAAGCAGGCTCCAAGCTCTGAGCTGTCACCACAGAGCCTGATACGGGGTTTGAACTCATGAACTACGAGATCATGACCTGAGCTGAAGTCAGAAGCTTAACCAGCTGGGCCACCCAGGCAGCCCAAACACGAGAGACTCTTACATGTAGAGAACTAACTGAGGGTTGCTGGAGGGATTTGGGGTGGCGGGATGGGCTAAATGGGCAAGGGGCATTAGGGAGGACACTTGTTGGGATGAGCACTGGGTGTTATATGTAGGGGATGAATCACTGGATTCTACTCCTGAAATCATTATTGCACTATATCATAACTAATTTGGATGTAAATTAAATAAATAAATAATAATAAAAAAAAATGACGGATGCCAGAATTCATAGAAAAGAACGTTAGGGAGCACCTGGGTGGCTCAGTTGGTTGAGTGTCCAACTCTATTGACAATAATAGAGTTATTATTATTACTGAGATTGACAATAATAGAGTGATTATTATTACTAAAACTCTAGTAGGTTTCAGCTCTGGTCATAATCTCCCAGTCATGGGATTGAGCCCCTGTATCAGGCTCTGTGCTGATATGAAGCCTGCTTGCAATCTGCCCCTCCCCTGCTCGTGCACAAGCTTGCTCTCTCTCTCTCTCAAAATAAATAAATAAGCATTATAAAAAAGAGAAAAGGATATTAAAATGGTTGCAACTGTATTTAAAAAGATAGTCATGGGGCGCCTGGGTGGCTTGGTCGGTTAAGCGTCCGACTTCGGCTCAGGTCATGATCTCATGGTCCGTGAGTTCGAGCCCCGCGTCGGGCTCTGTGCTGACAGCTCAGAGCCTGGAACCTGTTTCAGTTTCTGTGTCTCCCTCTCTCTGACCCTCCCCCGTTCATGCTCTGTCTCTCTCTGTCTCAAAAATAAATAAACGTTAAAAAAAAAAATTAAAAAAAAAATAATAAAAATAAAAAGATATATTCATGTTCAAAAAACTAAACAGAGACACAAAGGACATAAAAACATCCAAACTGAACTTTAGGAGATAAAAACTTCAATGTCTGAGATGAAAAATACATTGAATGTAATTAGTGGTAGATATTTCAGTGCAAAATATTAACAAATTGAAGACACTGTAATAGAAATTATGCAAAATACAGAAGGAAAAGAATGAAAAGCATGAACAGAGCACCCAGAAAGCTGTGTGACAGCTTCAAGCAGTCTAATATATATGTAATTAGAGTCTCTAAAGAAGTGAGAGGGGGGTGAGGAGAAATATTTAAAGAAATAAAACTGAAAAGTTTTCCAAATTTGATGAAAACTATTAACACAGATCCAAGAAGCTCAACGATTACCAAACACAAAAGCCATAAAGAAAACTAAAGCCAGGCACACGATAATCAAATTGCTCAAATTCTATGATAAATAGAAAATCCTGAAAGTGGCCAGAAAAAAAACACACACCACATACAAGAAACAAAGGGAGTGGAGCATTATCTTTAAAGAACTGAAAGGAAAAATATGTCAACCTACAATTCCATACACACAAAAAGTATCTGTCAAGAACAAAGGCCAGTAATTCTTTAGACATTAAAAAGCTAAAAGAATTCATCACCATCAGACCTGTACTACAAGTCCTTTAGGCAGAAGTAAAATAATACCAGATAGAAATATGAATCTATACAAAGCATGAAGAAAGTAGAAATGTTAACAACATGGATATAAGTTTCAAATTATTTAAATCCCTTTAAAATATAAAGACACAAACCACTGAATCTGACTTAGGAAGAAATAGTAAATATTAACAGACCTATGAGACCAAATTAATAATCAAAGACTACCCACAAAGAAAAGTCCAGGCCCAGATGTCTTCAATAGCGGATTCTACCAACCATTTGTAAGAATTAATACCAATTCTTCACAAACTGTTCCAAAAAATAAAACACACTTTCCAAAGCATTCTATAAGACCAGTATTACTTTGATACCAAAATCATATAAAGACATCAAAAGAAAACTAGATACCAATATTCCTTAATGATAGAGACACAAAAATCCTCAACCAAACTTTAGTACTCTGAATCCATCAACACATAAAAAGTATTATATAACATGACCAAGGGAGATTTATCACAGAAATGCAAGATTGGTTTACCATCTAAAAGTCAATTAATTTAATATACCATATCAATAAAGGACAAACCCTGCACAATCATGTCAATAGACAAAGAAAAAGCATTTGATAAAATCCTGCACCTCTGATAAAACTACTTAACAAACTAAGAATATAAGGAAACTTCCTCGACCTGATAAAGGGCAGATACAAAAAAGCTAACACACAGCTAACTTCACATTTAATGGTGAAAGACTACATGCTTCCCTCTAAGATCAGGAATAAGACAAGGATGTCTGCTCTCATCACTTCTTTTTAACACAGTACTGGAACAGGTTCTAGCCAGGGCAGTTATGCAAGAAAATGAAATAAAATGACATCTAGATTGGAAAATATTGCACATGATATGATCTTGTATATAGAAAATCTTAAGGAATTCACTAAAAATCTATTATAATAAATAAGTTTAGTCAGTTTGCAGGATACAAGATCAATACATAAAAATCAATTGTATTTCTATATACCAGCACTGAAAATTTGAAAATGAAATTAAGAAAACAATCTGATATATACCAAAAAGAATAAAATGTTCAGGAATAATTTTAACAAGTATAAGACTTATGTTCTGAAAACTACAAAACATTGTTGAAAGAAATTAAAGAAGATTTAAATAAATGGAAAGACACCTATGCTCATGGATGGGAAGACCTAATGTTATTAAGACAGCAATATTCTCCAAATTGATTTACAGATTCAACATGATCCTCTTCAGAATCCAGCTGACGTTACAGAAATTGACAAGCTAACTGACAAGCTAGAATTCACATAGAAATTCAAGGAGCCCAGGATAGCCAAAACAGTCTAGAGAAAGAAGAGCGAAACTGGAGGACTCACACTTCCCCATTTCAAAACTTACTTCTAGATAGTGTGGTACTAGTACACGCATAGACATATAGATCAATAGAATTTAGGGTCCAGAAATAAACCACATTAATTGATTTCAACAAGGTGGAAAGGTAATTCAATGCAGAAAGAAGTCTTTTCAATAAATGGTGCTAGGACAACTGGATATTCACATGTAAAAGAATGAAACTGGGCTCCTACCTCACACTATATTCAAAAATTAACTCCAAGTGGGTCAGAGATCGAAATGTAAGAGTTAAAAACATAAAGCTCTTAGAAAACCTAAGTATAAATCTCTGTGGCTTTTAGGCAATGATTTGTTAGATATGACACCAAAAGAGCAAAGACAAAATAAATAAATTGGACTTCATTAAAATTAAAAACTTTTGTACTGCAAAGGATATCACTGAGAAAGTGAAAAGACAATTACAGAATGGGAGAAAATATTTGTAAATCATATACCTGATAGGGGTCTGTGTCTAGAATATGTAAATAACTCTTATCACTCGGTATCAGAAGGATAAATAACACAATGGGCAAAAGATCTAACTAGACATTTCTCTAAAAAGATTAAGAATGGCCTATAAACACATGAGAAGATGGCTCAACATTATTAGCCAATAGGGAAACACATAACAAAACTACAATGAGATAACCACTTCACATCCACTAGGATATAATTCAAAATGAATTACAGATGAATGAAAAACCCAAAACTATAAAAGTAGAAGCACAGGAGGAAATCTTTGTCACCTTAAGTTATTATGCAAAGATTTCTTTGATAAAACAGTAATAGCATAACTGAAAAACTGGACTTTGTCAAAATATGTTAATTTGTGCTCTTTGGAAGATGCTGTTAAGAGAATGAAAAGACAAGTCACTGATCTGAAGAAAATAGGTGCAAAGCATATTTCTGACAAAGGACTTGCATTCAGAATACATACTTAACCACTATCAAAATGCAGTAATAACAAAACAAACACAACTCAATTAAAACTTGGCAAAATATTTGAGCAAACACTTTATATAAGAACATGAAAAAAATGTTCAACACCCTTAGTCATTAGGGAAATGCAAATTCAAACCACGATGAGATACCATTACATAGAATGGCTAATTTTAGAATGGCTAAAATTAAAAAGACTGATGTGCTGGTGACAATGTGGAGGAACCAGAACTTTCATATACTGCTGGTAGGAATGTAAGACGGTTTTACACAGTTTCCTAACAAGTTAAACATAAGCCTATCATGATTGCGTCTTTTCATTCTTAGATATTTATCTGAGAGAAATGAAAGCATATGTTCATACAAAGATTTGTACACAAATGCTCATGGCAGCTTTATATGTAACAACCAAAAACTAGAAACAACTCAAATGTTTATCAACAAGTGAATGGATAAACAAACTGTGGTAGAGCCATACTGATACATGTATCATCACCGGTGAATCTCAGTAATTATTCTCAGTGACAGAAGCTCAACAATGAGAGTGTATATTCTATTTATATACAATTCTAGAAAATGTAAGGTAATTTGTAGTGACAGAGAGCAGATGAATCAGTGATTACTGGGACCAGGGGTGGGTTAGGGAAGTGGTAATAGTAAGCAATTATAAAAGAGCACAAGGAAACTTTTGGGAGTGACAGATACAGTCTATCATTTTGACTTGTAGTGATGATTTCACAGGTATATACATATGTTCAAATTATCAAATTGTATACTTTAAATATGCATAGTTTATCATATGTCAATTATACCTCAGTGAAGCTACTTTTTAAAAAATCAGATTTAGTTTGAGTAGTAGCATCAAAGAGGCATTTTTAAGAAACCTCCATTTTGTTCATTAAGAAGACAAGCATGAAGGTTTGCTGACTACCAGCTTGGACTTAACAAAAATAAGAGGGGCGCCTGGCTGGCTCAGTCAGTGGAGCATGCAACTCTTGGTTTCAGGGTTGTAAGTTTGAGCCCCATGTTGGGTGTAGAGATTACTTAAAAAATTAAAAATCTTAAAAAAACACAACAACAAAAAAACAAAAACAAAAATAAGCAAAACCTGCTCTCCAAAAAAAGTAGAACTCATATTACCATCAAGGTCTCGTTACATCTTTCTATTTGCCTTGATTCTGAGACAAAAGAAGATTGCTAAACATAGTTCATTCTGTGGCACTGATCCCTACATAACACTATGGCCTTTAAGCAATTTCTACTCAATCTTTTGATTCTATAATTTTGTAGTACTAATACATATTTCATACATAATTTCCATGATACTTACACTGTAATGTTTGCATTTAGAATAACCTATTGCCTTTTGCAAAATACAAACAATTCATTTGAATCTATTTACTTTAAAAGTTCTATTCTGGGGGTGCCTGGATGGATCAGTTGGTTAAGTGTCCAAGTCTTGGTTTTGGCTCAGGTCACAAACTCACAGTTCGTGGGTTTGAGCCCCATGCTGGGTTCTGTGCTGACAGAATGGAGCCTGCTTGGGATTTCTCTCTCTGCCCTTCCCCAGCTTGCTCTCTCGCAAAAAAATAAATTAACATAAAAATAATTAAAAATTCTCAATTCTGAAGATAAAAACAGAGAGGGAGGCGAACCATAAGAGACTCTTTAATACAGAGAACAAACTGAGGGCTGCTGGAAGCGTGTTTGTTGGATGGGGGATTGGGCTAAATGGGTGATGGGCATTAAGGAGGGTATTTGTTGGGATGAGCACTGGGTGTTATATGTAGGGGATGAATCACTAAATTCTACTCCTGAAACCAGTATTACACTGTATGTTAATTTGGCTTTTAATAAAAATATTTTAAAAAGTTCTATTCTGTATAATCTTCCTGAATTTCTGTATAATGTCTTACTAAAGTCTTCAAAAACTAAATTTATAATTTTTAGTTCATTTTTTACACAACAAAAAGCCAAAACATTATTTGGAAAACATAAGCATTGTCAGAAAAAAACAAACTAAAACATTATGAAGTATAAATATTTGTAAGGGAAGGAATTAGAATCTTTTATTCCTTGAGCAATTTATGAGTTACAGTGATACACGGATTCTTTAACATGTCAATGAATAAGTGGTTTGTATTTAGAAATAAAAGTACTGATCACCAGAAGGTAGTGCTCATTCAACAAATATTTGAGTACCAGGGTGCCTGGGTGACTCAGTCGGTTAAGTGTCCAACTTCAGCTCAGGTCATGATCTCATGGTTTGTGGGTTCAAGCCCTGTGTCAGGCTCTGTGCTGACAGCTCGGAGCCTGCTCTGGATTCTGTGTGTGTGTGTGTGCCTCTCTCTCTCTCTCTCTCTCTCTCTCTCTCTGCCCTTCCGCTGTTAGTGTTCTGTCTAACTCAAAAATGTCTGTTAAAAATGAATGTCTGTCTCTGTCACTCAAAAATTAATAAACACGTTAAAAAAAATATTTGAGTACCTATTGTGTGTTAGGCACTGCAATGGACTGAATGTTTCTCTCAGACACTCTTATGTTGAAATCCTAACCCCCAATGTGTTACTTATAAGGGGGTAAAAGGCCTTTGGGAGGTTAACTAGAGGTCATGAGGGTACAGCCCTCTTTAATGGGATTAGTGCTCTTATAAAAGAGATCCCAAAGAGCAATTAATGTAGCCCTCTTTCTGCCATCTGAAGAAACAAGTTGGCAGTCCATAACCCAGAAGAGGGCCCTCACCAGAACTCAACTATAACTGGTACCCTGATCTCAGATTAAGAAAAATAAATTAAGCCAGTCTACAGTACTTTGTTATAGCTATCCAAACTGACTAAGACAGACACTGTATTGGGTGCTGAGAACAAATAATACCAGAATAATCATTCTGACAAGTGTTTCTGGGGAAAACTATATTCAAGGTACCCAGATTTCAGCAAAACAAATGGCAGCAATACTAATGCTATCATTACAGGTAAAACAGAAGAATGTGCCAAAAGCAGCCCGTGGCACAGTAAAAACAACTCAAAAAGTCAAGTGTAATAGCTACTTAATAGCTGTGTAATCTTGGACATAATACTTAACCTATATGGCCTTCATCTATAAAATAATTTGCTTGGATGGCCAAGGTTCCTTCCAAGATGTTTCAATTCCTTTGATTAAAGATAAATTAAAAATAGACACACACACACCTTATTTTTGGAAGGACAAATATGACTTACGCCTTTTAATCCAGCAATTCACAATTCCACTTTTAAGATTTTTAAGACTTCATACTACAGAAATACTTATACTAGCATATAGTCACATATATAAGATGTTTACTACTGCTACATATAACAGCAAAATAAAAGTAACTTAAAGTCTATCAATAAGAGAGGATAAATAAACTGGAGACATTTATACAACAGAGCATTTGAAAGGAATGAGGTAGATCTAGATGTGTTGACATAGATAATACCTATAAAGTAATATCTTGTCTGCACAATAGGTTTGGGAGCCAGATGGCCTAAATTCATACATCTGCTCTATCACTTTCTAATTCTTTATTATAGATATATTCTTCAATCTCTACAAGCTTCAGTTTTCTCATCTGTTAAGTGGGAATAATTATAGAACCTACTTGCAGTGTTATTGTAACAGTCAAGTAAAACATGACAAGCAAGCATTAAGTGCTCAGTAAGTGTTGGGTGTTATTTCCCTTGTGCAAAGTTTTCTTTTGTTGCTGTTGTTAATGGAGTCAAATCTATCAGTCTTTTCCTGCATGACTTCTCGATTTTAGCGTCTGTACTGGAAATTATCCTAATATAAAACTTATTTTCTCAAATAACCATTTCTTATCATTTATTAAACAATCCATGCTCTTGTCACTAATTTGAAATTTCACTTTTATCATAAGCACAATTCCTTATACATATGGAGGTCTATTTCTGTCTCTAAACCAGGGATTAACAAACATTTCAGGTAAAGGGCCATGTAGTACCTCTGCCTTGCAGCACAAAAGCAGCCACAGAAAATGTGCAAATGAATGAGCATAGTTGTATTCCAACGGATACTGAAATGTGAACTTCCTATAATTTTCATGTCACAAAATATTCTTCTTTTAGGTTTTTTTCCCCCCCAAGCACTTAAAAATATAAAAGTCACCCTTATGTCACAGGTAATACTAAAATAGGTTCCTAGTCACATTTGGCAACTTGTGCTCTAAACCTTTACATTTGTATACACTCTTAGAATTTTTTTCTATTTCTAAAATTCTACAAAATAAATACATGTGAGAAAAAAGTTAAACATGATATAAGGTCATACAGTGAAACCTCTGCCTTCTATCTCAGAGGCCCAGGTCCCTTCTTCAGTTTTTGTGTATCCTTCCAAACCTATTGCCACTATTAAACATCCCAGCATAAACAGCCTTATATATACATGACCTCCCATGTATTATTTCACCCATAGGATAAATCTCTGAAAACAGGACTGCTAGGTTAAAATTCTTTAAAGTATTCATTTCAGCATGTAATTGGTCAGTTTCTATAGCCTTTCCTTGCTCAGGATAAGCCTTTCAGCATGGCTTTATCTATATCTCACCTTCCCAATCAACTTTAAAAATTATGTTAAATATTTGCTCCAGATTACAGACTTTAAACTATAACTACTCTGGTCCATTAATCCTTCCTTAGCATTCCATTATAGTTCTTAGCTTATCATTATCAATGTCTTGGAGTTAAGAAATAAGTTATACTATTTTCTTTGGTCACTGTTTCTTGAATTCCATATCTATTTTTCTTGGATTAATTTTTTACTTGATAGAGTACCTCTTGGGGTATTCCTAGTGGGTATGGGTGAAAATGACTTTATTTTGCTCCCACCTTTTTTTTTTTTTTAATTTATTTGAGAGACAGAGAAAATGCAAGTGGGTGCGGGGAGGGTGGGGGAGGGGGGTAGAATCTCAAGCAGGCTCTGTGTTGTTAGCACAGAACCCAACATGGGGCCTGAACTCGAGAAACTGTGAGATCATGACCTGAGCCAAAATCAAAAGTTGGACACTCAACTGAGTCACCCAGGTGCTCCAATTATGCCCTCACTTTGAATGACAGGTTGGTTGGTGAGAAGTTTCTGAGTCTAAAATATGTCTCATGGACACTATTTATGTTAGATATTATATTAGATATTAGATATTATGTTAGATAACCACATCCCAAATTAGAAGTCTGATCACACATCTGATTTTCACTCCTTTATAGATAACCATATATTTCTCTTTAGAAGCTTATGAGACTGTATATTTATTTATCCATGGAAGCTCATAAATTTCATTGGAATGTATCTAGGCGTGTCTATCAACACTCGTTTAAGACACTCAGTGTGTCTAGTCCATTCATAAACTCAGATACTTCTACTAAGACAAATTTCTTTGTTTCCTTCCTTTCTTTCCTTGACACAGTATTTTATTTCCATTCTACCGTAAGGTAAGAATGGGAAATCTGGCATCTATTGTCAATTGCGAGGGGAGGAGAACGGGGGAATAGGAGTTGTTAGCACAGCCAGAAGCCCTCAACCTGTGCCACATCTTTCTACAAGCTCTCTTAAAAGATTATACTTACTGATCATCCCCACAACACAGATGAAATGGAAGGTGTGAGAAGGAAGGGCTGATTTACATTTGCTGGTACTTTGTCTCCTGATAACATTTTTCTGTTTGGCTCTGGATGACCAAGATACTGCCTGGATACTTCTACCCTCACAATCTCTGTGGTTATTTCTCCCCTTCTAATTTCTATTCCTTCCTGGAATTGCTGTTAGATGTGCATTGACTCTTTTGGATCTATTTTCCATGTCATAGCTATTTTTCCTTCTTTCTATGTTTTACTATTCAAGAACTAATTGCTTGTTTTCAGGGCAGCCTGTTCAATAAGCATGGTACCCTCCCAAATCTGAGCATACTAATATTAATTTTAAAGTATTCTTCTATTTCTTCTATCAATTCCATTGCTTCAGGTCTCGTTATTTGTTCAGTCTGGGGCACCTCTCACATGCCACAGATTTCTGTTGTCTGTCCCCTGATATGAATGTCTCTGATTTAAATGTTTCTGTTTCTGATATAAATGTATCAGCATCTCAGTATACATGGAAATCACTGCACTCCTACAGTAAATTCGTACTTGTAAATAACCCTAGAATTCAATTTTACATTTACACCTAGTACTTGTATAGTATGACAACAATGTTAAGTTTACTGACTTGCAATCCCATGATTCTTCAATCCATTTTTAGTCATATCCTTTTGGTGTTTCGTTTCCCCTAACAACCACCAATTTGAGTAACACTGTTCTTACCTAAGCGTTATGCAATAAGCTTCAGGGACACCAGCTCTATCTAGCAGACTTCTCTAACAGATAGTTAAATAAGTAATGACAGTCTGGGAGAAGACTGTCAGAGGTGTACAATTCAAAAAATAAATAACCATAGGGTAACGAATCACTTAAGTCTTGAACTCATAATAGTTTTGCTTTTTACCAATCTTGAATGTTATATAAATTAAAATAACAAATTCTATTGAAAAAGAAAAGAAAGAGTCCAGGTTGGTTAAAACAATTTTCTGCCTACCTTATGACAGTTACTCCACAGCTGACAGAAATGCACACAGGTGTGTGTTCACCAAGAACATTTACAAGAATGTTCCATAGCATTCCCCAAAATACATAATAACAAAAATTGGAAACACAAATATCCATCAACAAAAGAACAGTCACATAGCCATACAATGGAATATTAAACAGCAATAAAAAAAAGAATGAACTACTGATACGTGGAACATCATGGGTGAATCTCACAAGCAACTGCTCAGCATTCTGCCTGAATCCATTAACATCGAGCCCAAAATAGACAAACCTAAGAGCTGATGACAGAAATCAGATTACTGATGGGGGTGGGGGTGGGGGGCAGCAGTAAAACTTGGACGAAGCAGAGGGAAACTCCTGGGATGATGGAAACGTTCTATAAGTATAATTTGATCTAGCCTGTGGTTATACAAGTTAATAAATCTATAAAAATCCACCGAGCTGTACAATAAAGATTTATGAACTTGATGACTTCATATGTATTTTATACCTCAATAAAAAAGTTAAGAAAGAAACGTAATTTCCGAACCGTTGGGAACCAAAACGGTGTGTACTGATGTCAAAATCTCCTAAGCCATAGATATTGGACATCCGACATCCTTCTTACATTCTTTTAGTCACAAGACAGTTTTAAACAAATGGTATCAGAATAACAATACAAAATGAAGGTCAACATTCTCAGTCATAAAATACTTGGTTTCCCACCTCCAAGTTTGGAAGTACCGTTTTGATGCGACATTTAAAGACAACATGAATTCCACCAGGAATGAAGGCCCAGCTCCTGAGAACCTTCCATGAGGCTAAACGTCCACACACTGCACATAAATCTCAAGAGCAGGCTGAAGGATAAAAGCTTAAGATTTATAATCAATGTTTCATCCTGTCATCATAAAAGCATCACTACTGCCTTTACAAATGATTCCTCAGCAAGCTGTTCAGCAATAGTGCAATTTTCCAGATGCAGCCTGAAAATGCCAGAAGCTCCCTGTCCTGTAGTCCCCGCGGCCCCACTAATTCCGACACAAATGTGCATCTTTTAAAGGCGCCTGGTGTCTGGCAGAAACTGCGAGGGGCTGCAGCTGGAGAATACTACTTCAACGCAATAAAAGGGTTAACAGCGGACTGCAAAGTTATGCACTGAGAGAGGCAGAGGCGGGGGTGAGTTACAGCTTAAAAAAAAAAAAAAAGTGACAAAAATAAAACACACCCAAACCAACGGTCTCTGACAGCATCGTTCTTCAACAGAAAACTCAAACCGCTCCGAAAAACTGTGGCTTTTCCTGACACCGCAGCGGTCTCCGGAGGGCTTCTCCAGGAGGCGACCCCACCCGGACAGGGCCCCCCCCGGAGGGCTCGTCGGAGAAGCGACCCGACCCGCACAGGAGGGATCCACAGCCCTCGGCCCGCGCGCCCCGGCACCACTCGGGCCCTAGTCGCGAGAGCCGCGCGGGCAGGCAAGGCCGGGTGGGGCCGGGTACTCACCGCGCTCCTCAGTCCTCGCAAGGCGACCGCCGCCCAGCCGCCTTCTCCCCGGCCGCGGGCATACTCCGGCGGCGCCCGGCGCACAGGGATGCAGCCACGCCACAGCCCACCGCACGCCTCTGCGCCGACAACCGCCACTTCCGGCGCGCGTGAGGAAATGAGGCTGCAGCTGCGGCTTGCGCCCGCCCAGCCCCGCCCCGCCCACGCCCAACACCGACCACGCCCAACACCGACAGCCCCGCCTTGGCCCCGCCCACTGCCCCGCCCGCACCCAGTGTCAGGCACCGGAAGCTCAGTAACTGGCGTACGGTACTG
Organism: Panthera uncia; assembly: GCF_023721935.1. Classification (NCBI taxonomy): domain Eukaryota; kingdom Metazoa; phylum Chordata; class Mammalia; order Carnivora; family Felidae; genus Panthera; species Panthera uncia. The sequence goes on from NC_064818.1 coordinate 48,022,013, forward strand.
ATTAATCGATTATCTGTTTCAAGTATGTGTGTGTGTAGCTCCAAAAACGATTTGTGGAGACCAGGAGAGTGCCTCAGGCAGAAAACCGTTCTTCCTGGAGCAAGCGTCTGCAGGGACAGGAGTACCAACTCTGGCGGACCGCTGACTTTGCCAGAGGGAGGAACTCAGCGGAGGATGGCAGCGCTGTCCTGTCGGGGACCCCTGTCCTGGGAGCCCAAAGGGGGCGATGAGTGCCTTTGTGGGCACTGAGCTAAGGACTGACAGGTCGCCACAAGTGTCCGAGCATCCTAGCATGCACTGGGCTGTGCGTGAGGCCCCAGGGAGGAAGTCCTGAGCTGCCGCTGGACCTTTAGCCATTCCATTTCTTTGAACCTGGGTTTCCTTATATGTGAAACGAAGGGTTTGAGGTAGACATTCTGGAAGACGGCTTGAGATCTGACATTGTATGATTTAGTGAGTGGAAAAAAAGAAAGCCCTCCCTAACACCCCCTCCACTCAACTGCTTATTTTAGGGACATCCCCAAGGCACTTTGTCCTGCCCTGGAGAGCAGTGGCCTGAGCAGGGGAGGGGATGTCAGAGAGCACTGGCACCTGCCTGTGTCTGGAAAGGACACGGAGGTGCTAAGAGCAGCTCTGGGGTCTGCCTCTCACCAGGTTCTGCTTTCCTTACAGGGCTACTTTGGCAGGTTACCATACTTAGCCTCTCTAAGCCTGTTTCCTCAGCGGTGTTGTAGGGACAGTAACAACAGCACATACTTCCTAAGGTGGTTGTGAGGGTTAAATGCAGTTTTGTATTTGAAGTGTCTGGCACCGTGCCTGGCAGATGGCAGGCAGTCGGAGTTCACTGTCACCATTAAGCACATTAGAGCAGAAGACTGAGGTGAAGTCTGAGATGCACCCTGTAGAAGCGGCACTGCTGGGAGGATCTGCTCCTAATCACAGCTGTCTTCCTTTGATGATGGTTATTGGGACGTCTTTACCACAGATGTTCTCCTCAGATATGTCTTGTGGGAAATTCCACCAGTAAGAGAGTCTGAATAGCCCGTTTCTAAGCCAGGCTTGCTGAATGTGCAACTTCTTCCTAATTTCAAGGTGTCACGACTCATGTTATTTTTTTTTTTTTCTCATATCACTTGTGAGCAACTGTAAACATTTATAGTTTTAACCCTCTTGGGGCACCTGGGTGGCTCAGTCGGTTAAGTGTCCGACTTCGGCTCAGGTCAAGATCTCTCAGTTCGTTAGTTCAAGCCCCGCGTTGGGCTCTGTGCTGACAGCTCAGAAGCAGCTGGAGCCTGCTTCGGATTCTGTGTCTCCCTCTCTCTCTGCTCCTCCCCAACTCATGCTCTGTCTCTCTCTCTCTCAAAAATAAATAAACATTAACATTCCTTCCTCCTAACCTGGTCCAAGAGTAAATAATCCATCTAGTCATAGATTCCATGGGTCTGTGACCTTCTGAAGATAAGGACCATGTCTTTTCAATCCACCAGTACTTTACGCATAGTAAGGGTAATGTTCAATAAATGTGAATTGAATTGATTAAAATAAGAACACACAAGGATCTCTCCCTTATCCAGAATCTCTGCCACTTGACTAGCCCTTCCGGCAGGTGGCACGAATGATTAACTTTGCTGTCATGAAATTAAGTTTTCTGTCTGGATGCCTAGTTATGCTCTAGTATGGCAATCAGCCTTGTGGGAGTCTACTTAGTGTAAATTAGTTATCTAGTGTTTAAACCTGCCATGAGCGTTTGTCCTGTAAGTCTGAGGACCCGACTTGGGAGTGTGAATGCAAAGGTAAAGTATTCTGTCTTGGGAGAATTAGAGAGTGGATCCACAGCATTGGTGGATTTAAGAGGATAAGACAGAAATTCTTTAAATGCTTAAGGTGTTACTTCAAGTAAACATAAATGTCAGGCCACTGAATGGCCAGGGGATTATGTTCCCAGGCTGGCAACTTTGAAGTTCTCAATCCAAGTTCACTACATGTTCTTAGTTAAGATGCTATAATCAGCCTGTACTTGAAATTCCTGCTGATGGCCCTTAGGCATTCCGCAGAAAAAGGAGTATCTGGACCTGGTACTCTAGCCTCATATCCAATAATGGCAAATTCTTAGGCTGTTCCTTATGTTGTCCCTAGACACTTTAAATTGGCCAAGACTATCTGTCTCCTAGGGCAGGGACAGCACCCCTAAGCCAGGCAAGGGGCCTGACCCCATTATAGGTGCTCACTGCATACCCACGGATATGTGAATGAATGAATGAATGAATGAATAATAGTAAAATCTACAGCTCTAACTTTCCTCTACTGGGTGTCAAAGTAACAGCAAGAGAAGTCTATACTTTCACTCACCAGATGCAAAACAGGCTCATTTCCTAATGTGCTGCAATGCACAGTAAAACCACTCCCCTCCATGTTAAACCTTCCATTCTTTGTCTACTTCCACTAGCCTTATAAGTGCTGGCCTTTCTTTTTTATAGCATTTGTTTTTCTTCCTTTATCCTATACTTTCCTTACTGATCATGCTGTGTAGCCACGTCTGGCACAGGCTGAGGGTGCACTCAGCAGCAGGTGGTTTTCCCACTGCTCCCTCCGTTTTAATCCTTCTAATCCTCTTGACATCCTTGTGGAGTAGGTTATGGTCCTCAGTTTACCATGGAGAAGACAGAAGCTCCGAGAGGAAACTGCAGAGGCTCTTCCAGCACAGGACCTGACATGAAATGGAAGCAATGGGGTTAACGTTAACTAGTTGTCACTTCTCGTAAACTGTTATTTGAATCCTGCATTAGAACAGTTGTTTTTAAAATAATTGAGATTCTGCCATCAATGGATTTAAATTGTTAGTGTTTTATTATTTTTTAAATTGCTACATCAGATATTAAATGTGTATAATTTAAATTTGGAGAGAAAATAATGCATAATTCAAATTCTTTGGCAGATAATGGGTGATCTATGGAAAATAATGGAAAATAAGTAGTTCCATTGAGAAAAATACTAAAGTACAGTTGTGGTATATTAATATCAGAAGAATATAGTGTCCCTCCCCCAAATATCCAATCTGAGGCTTCTTTTTTAACTATAAAGCTTTCCCACTCCACTAAGCCTGCTTTTGAGCTCCTGCCAAATGAAAGTGATGGAGGCTGACTCCTTTGCTGTAGCAAACTCTCGATAGCCTTTTCCTGTTTTCATTTGGGCCATCTTTGTCTCCAGTTTTCCTAGTGGCCCCACCAAGGTATGGTCTTCACTGCTTGTTGCCTTCAATTAAGTGTGGTATCCACAGAAGCTCCTTGTGCCTTGTGTTTCTTGGTTTATCAAGTCTATAAGGATATGGTAAATTGGCATTGGGTCTGACCTCTGCTTGCTTTGCTTTGCTTTGCACTGAGTTCTTTGGCTATTTATTCTCAGTGTGGCAATCTGTTTTTTGTTACTGATTTCCATTTGTTTGGCATCTTTGATGGAATCAGTCCGTTCCTTTCATCCCTTTTTGCTGTCTTTTAGGTTACTATTTTGTGTCCTAAGAGTGTTGTCTGTCATATCGGGAATAGTGGGGTAGAACACTGACACAGGCTCTGGAATCCTGTTTCTCTGGCTGGCTTCTCAGACCTGAGTTTGGGGTTCTCATCAGACCAGCATCCATCTTTATGTTCTTCCTTGTGTGCCTTCCTTAGGTCCAAATTTCTCTCTTCTTAGAAGGGTGCCAATCATTGACTAGCCCCTCAGGCAGATGGCATGAGAGACTCTTAAATACAGAGAACAAACTGAGGGTTGAAGGGAGGATGAAAGGGCAGGGGGAAATGGGTGATGGGCACTGAGGAGGGCACTTGTTGGGAGGAGCACTGGGTGCTGTATGTAAGTGATGAATCACGGGAATCTACTCCCAAAACCAAGAGCACACTCTGTACACTGTATGTTAGCTAACTTGACAATAAATAATATTTAGAAAAAAAAACATTTCAAAAGATAAATGACCATTTTTCCAGAATGCAGTCTGTTGTTTAGGGCATGATCCATGTAGAAGGGGGAAACCATTCTTTTGTGATAGACTAAAAACTACTCAAATCAATGGTAGATCCCTGACAAAATGGCATTTGGGAGGATTTAAAGGTTTAACTAGATTTTGCAGACTATCGGTGCTTTTTCTGGAATTTTGACACTTTTTAAGGAACTATATGTTCTTAGTAAGAGATTCTCTCTTCTGGGAGCCCAAACATGGACAGGCTTTCTGGAACCTGAAGGTAGTTCCCCAATGGCCTCCTTTCCTAGACATCCCAAACAACAGAAAGCCCTTTTGTCTATTTGTGCATGAGCAATTTGGACAAGCCCTTGGAGTTTCATGGGAACTATCCAAAAGCCATCACTTACTATAGCCTTCCCTTGACACGCTGTAAAGATGTCTCTCCCTAGTGTTAGGACAAGTGCTCTGCTGCAAAATTTGCTGATGCTTCTGCTGAGCTAGTTCCAGGCTCTTCGCTTGACCTCATGATTCTTCCTGAAGTAAAGCCATTACTATTGACTGAGAACACAGCACTTTTCAGGCAGCTGATTAACCTCTTATGAAATTCTATTACTCTCTCCCTCTCAGGTACTACTCACCGCTACAACCCCCCCCCCCCCAAATCCTGGCACTCTCCTTCCTTCTCAGAAGAAGGGGAGCCTTGTGATGATTTTGCCTCAGATAATTTGGGAGCACTCTGCACCTCCCTCAGATTTACTACAGTCTCATGCTGAGAACCCTGAGCTAATCCTGTTTGTTGATAGATCATTCTCAACGCTAGACGTTATCAAGCAGCATATACTATCATTAATCAAAGGTCTCCTTTAGAATATAGTCCTCTACCTGAGGTAAAATCAGTCTAAATGGCAGAACTTATTGCGTTTACTAGAGCTTGTTAACTAGCCAATGACTAGGGAGTGAACATATATACAGATAGGAAATATGCTTTTGGAGTGCTACACGACTTTGGGTTGCTAGAACCTCCACAAAAATGGAGAGCAACTTAAGCAACTTTTAGATACACTCTACTTACCACAGCGGTGGCTATTATGAAGTCTGAGAATGAGGCAAAAAAAGAGAATGTTGAAGCTGAAGAAAATGCTGTAGCAGATCATGATACCAAACAGCTACATTTCTCCCTGAAACCACTCATAGAGCACAAATGGATTACTACCTTACATCAACACTGGAGGAGAGACTGTAAAGAGACAGTGGCATTGTTCTAAATGTCACGTAGGTTCGTCATGGTGTGTGTCATTCCTAGTACTGTATTTGGATCAGTGACACAGGGAAGGTGGGATAGGCTACACAATGCCTTAAAGAGCAAAAGCTACTTGCTCTGTAAGGTTGACTCTCATGACCTGTGTGGGATTTATTCTTGGCCTGGACTAGGGTTGTGGATTCAAAGCATCTTACAGGGGTTATTGATTATTCCTGTTTTTGTCATAGTGGTCGTGATACTGGTCCACTGCATTCTATCCAGGGCCTGAAATGCTTCTGCACAGACACTTCCTCGTCAGATGGAACAACATGATGGAACCCATCATGCACAACAGAAAGGCCGAGAAGACCTCATGGTACAGTTGGCCATGGAGATGACTGGACGATCAGTCTCAAAGCGGTGAAGATCTGGATTTCTAGGCTTCCCTAAATTGGTCAACCTCTCACAAGCAAGAAAATGACCAGAGAGGCGGACGGAGAGACTGAACACCCAGACAATGATCAGACCACATGTAAACTGAGACACTCTGACCCACACCTGTGCAGCAACCAGCCCGGAATGGTCAGGGCTTGGTCAATGACTGCCTGTTTCCCTATCTTTTGCTCCTATTTCTGAATCAGGACCAACCAGAGAAAGCCAGTTATGTTCCCAAAACGAATCGCATGAGATTCCTGGCTTCCAGGTAGCCTACCTCCAGTCTTCCCATGCCAACAACCTCCAATCACGACACGCCTGAGGCCTCTCTCCATCACCCCCTTTTCTACTATAAAGCTTTTCCCTCCTCTGCCTGCCTTTGAGTTTCTGTCAAAAGCTAGTGCTGGTGGTCGGCTCCCTTACTATACAGCAAGTTCAGAATAAATAACCTCTGCTTGTTCTCATTTGGATGGTCTTTACTTATTTCTACGAAACTAAAGATTATAGATAATTAGACTTCTCTTAAAAAATACAATTTTCAGTCACCATCTTATGACACACCAGAATCCTGGCAACCTGTGTGTCACTCCTTTTCCTAAAAATCACATCTGATGATCTTTCCTTTCCACACGCTTACAAAGCCCCTCAAACCCTTGGCATGCTCCTGGCCCACTGTGGCCACAGAGCCTCCAGGAACATTTTGAAGCTATTTATTTATTTATTTATTTAAGTTTATTTATTTTGAGAGAGACAGTGATGGTGGGGAGGGGGGGCGGGGCAGAGAGCAAGGAGAGAGAGAGAATCCCAAGCTAGCTCTGTGCTGACAGTGCAGAGCCCGACACGGGCTTGAACTCACGAATCTGTGATCATAACCTGAGCCAAAACCAACAGTCGGATGCTTAACTGATTGGAGCCACCCAGGTGCCCCTCAAGCTCTTTAAAACCCTCAAGAGGCACAATCTATGAAGCAAGTCATAGGCTCTTGGTGAGCGAAGCCTCTGAGGACAGGGCTGTGATACAGGCACTGTGTGTCCTCTGGGCAAAGTCCTTTGCCTCAGGTAGTAAGAGGCAGCCTCATATTCATCCTTCTCCCGAGAGCAGCCAAAAAGGATATGGTTTACTCTGATATTGTTTACAAAGTTGACCAAGATAAATAAAAACAGGGATGCTTAAAATGAAGCCTCACGGTTTTATTCAAGCAATTGACAGTTTTCATGGTAAGTATTATCTGTGTATGAAATATCAAAATGATTTCTTTCTCAAAAAAATATTTTTTTAGTTTTAGAATGCACTTACTGTCCTTACCTTGCCTGCTCATGCTAACTTTGAACTTGAATTGCTCAGTATCCTCTGAAAGGATGCAGGATTATGGTGCCTCCTGGGGTCACAGTGGCTGTGGTGGTCTCGGGTCGTGACTCCTTCGGCGCTGCCTGGCCCAGTTCCCCGTGACACTGATGTTCCTGCAGCCACATGTTCCTGCAGATGGCTTCCCTGTTGCGACTCTGGGCCCGGGCTCCAGCTGAGAGATGTTGCTTGGCCAGGTCCTGTGATTTAGCACATCCCAGAAACCTCTGCAAAAAATATCTCCTCGCTTGACACAGCAATCAAAACCTGAGTTGCAAAGATTAACCGTGATGTCTTTTGGGCATCGATAGTGTGTTCCTCTTTAACTCTGGATGTGACGCTTATTCTTCCTGCTGTCACACTGCCACCCATCCAGCCTCGGCTTCAGACCTGCCCCAAACTGAAAAACTCTCTACATACAGGTTCTGATTTTTTCACAATGTCTGCTAAGAACGCTTCATGTGAATCCCTAACACGGTTCTAACAAGGCCGTTGAGGCTGCTGCCTGGGAAGAGACGACACAGCAGGTGGCCTCAGCGGAAAGGGCGACATGAGGGGGCGACAGCAGGGGATAAGTTCTGTGCCTACCTCCACACTGAAGATATGAGGCATTCCCAGCACCCCCTACCGCTGCACATGCCCTTCAGACCCACACTATGTCTTTCCGGGGCCACAGAGGTAAGGGCTTCTCAGGCACCTCCTAGAACCACCCTAAATACCACCTGCTAAGTATCCTACAAGTCAATATGCTCAAAGGAGGACAGGAAACCATTCACTGGAGAAAAAATGCTTTATTTCTACTGGGGGAAATTATGTTTTGCCTTAGAATTTTCTTTTATGTGTGAAGTATTTGTCCAGACCCCATTCTCAGACATTATATTCAGCTAAATTTCCACCCAAATAAGCTGGCCTTGTGGTGGGAAAGCATCCTTTGTGGAAGACAGTGGAGAAATGGGACTTTTAAAGACAAATAAACCAAACACACACACACACAAACACTCCTGATGGAAGTTCAATGCTCTTGAAAAAGGGGTTTTTAGTATTTTTAGTATGAGATTTTCTCGGCATACGTTTCTAAACATTCAGAGAGAAAGGCTGTAGCAAATAACTGACCCTAGAAATTATATTTATTTCCAGGCCCTGTGGCCAGATTGAAGGAGGACACCAAGAGCAGACATGGGTGCCAAGGGCCAGGAGCTACAGCTCCGAGGGCCAAGGACAGCCTGTGTATGCACACATGTGCACACACACGAGGGAAATGACACAGGCCCTCACCATCTAGCACACGATACAACCAGAAATCAGATTTATGTTGGTAACAACATGTGATTATCAACTGACCCGCCTGCTCCTTGCCAGGCCTTGGAGGGGGAGCTCAGAGCATGCCTCCATGACCCAACAGGAAGACATAAACAGAAGCACTTAGTGTTTAAAGCTTCATGGTGGTTCAGGGCAAATTTTTCCCTCTGACTGACTAATGGACCTTCACTTATGGCTATGCATTTTACATCCTCTCTCCTACAACTGCCCAACTGCAGTTTCAAGAAATAAGCCATAGAAAAACTGCCAGAAAGCCACAAATACCTGAACTAGACTGGCTGCTACTCTATTTTAGGGAAGGAAACATAAAGGAAGGAATTTCCTGAATGGCAGAGTTAGAGGAGTTTTAACCGTTGCCATAAACGGGCCTCATCACATACATAATGGGTGAGACAAGTCAATAAATACAACAGATTTCCCTGTGATACTTCAATCCTTATATTGAAACTTCAAAAGCAGAAACCCGAGGTTTCCAACTGGGAAGTTAAAAAGAGAAAAGAAGTTTACACATTTTATGACACACAATTTTATTTACATAACTGAAATTATGTTTTTAGTCACCTTGATTACAAAAGCAAATTAACATGGTATGGTTTAATAACCTTTCATAAATAGATTTTACAAACTTTAATAACTGACAGATTGCTACTTACAGCCAGTAATATTTAATACTTAGTAACTTCTGTGTATATGTATATGAAAATTGTCTGATAGGACTAGTAAATATGAATGCTGTTAAAACTCAGGAACAGACAATTAGATTATTGGTCAAGAGTTAATTCCCCATCACTGGGTCAGCCAGTTTGACCTGGAGTTCTCACCCTGCCAAGAACAAACCTACTGTGGCAACTCGCACTTATTGGGAAGGTATTTTTAATTATGTGAGAGAGTTTCTCCCTATTTTTGCATTGCTAAGACTATCATTAAGCACATCTGAAAACCAAAAGTTTACCACAATTAGATATATGTAACAGAATTCATCACAGTGCATCTAAAAAACGGCCTAAACTAAAGCCATGTTCCATCTCCAGTAAGTGTTTTTCCAGCGCTCTCTCTGGGTGTGTGTACACACACATACACATACACACACATCACGAGGCTCTGATACATACTCATCCAAGCCTTCTTGGCCACAAAAATGCCCCCATTTCATTGCTTTTGTGAAATGCCTGTAGGATACAGTATTTGGATGAGGCTACTGTCAATCTTTCACAGTGCTTTAAGTCTGAAGACCAGGCAGTGTGTTGGTAACCGACCCTCTCCTGCAAAGTTACAGACAGAAGAGCTGTCGGGGACTTCCCGAAAGCCGCCTCCACAAGATGGGAGGGGCACTGAGTGTGTGTGACCACAAACAAGCAGTGAAGAATGACAAGAAGCTTATGAGTCATGGTCAGAATCTAATAAACAAAAACGTCTTGCTATATAGCAGCATTGAGTTACAAACACAGAATGAATGGATACACGTACCTTTTCACACAAGCTCTATGAGAGCCAAAACATTGTCTTTTCCGCATCAGAACTGTGATCAGAAGGGTAGCAATCCTCGGTCACTGTCAACGTTACTTCTAACAGAACTAGCTGAACTGTCCCTTTTAAACTGTGCACTAACCCCACCCGCTCCTAATGTGCGAGATGAGGCACCGCTTTCTGGCACTGGACGGATGCGGCACCCTGGGGGCTGGCAGGGGTGGGATTCATGGCAGCCGAGTCTCGGCTGTTAGCAATCCCGGGATGGGAGGCCACTCCACTCAGACGCCCCTCTTCTTCATTCTGTTCTTGCCAGAAGGTAGTGATCACTCAGTGATGGGAACAACAGTGAAGTGTTCAGTGAGCCCTGTCCTCTCACACTGCCTATCTACATAGCATCAAATCTATTGTGCTAAATTGAAGAATCCATTTAAATCATGATAAAAATCAAATGTCTTCCTAAGAAAAGGTTACACGATTAAAAACAAAAACCAAAAAACAAACCGCTCCCAGGATCTCAAATGCTGAGCTGAGGCCTGTCCCAAGGTCCCCTTGTCCCCTCCAGCCCTGGCCAAGGGTTCGATACCACGATAGGGCCTTGCTGGGCTTCTTGTTCTGAACAAGGATGTGTCATTTGGGCCAGTTTTTTTTTTTTTTTCCTGCTGACTTTTTTGGTGTGTGTGCTTCATGTTTAAATCGTGTTGCCTTGTTTGCTGGCAACAAGAAAAATCAAACCGCTCAGGTAGTGAGTGAGGGACCCACACGTCTGAGCACAGGGTGTGGTGGTCACTGATGAACACAGACCAACACAGAGCACTGCCAAGGGCTGGAGAGGAAGGAATACCTAAAGGCTGGACTCAGAACTCTGGTCCAGCACGCTACGTCTGCCAGGAGGGAAAATCACCAGCCAGTGTGAAGTGCACAAAGGAGGGGCCGGCAGACTTTCTGTTCTCGGCATGTTTCTTCCCCTTGTGAGTCCATTACCTTTCACAAAGAAATGTTAACTATCAAATGCGTCCATTAATTGTGCCGCTGAGGGTGAAACCATCCAGTTAGCATATACACTATCATTTGCATATCTTGGACACACAGTGTTAGTGCCATCAGCTCTCGTGAGTGGTACAGGACTCTCTTCAGGCCAGTTCGGGTCTGACATGCCTAAAAATGAAAACAGATCATTTGCTCTGCACTGAAGAACCAAAACTTCATGTGCAGACAGTAAGGCCTTGGCAAAACTCCCTTTGAGGTTCAAACCAAACTTTCTGGTTTTCTGTGCCAATTACATGAATGGTTTCGTGCTCCAGGTTTCCAAAACACTGTCATATTTGGGGGGAAATATCACGTGCTCTCTTGGTAACTGTAACTTAACAGAAACTCCCAATTTTGACTTTTATAAGCTTCAAACTCCCAAATCTGATATAAATATTTGTTGACCTGTTTAAGTCTTTTTCTAAGGCAGCATAAAGCATTGCTGAATTAAAGGGCTCACTGCAGTGGGAAGCTTCTATAAAAAGTTTTCTAATGTAAAGAAGCCTACTCATCTTCCATCCAAACCCACCATGGAGGAGAGAATCTTCCAAATCAAGGGTGCGCACGGGCGAGCCCCACAGCGTCGACAAGACAATGGTGTGTGGCACCAGACCCAAAGCCAGCAAGGAATCAGTGACTCAGGAGGCATGCAAAAGGAACAATCTCGGCTGAAAAATGCTTGACACTCCAAGATTTAAAAGCAATCAATGATCAAGTTAGGAAACAGAAAAAATTTTCAAGTATTTAATCAAAGACAAAAGAAGGAGTTTTGGCAAGAACCGTATTTACTGTCCATTGCAAGACCACAGCACCACAGACTATGTTCTTTCAGAAGCATTTGCTCCAGCTTGTAGCACTGACTTCATAAGTGACAACTGTCATGACGGTGTGTAACGCAAAGGATGTGAAAACAGCAGTCTTCATGTGTCCTCCCTGGTGGTGGGCATGTGGGCTGGGCTGAGCTCCCTAGTATGGAGTGGCCTCCCAAGAGCCACCTGCCCACCCAGATGGGTTCTGGGAGTGACCACAGGCTGTGCCCTCAGTGCAGGCGGGGTGGTGCCGGCTCCTCCTGTCTTAATGAAATGCCTCCCCAGATTGGGTAAATTTATCCCAGTGGTTAAATTAGAAGTACTATGACTTGATGCATACCCACCCAGAAATGACTTGTTTATCATTTTCTCAATATCCCCTGAGAATTCTGCCCAGCTCTTTCTTTTCTATTATCATAAGTTGCTAGGCAGTGTGGTAAGTATACTTATTTTCACATCCTTTAAAAAAAAAACACACACACACACACAGTTTCAAAAATGCCTGAATGTAAACGGATGCAAAGTCAGACATTTACAAATAAAAAGGTTCAGAGAGAACTTTGGTTTCATTCAGACCAGAAACACTCTTAAAAAGCATTACAGAGAGTAAGGATAGTGCAGAGAGGAACGATGTTGCTAGAATCTAGTAAATGCATGTGAAATTCTACCATAGAGTTTGTTTTCAATCCACGTGGAGGGGAGGGCTCGAGGGAGGGGAGCATTATTACAGTCCACCAGGGGCGTCTCCTCCTCCGAGAGGCCGTCGTCATAAAGCAGGGAGTCGGATGGGGTGGAGGCAGCCAGGTCCAAGTAGTCCTGGAAGACAGAGAAAGTTGGTCATCCCCGCGTGGGTCACTACTGGACATGGCCCCTGCTCCTCTCCTCCCAAAGGCAGACTCACTGGCTGAGTCCCACCTCATGCTGGCCTACTAGCCTCTCCTCACGACCTGAGCCCCCTGCCAGACAGCCAGCACTGAGCCCTCCCAGCCTCTGCTTTGCTGGCCTTGCTCCACAGCCCTCATTGCTCCCTCTAGAAAGTCACCTGCCTGGGACAGAAATGTGCTCCTTCATTGCCTAGTCTTACCTCTGCAACATGCGGGAAGGGGGTGGGTTACTACATCCAGCACTGGGGAACCGGCCCATTTTACCAAACCCAAGGCTCTGGGAGAGCTCACTGCAGCCCCATTACTCATGTGCGAGTGCCAAGAAGCATCTCTGACCTGCTAACATTTTTCAGCTTTCCTCTGAGGACTCCCATCTAGAACAGAGCATCAGGACTCAGAAATCTGAAGTCATTGACATGGGTTTTGCATAGGAGGCTGTTCTGGGCTTTAGCTCCCAAGCGTGATGATTTCTCAGTGCCTGCCACTTCCACTGCCCTGGTTAAATGTGTAAAGAACAGTTGTAGCATTTTCCTGGATGCTTCTCTAGGAAGGTTGGCTCTCTTGGCATCACCTGTTATTTTGATTTAAGGTAATCCTGCGTTCACAGGATTTGGAGGCTTGGCCCAAATGGTACCCTGATGTTAGGTTTTATTACAAGCGGCCTACACCAGGCACATTTGTTTTTGTGTTTGAAGAAATGCCAACTTTTAGTAAATGTGCCAAGGTAAAGATGAAACCCTGAAACCCTGAAGGTAAGATCTGTGTCTGTATTGTTTACTTGTATCCCCAGCATCTGAGACAGAAAATGGTACATAGCAGTTGCTCAGTAAATATTAATTGAAACTTGTCGGCTTTCTCGTTTACCTACAGAGTTGCAACCCAGAGGCATATGGGCTGAACTGAGTGTCCCAGATATGATTTATTTGGACCAGACTGAGCTTTTGGAAGTATTTATTTATTTATTTTGAAAGAGAGAGAGAGAGGGAGAATGCAAAGAGCACAAGCGGGGGAGGGGCAGAGTGTCTGACCCGGGGCTTGATTTTGATTGTGAGATCATGGCCTGAGTTGCAATCAAGAGTTTCAAGCTTAATCGAGCGAGCCACCCAGGCGCCCCAGCTGTTGGAAATTTAAGTGAGTTACTAACATTAAAAACTGGAAAGCTTCAGGGGTGCCTGGTGGCTGGGCGGGTTAAGCGTCCAACTTTGGCTCAGGTCGTGATCTCATGGTTTGTTAGGTCAGACCCTGCGTCGGGCTGTGTGCTGACAGCTTGCCTGGGGCCTGCTTCAGATTCTGTGTTTCCCCCTCTCTCTGGGCCCTCCCCTGCTCAAGCTCTGTCTGTCTCTCTCTCAAAAATAAATAAGCATTAAAAAAACCTGCAAAACTTTACATAAATATTCTTTAAAATTCAGAAGACTAGGCACTCTGGTACTCATATTCCTATAGGTTATGTGTGGCTACAACGAGAGGTCCTTTAGAGGGGCTGGTGTGCTCCTGTTGGCCGCAGTCCCCACCACTCTGTAGCCGCTTCCAACCCCCCGCGGGGCCCCTCGCAGCTCTACTCTGATGACTTGTTTCTTTACTGAAAATGATGTTGTTTGACTTTGGAATATTTGCTTCCCACACCTGTCTGTGGACAGCTCTAAGCATAAAGGGAAGAATCTTGGTTTCTTTATGATTTGAGAAGGGGCCTGGCTCAAGGAGAAGGGTTCAGGTGCTGGCTGCCTTCAGGGGACGGCACGACCATCTCCCTTTGTACGGCCTTGCTCTGATCCTGCACTGGGAACTCCACAGAACAGGGGTGAGGCTGGAGTCCCCCCACTGCCATGTTCCGCCTGCAGGTGGGCAACGCCAGGAATTAGCCCCAGGTACTCACTCTGTTCTTAACCATCATCTTTTCCAGGTCTTTGCTGATGTCAGCAAACACTGGCCTCTTGTCTGGTTCCTGCTTCCAACACTGCAGCATGAGACCGTACCTGGCGGGAAGCACAGATGAGCAGTTATGACCCAGCATGGACTGCCCAATCACAGCCGCCATAGCCAGCACGGTGCCCTGGGCCCACAGGGCTCTGTTCTCAAACCCCAAAGCTGTTTCTGCGTCACTGGACATCCTTTGCTGAGCTGAGCCAAGATCCAAGTGTCGTTAGGGGGTCAGGGTGCCTGGTGCTGTGGTCCAGCATCCTGTGGGTCTCCTTGCCCTTGAAAGAGATTTGTTTTCCCTTCCTTTTCAAAGATGTTGGTAAACAGCTGACAGGATGCCATGCTCAGTACGGGGGCTAGTCCTTAAACTCTTATCAAGTATGAACTGGTTATGGAAACAAACAAAAGCTTCTGCCAACCACACCTCTGCCTTGGGCCGTCCTCACTTCCTCATTTCCCTGGGGCCCGGGCTTGGCTGCAGGGCCTCCAGGGCTGCCACGTGGGTGTGCCCTGAGCCGCCCAGGGACGTGGCACCTACTCACCCCTGCACTCCCTCATCTAGCCCTGAGCCAGGCGCGTGGCAGGCACACAACAGGTTGTGTTGAATGAATGGACTGGCCTGTTTCTGCCCCTGGTGGTGCCTTTCCCATGTGTTCTCAGCCTGGCCTCTAAGAATCATCTGCTGGAACTACCATGTGGAGACTCCGGCACTCTTGGGCTGTGGGGCAGGCTCTTCCTGCCTGCCACCTGCCGGCCTCTGTGCCTCCATGTGGGCCCTCCCCAGTGTGCACTCCTAGGGTCATTCTGAATTATCTGCCCCTCCCCAGGTGTCTGACAGGGACAGGCCTTGGGCTCAAGCTGCTCTCTGGGTCTGAAGCACCCTTTTATCCTTTCCACCACCTTTCCTTGGCCTTACTCCCCCTCATCCATGTAAGCCTCCACCCACAAGAAACCCACTCAGCTCCCAGCAGAGTCAGGGTCCCCAGCACCTGCCATCGTGCCCAGTGCTGGTTCTCAGCCTTCTGCCTTGGTGTGCTCTGCCCTCTTACTACCTACTCCCTGGTTCACCGTGGGCTCGTGCCCAGGGCTGCTCAGGAACAGCGAGGGAATGAGTGCATTGTCTGTGTCTGAGGGAGGCTGGGCCAAAGCAAAGCCTGCTCACATCTCCTCACTGCAGTTGTCGGGCCTCTCCATCCGGTAGCCTGTCTTCAGGAGGTTGAAAAGCCGCTCCGGAGGGATCCCAGGGTAGGGGTTGCCCCCCAGAGTCACAATCTCCCACAGCAGGACACCAAAGGACCACCTAAGGGGAGTGAGACAACCAGTGGGCGGCTGCACTGGGCCAGTGGCGTCCCCTTCTCGGCAGACCAGACGTCCATCCCCCCAGCTGTTGTTGACCTCATCAGCGCCCCCAGCGCAAAGAGCCAGCCAAGTGCTCACGGATTTCAGCCTGGGCCTGACTGCGTGGATGGATGTGGAATGGAGGTAGGGATGAGCCGGCTGCCTGCCCTGCTCTCACACCTGCCGTGCACAAGGCCCACCAGGCCGCCGCCAGAGCTCGGCCCCCACACCCACAAGGGGTACTCGGCTGGCCCTGTGGAGATGCGCCAAAGCACCAGGGACAGCACAGAGCAGACGGGCAGGTACACCAACATGTGAGGCGGGGACTGAGGCCACGGGGCTGCCTGTACAACTCCTTCACCTCTTCTGTGGTCTTATGATTTGACCTGTAAGGCCAAGTGTTGGTTCCTCTCTTCAAGCAGATTGGGACACGCCAACCCAGCAACTCACCCAAGGCCACCCTACCTATGGTAGGACTTGTCTGAGCCCAGCCCACGCTCAGGCCCACAGAGGGGAACGGTTCAGCTGGGCCTGCGTGGCACTAAGATGCCCAGGGAGGAGAGGGAGGGGCTGGCAAGGAGGATGGTGAGGGAAATTTCCAGTTACCCATTCACTGTTCTCACGCATTCCACTGTGACTCTCAGAACCACTGCGTGGGCCCCTGCCGTTTGCTGAATGAATACATGAAGGCCCCTCAACTTGGCAGGGGGGTGGTCATTGCAGATGGTTGGTATGAGCCAGTGTTGGGGCCAGTGTTGACCCCCCAGCCACGCTGCCCAGATGGGCATCGTGGCACCCTATGAATTGTAACCTTGACCCCAGGAAGGCAACACCCATACTTACACATCACTTTGGGTGGTGTAGATATGATCGAAAAGAGACTCAATTGCCATCCATTTGACTGGAATCCGACCCTAAAAAGGGAACGACGGAAAGACATTAACATGGCTCTGACACCCTGGGAACTGGGGGTGGGGAGTGTGGGGCCATGTCCCATGCATTTCCAGCTCTGGAAGGATGCTGAGGAGCAATGTCCAGAGTGCTCCCAGGCACAGAACTGGCGGCAGAGCCTCAGGGGGGCTGGAACTCTGGTCTCCCAGGCACAGTTGAGATGCTGGAGGGAGTCAGCTGGCCTGCCCACAGCTACACAGGGCATGCTCGTCATGTATCACATCCCTGCTGAGAAGAAACCCAAGGAATCAAGACCACACCCAAGCCAGGTTTCCCTAGGGCCAGGTCCGGAGGGCTCTGGGGTGCCCTGGGTGGTGATGCCCAATGTGTGGGCCAACAACACCATCCAGCAAGATCTCCTGATTTCTGAGGGTGAATGAGTTCAGGAAACCAACTTCCAGCGTTTCCATCTTGGGGACTTCTGAGGCAAACCAACACACTAAAGGCTTTTCTGAGAAGCCCTGAGAGAAGAAATCTGTTTCCACGTCTTGGGGCTTCTTTTTTCCCTATCATTTTATCCCACAGCCCTGTTAGCACCCTCTGAGAAACTGTGCCCACTGCAGAGTTGTTGGGGTCAGACCTAACAACTGCTTTCCAGTGCAACCTGAGAAACAAGTTAGTAGGTAAGTCTTAGGACAAGAATCAACCAAAAATGTGGTTGATTGATTTTAATGCAAAATTTACTGCAGTTTCCTTTTCTTGAAAGCATTCTTCACGATTTCCAACCTTCATGAAGTGTGACTTTCTGAGGTGTGAGTGTTTGTAACAACACTGCCTGCTGCCTGTGCTCTCTAGGAGGCCTTGTGCTTGGATGTCTGTACTTCTCTGCTCCCTGACACAGGCCATTTTGGGGGGATCAGTGCATCTATAGAAAGGCTGTGTCCACACCCCTCCATAGGGCCCCTCTCCACTTCCCCTTTAGCAGTTCTGAGATATGCTGTCACAACAGAAGCCCCAGAGGCACCTGGGGTGCCATTAAGTCCATTAAGTGACCAACTCTTGATGTCAGCTCGGGTCACGATCTCATAGTTTGTGAGTTCAAGCCCCGTGTCGGGCTCTATGCTGACAGCACGGAACCTGTTTGGGATTCTCTCTCTCTTTCTGCCCCTCCCCAGCCCATGATCTCTCTCTCTCTCTCAAAATAAATAAGCTTAAACAACAAAACAGAACCACAGAAACCCCAGAAAAAAATGAAACATCATCCTCACAGTCTGTGGCGACACGGGGCTTCTCCTAATCCCTTAGAACAAATCTGAAGTGTATGTGGTCACTTTTTGTGCTTTTCTTTTTTGAGCAGTGTCTGTTCTGAAAGCTGGTAGGCATAGCTCTTGAAAGGCCCCAGGAGTGATCCTGTCCGGTCACCAGGAGGCAACAGGAGAGGGGCTGAGAGGGCAGTGGAACTATGTCCCCCTGCCAGGCTGCCAGATGGGCATCGTGGTGCCCCATGCATGTAACCTTGACCCCAGGAAGGCAACACCCACACTTATACATCACTTGGGACTGCCACAGGGCACTGGACAATACAGGGACACAAATTTCCCCAGAAGGGCCCCCAACCAACTATTCCAGTGGTTTGGAGAAAGCGTCTAAGAATCCTACGTTGCATCTCTGGACTCCCTCTCCAGGGCCTCCCTGTGAGCCTTCCAAAGTCGCTCAGCCAGGGGTTCCCAGGTCCCTGTTCCAGGGGAACCCCCACCTGTAACGCAGTTCATTCCTTTCTGCCCAGAATGACTGCCACAGTGAGGCTTATTGACTTCAGTCTCCTTTGAGCGAAGAGCTAAGTTACACAGAGAAAACAAGGGACCTTTCATCCTGTAGAAGGGAGGGGAACAACTGCGGAGAAGAGAACTGTCATTTCTGCAGCGCTAGCTGACCTTCAAAAGTGATGAAAAGCAAAAGAAGCTGCAGGCCCAGCTTCCCAGGGGTGCTCTGAAAGGGCGGGTATGGCCCTCAGGAAGAGAAGGAACAGACACAGGGACAAGTCCTGAGCTGGGTCTCTGGGGACCCACGATTAGGGAGGGATCTGAAGATGACAGCTAGAAGTTTATACTCTAAAATGATCTGCTCTCTCCTCCCCAGGTGCTCTAAGGGCTCTGCCCAGGCCCACTGCGGGAACCCTGCCCCACCCCCACCCCCACCCCACCCCCCCACCGCCCTCCAACCCCTCTGGGAGCCCTGGGCCACACCCCTGGGGACCCGGTACCTTGCTCCTCTTCACATAGGAATCCTCTTCATAAACGTCTCGGGACAGGCCAAAATCCGAAATCTTCATCTTCCGCCCCTCAGCTACCAGGACATTTCTGGCTGCCAAGTCCCGATGGACAAGCTGCAAGGAAGACAGCAACAGGGATGCCTGCAGCCTGGGCCCCAGCGCA
The DNA here is from genome assembly GCF_023721935.1 of Panthera uncia. Classification (NCBI taxonomy): domain Eukaryota; kingdom Metazoa; phylum Chordata; class Mammalia; order Carnivora; family Felidae; genus Panthera; species Panthera uncia. The sequence goes on from NC_064818.1 coordinate 48,041,074, forward strand.
AGTGGTGGGGGCCCGGGCTGGCAAGGCACACACCTTCATCTCAGCCAGGTACCGCATCCCCCGAGAGATCTGCCAGGCGAAGGAGATGAGGTCGCCCATGGTCAGGGCCCGCTCCTCGGGGTTGTCCAGGTAGCTGGAGCTGCGGCTGCCTCCACTGCCCACGTAGCCGGGCCCCGCCTTGCGGCTCTCTCGGAGGAAGCCCCGCAGGGAACCGTACTTGGCATACTCCACAATGAGGAAGAGCGGGCCTGGGGGCAGAGAGGGGGCTGTGAGCTGGCTACCTGCAGAGCCTGGGCCGGGAGGAGGCTGCAGGGCCCCTAGGCAGGCTCTGCCCCCACCAGTAAGTAGGCACAAGGACACAGCCCTCTCTGGCCAGTGGCCTGGGCGCCGTGCAGCACGTATTTCAGTCCCGGCTCACTCTCGTACGGCTTGCTCTCCTCTTTGTGCTGGCCATGCCAAAGAGGCTCCCTGGGCGGCCGGGCGCAGCCTTCTTCTGGGGTGCCCAAGGCAGGCGGCTGCCTTACTAGTGCTGCCCCGGGAGCCAGCCCCCTGCTGCCAGGACGTCACGTCTTTCTACATCCTCGGCCCTGCTGCAGCACAGGCTGGGGATGGCTGACGGACGCAGAGGATCTGGAGCCTCGTGTGGCACCTGCTCCCTGTTCTCAGCAGCTCGTAGGCTGCAGTCTTGTCCCAAGCCCAGCCTCGAGTCCTGCTGGTGTCCATCAGTGTCCTTGCTGCCCTCTCCCTGGGGGACCCTGCCCTCTCATTCCCCCAGCACGCACATCTGCGTGTACGAGGACACACAGTGAGAGGCCCTCGAGCAGCACAGACCAGGCCAATCTCCTGTGTCCTTATGTGAGAGATGGTGACGATGCCTTCACCATGCAGGGCTGGGCTTGGGGTCACCTGGAGGTCACGACACTCCTAGTCCCCAGTAGGTGCCCACGACATACCATCTGTTTCTAGGGCTCCCTGCCTTGGAACTCTGCCTGGAGCAGGGTGCTGACAGACCAGGATGTCACCACAGACCTCTGTGCAGCTGCAGCAGGCCCGGGGGCAGGAGCCTCATGCAAACACCGCTGCAGCAGCCCTTCCTGATCCTCTCACTGATGCGGGAGGATGCAGGCTTTGGGTGGGGCCAGAGCCAGAGAGGACAAGGAAGGGGAAGGAGGAAGAACGAAGCAGCCCAGAGCCCCCAGCCTGCACTGGGCAGCTGCCTGTCCCTTGGCCGGCCTTACCGTCCTGGCTGCAGGCCCCGTACAGCTTGATGACATGTGGGTGGTTGACCTGCTTCAGGAGGTTGAACTCTGACAGCAGGTCCCGCAGCTCACTTGGGGAAGCGTTCTCTGAAATGCACGTAAACAGAGCAGGCTGCAAACCAATCCCTTCTGGAAGCCCCCTCTGTGACCACCCTGGGTCACTGACCCACATCACGGGTCTGCACAGACCCTGGTTATCTCCTTCCCAGACAGCCTACCTAGGTTTAGACAAGGCCCCCAAAGACCCTGCTATTCAGGGCTTCTCTCAGCCTGTAGAGAGGGTCAACAGCTGCCTCATCTGCTTCTGGGGAATAACAACCCTGAGGAGCAAACTTCCTTATCGGCAGGCTCTTTCCATGGAAACCCTCCTGGGACCAGGCTGTGTGTGGAAGTGGCTGCATTTCCCTGCAATTGTCATCTTTCAAGGACAGTGGTGCACAGAGACCGTCCTCATAAATCCCGGGAAGGTAAGACGCTTGTCCCGTGTCCTAAAACACCTGCTGACCAAGCACGCAACAGGAGGGTGAGGCCCTGGAGAAAGTTGAAGACGATGAGGCTTCACAGAGGTGGCCTCTCACCATGCTGAGCACGTGCGTCCTGAGGGTGGGCAGAGCTGTGCTTGGGCTCCCAGCAGGAGCCTAATCTCGAGGGGAGGGATGTGGAGTCAGAAGCTGGGGCTCAACAGGCCTCCTGGGGCAGCTGTGCCACATTGCACCCTCTGGCTGTGCACTGGAAGTGAGAGGGCGGCTGGGAGATAGGGTGTCAGGACCCACATGTGGCGGCCTGGGCTGGTCTCAGTGTGGCCCCTTAGTTCCTGGAGCCTCAGGGGGGCATGGGGAGACCCCAGTCTGAGGGCCTAGGTAAGCATTCAGAAGCACCCACTGGTTCAGGTAATGGTTGTCACGGTGTAGCCCCACCTGCGGCACTAGAATTCTCATGTACATCTGCCAGCTTGCACCCACTGCATGGCCACTGGGCCCTTGGGCCACTGGACTGTCCACCCAGTCTCTGGGTGGACACCAGTGTTTGCGTATGGGTAGGTGAGCATATACCCACTTAGAGGCAAACTTGTGGCATGACTGGTCATAGGGCCCTCGCTGAGGGCCACAGGGACAGGCCAGGCAGGGCCCCAGGGGGCAGGGGTCAGTCCCTACAGGTGGCTTCTTCACCAGGACCCCAGGGGCTGAGAGGAATGAATGGGGCAGACTGGGGAGGGAGAGCTGTCAGTTCAAGACAAAAAGGGCTTTTAATTTTTTTAAAACTCAGATCTTTACCCAATATTGATGCAAAAGCAATACCACTCTAGAACCTTCCAAGTGAGGAAAGTCCTCTTGCCCTGTTTCTCCAGGGCCCACCCTGGCCCATTTCATCTGTGACGGGGGTCTCCAGAATGCAGCCCCTCAAGAATAGCAATGGGGGGCTCTGGAGAAGGCTCCTGGCTGGCTGCCAGCACCCTGGTTGTCAGGGGGGCTTCGTCCAGCCCTCGGGGCTCCTGCAGAGCCACCTGTGCAGTGCATAGACAGGTACCTTTCAGCATCTTCACGGCCACGGTTGTGTACCCTGCTTTGCCTTTTAGCCGGAAGGCTGTCGCCTTAACCACTTTTCCAAATTCGCCTTCTCCCAGGGTTTTCCCAAGAACCAAGTTCTTTCGAGGGAATTCCCACTTTGGATCCTCCTACGTGGGGTTGAAGGAAGAAGAAGAGAAGGGAGAAAGCTGGTGAGGGTAGGAGGAAAAGAGGACAGCAAGGCCCATAAGTGAGCCCCCCCCCCCCCCCCCGTGGGCAAGCACCAGTGTGTAAACAACAGTCACCTGAACCTGTGGACAATGGGCACCCACCTGCACTGAGGGCAGGACCCCAGCTGGGCAGGATCCCACACCTTATGGGAAGATAGGTGCTGACACAGAATGGCCTGGACTCTGGATGCCTGGACCCTTGCTTATCCCTGGTCTACTGAACATGCCTTGGGCCCTCCCAGGCCCATGTCCTTGTCTCTCAAACAAGGGGTTCAGGGCTAGCCTAGCACCCAGGGGGTACTCACATGGGAGTGTGGCCTCTTCCCTGGGAGTTAAGCCCAAGCTTCCCAGTGCTGCCTCTGCTTTGGACACCAGGCCCATAAGCCACTGACATCCCACAGACCAGGTCCCAATCTGTCCTCTCTAGAGAACCCCCGGATCCCCAAGAGGACTGACTTGGCACCAGTGGCCCAAGCTGCCTCCTGGCCAAGGACCCCCAGCTATGGATGGAAGCGTCCAGGGCAACTTCCCTGTGTGGTGCTCCAGAAAACGTACCACCGTGCTACTTGGGAACCTCCGTCTTCCTCTGTGGAAGATGCTGCTCCTCCCATGGGACTGGCCATTTCCCTGGACCTGCCTCTACCTGTTCCCCACGCTTCCCACGCTCCCCTCTACCCACCCTGCCTTCCCACTGAAACCCAACTCAGATTACTCTGGGACACCTTCCCAGACCCCAGCCTGGTCCCGCATCCTTGAACTCTGACTGGGGATGCCAAAGCCTATCAGGAACCTTCCCTCTTGGGCCACTATGGGTGTCTGTTGCCCCAGCTCTCCCTGCAGCTGGGTATGGGTGTGGCCTGGGGGCACTGCTATGATGTGACCTGCCAGACTCATCTGACCCACACAGATGACACCACTGGGCCCCACTGCCCTGCTGAGCAGGACCATGGTTTCCAACACCCATGTACAGGTGTGCGTGCTCTTCATGGGCAGAGGCAGCCTCCCCTCGGCACCACATCCAGGGTCCCTGCTGGCCAGCTGCCGGGCGTGCTGGTGTTGCCTCAAGTTCCCCAGGAACCCATAGTCAGGGTCAGGGTTGACAATGTCATCACTGTTACCCTGGTGTCCTCAACCCACACTGCACTGGAGAAGTTTTCACTGCACACGGAAACTGCACTAAGCATGCGTAGACAGCACTGACTTGATCCTCTTAAAAGACATTAACATTTCTTCCCACTTTATACAAGAGACAAGTAAGGTCCAGCAGTTGCGTAATATGTCCATAGAGCTGGTCAGGGTCCTCAGGCTGGGCTCTGGCTTCTCTGTGCCGTGGGCCCAAGCGGACGTGGGTTGAGATTGGTGTGTGTCCACTTGCACAAGCGCCCACAGGCACTGCCCTTCCTGTGCACCTCACCATAAACTGCCTGGGTTTACAAAGGATTCAAGTGGCTCATCCCACAGGCCTGCTGTCGAGGCTGAGACGCTTCCTGGGACAGGGGTCACAGACCCCCTGTCTGCTGAGTGACTAGAACTAGGAAAGCCAGGACGGAGGCCGCAGTGTCTGCCACAGCTGGGGATGGCGTCCGTGGCCCAGACCCTCACTACGGGGGAGTACCCTTGAGTAGTGCCCCCTGCAAACCCCAGCCACCTCCCAGCCCTGCTTGGGCACTGCCAAAGGCCCCGTGACTCCTAAGCTCCCTACTCGGTGACCCCTGTCAAGGTGCACACTCTGCGATGCTTGCTGCCAGGCCGTGGGCGGGGAGCCTCTGTTCACATGCACCCTCGGCGCTGAGTGTTCTTCTCAGGTCCTCTTAGAACCTGGCTTCCAGCTCCGTGGCACCTGCCAGCAGGCATACAGAAGAAGCGTGGCAGGTTGAGGGTTGGCCTGGCCAGGATGGGGGCTCTCAGGAGCACATAGTGACTGCAGGCCCAGGACCTCCCATGGAGAAAGGGGATCGGGAGGCTGCCGGCTCTGGGTGGCACTCTCCATCAGCCAGCCAGTTAGGGTCCTCTCGGGCCTACCTCCTCCACAGCTGGCCCAGAGGCCCATGCCACCCCCTCTTCCACTCCACAGATGAACTCCCCTCCCTACTGCTGCCACCCTGGCCCAGCCCCTGCCTGCTGCCATCACTCGCCTAGCTGAGGACAGTGCCTCATCACAGGGCTCCTAATTCTTCTTCTTCTTCTTTTTTTTTTTTTTTTTTTTTTAGCGTTTATTTACTTTTGAGAGAGAAAGAGCACAAGCCAGGGAGCTGCAGAGAGAGAGGGAGGCACAGAATCTGAAGCAGGCTCCAGGCTCTGAGCTGTCAGCACAGAGCCCAAAGCGGGGCTTGAACACACCATCTGTGAGATCATGACCTGAGTCGGTCAGATGCTCAACCCACTGAGCCATCCAGGTGCCCCACAGGGCTCCTACTTCTGCACCCACCCCGGAGACTCCCCAACAGAGGAACCTGCAGAAATGAAGGCAGAATACGGGCCTCCTCTGCTGAACCCCCAAGCCCCAGGGCCCCACCCTCTGGGAATAAAATCCACACTCCTCCTCAGGGAGGAGCCCGCAGCCCTCGGGGCATCTGGAGGACAGTTGCCTATCAGGTATGGCATGGCCCACCCTCCCAAATCTCAGTCCACCTAAATGAGCACCCATCACTCTCCACTCTGCTAAACTGCCTCCATGTCCTCTGCCCTCCTTGGAAGGCAGCTCCGTGGAGGCTGGGGCCTTGCTTGTGATGTCTTCCTGGTGAGTGAGGATGCATTAGCCACTTGTGGGCTACAGGACGTGGCACGAGGAAACCCCGTGTGCCCCTCCCCGCACCTCCTAGCTTCCCCAGGCCTGGGGTGTCTGTCACCCACAGTGCCTCCAGGAGGGCCGCCTCCCAGGCGGAGGTCCTGCGCGGAGCCTCACCGGGATCTTGAAGGCGTCCACAGAGACCTGGTTCTCCATGGAGTCCATAGAGGGCCGGCGGGCGCCGGACGAGGAGTAGCTGACCGGGAAGGCCTGGGCAGGCCGGCGGAAGGTCATCTCAGCAGAGGCAATGGGTGGCTTGTGGGCGTTCTTGTGGTAGCGGTGGATGCAGAAGGTGGAGAGCAGCATGGAGACGACGAAGGAGAAGAGCACAGCGGCCGCGATCACCGTGCGGCAGAGCTCGTCACACAGCGGCTCTGCAGGCAGGGGCGGCCGTGAGGGACAGCGCTCTGCGAGGGTGCCCCAATACCAATGGGCACCAGCGTGGCATGACTGCAGCAGCGGGAGGACTGCTGTGACAAGCCGGGCGGCCCGGCAAGTGTGGCAGCATGAAGTCGTGAGCATAACGCAGACACTCACACGGCACCGACCGCTTGGCAGGTCACTTTCCCTGCGGAGACTGCTATCACCCTCCTACGGAAGGGCCAGGAGGCACAGGGGGTTTAAGCAGCCTGCCCGAGGCCACCCAGCAGAGGCAGTGTATGCACTGTGCTAGCCCTGGGATGCTGGCAGCCCGGGGGGCTGGCAGGCAGGCAGGCAGGGTTCCTCTGCTGTGTTCCCAGTGTATTCTGTATTTTCTTTGTAAAACTGGGAGAGGGAAGGAAAGCGGCTCAGGGCCTAGTGCCATGCCGCAACAACTCAAATACAAAAAAACATCCCTGGGCCCAGGCAGGAAAGCTTCCCGTGTGCTCAGACCCATGCCACCTACCCGCACCTGCTGGCCCAGAAGGAGCACCTGGAGGCTATGGCTGGGAGAGTGGGGTTCCAGTCAGATGGTGCCATGGGCCCAGAGAAGGCCCTGCACAAGGACAAACTGAATAGATGTGGAGTTACTAGGTGGAAGAATTTTCCAGCCCAACCTTTACCATAAAACTTCAGGGCAGAAAACTTACTCTGTAGAGGCCCTGACCTAGATGCCTCTGCACAGATGAGGGAACCGAGGCCCAGAGGGAAGGAGGAGGGTCTCCCGGGGTTTCACTTGCCTTCCTGCAATTTCCTCCCTGGCTCGCTGGGGCTCAGGGAGGTGCGGGGAGCCCTGCCTTGCATATGGCCCCCGCAGTGCCCCCCACCCACTCACCCTGGCTGTCTTCAGGTTCGCAGAAGCACTTCTTCTCCTCTGGGAAACAGTTGCAGATACCGAAGCCAGCTTTAATCCCCCAGCGCTCCCCTGGCTCATGCCCACCAATGATGCTGCCGCCCCCTGGTGACAGATGTAGCCCACTAAGCCTCCTGGTGTGACCAAACCAACCAGGACCACCCAGGAAGAAGCATGAGCAGTCCCTCTGCACATGATGTCAGCATATTAGGCCAGGGGGTGGGGTGGGTGGGAGACATGGGGGTAGGTGGGGGTGGGAAGGGTAGTGAGCTCTGAAGTCTGGGTCACCTGGGCAGGAATCAGCACAGTCTGCCCCCAATCCAGTGGCCCCAGCAGGTAGAAGAAGGCCCCCACAGGCTGTCCAGGGCCCTCGCTGAGGTCCACACATAGTTACTTTTCAGAAGCAGACAAGAGGCAGCAGGAAGCCAGGACAATCAGGGGTTGGGAGCTGTACCCATGTGAGCTGCCCAGGGAGACACTGGGGAGTGTTGGTCCAGGCACCAGTCTCCAGAGGCTTTTTTTTTTTTTTTTTTTTTTTGCAGGAGGTGGTGCAAAGCCCTTTGTTCAAATGAAATGTTAGAAAAAGTCTTGGCAAAAAAATCCAGGCATGAGGCTTGTCCGGCTGAAGTGCAGGTGGGAGTCCAAGCCTCTCCCTCCCGCTGGCTACTCCCACCCACCCAGGGCCCTTGAACTTGTAGGCCCAGTAGTTGCTTACGGAGGCAGTCCTGGGGGCAGATGTTGACATTTCTGCTCTCCACGGCATCACAGTGGCCGTCGGGGCAGGTCTTGATGCTGGGGGAGCAGGTGGAGAAGTTCCTGGTGATTCCTACGACACACGGCAGGCTGGTCACTACCACAAGGTCAGATGGCCAGGGCCAGAAGGGCGGCACCCCAGGGCCTCCCAGGCCAACCCTGTACCCCTAAAGGAGCAAACTGAGGCCCAAGCAGAGAATCCGTGAGTGGGATCCATGGGGTGGTGGGCACAGTTCAGAATTTGCTGCCATCTACACCCAAGCCCTACTGCCTGGGGCCACATCCCAACTTTGGCCCAGACCTTCCAAAACCCAAGAGGACCTGTGGTCCCATGGCGATGAGAAGACTGCACGTCCTTGTGCCGCCCGTGCTCTGTGTTCATGCTCACCCTCTCCTGACATCAGGAACTACAAACGGGGACAAAGTTCTGGAGAACACATGTGGAGAGGGGAGGGCCATCACAGTGGCCGGCAGGGCCTACATGGACCCCATTTCCACTCAGCCACCATTACCCCTCTCCCCCGCCTGGCCGCAGGCCCCTGGCTCTGCGTGGGGCCTACCTTTGCCATCTCCCTGTCTCCACTCGCACCTGCCCGTCAGAGAGCCCAGGCCGCCGCACTCCTCACATTCAGGGCGTCTCTTGCTGACTGCACAGGACAGGGGGCAGCCTGGCTCCTCAGCCACATCTGGGGGTGGCAGAAAGCTGGTCACAGAGGGCTGGCCTAGGTCCGGTGTCCAGCCAGCATCCAGGGGCAGAGGGAAGCACTGGCCAAGCTTCTCTCATGGGTGAGGCTAGAGGGGTGGGGGTGCCTCTGCATCAGGGCACAGGGCAGGATGGGGCCCACTGAGGAAGTAGGGTGGTACCACGGTCACAGCAAGGGGTGGGGCAGCTACTGGGCTAAGCATGGAGGGAGGATGTGACAGGGCTACACTCAGCCAAAGATACACATGCACGGTTACACCTGAATTTCAGAGAGAACACTGAATGCTTGCTTTGTGTAAGTACATCCCTAACACTGCATCGACATACTTGGAAGTCTGCAAATGTAGTATGGGACATACTTACAACAAGAATTGCTTGTTGCTTACCTGAAATTTAAATTTAACCAGGGTCCTGTATTTTATCTGGCAGTCCTATAGCAGGGCGTGTATAGAATGCACTGGCAGTGGTGACGGGGAATAGTGACCTTTCACTACTCAGTCACTCTGGGCTAAGCTGTTTTATACTTTCTCCTTGTCACCCTTCACGCTTGGCTATGCAGCGGGCACTCTTAGTCTCATTTTGCAGGGAAGGAGACTCGCGCCCAGGGGCACTGCCATTGGGTGAAGGGGGCAGGCCCAGGCCACTTCTATGAGGGAAGCCCATGGCTCTACCATACCCTGCCCATCTCCATCCTTGACGCGGCCCCGGCACTCACATGTCCCCTCCACGGTGACAACCAGCAGGGCCTGGGTCTGCTTGCGGGTTGGCCGGTCGGCAGCCACTACCGTGTACCGGAGTTGAGAGCAATCGGGCCGCTGCAGGGCTTCTGTGTGGTTCACGAAAAGGTTCCCTGTGGTGTCCTCTGCTGAGGTGACCACCCCCAGGACACTGCAGTTGGTGCTGGAGAGCTGCAGCCTGTACTGCACGTGGATGCCGCTGAACTCCTGGCAGTTTTCCACACAGACTTTCCCAATCTAGGCACGGGGCACAGGAAATGCCTCAGCTGGGTGCGGCACTGGCTTGTGATGGTGGCTGGAGGGGCCCCTGGCTGGCCTGAGTCCTGGAACAGTCCCCTACGGGCTCCAGGTATGACAGACCCCCCTCAAGTCCCCGTCCTCCATGCCCCTGGAACCTGCAGACCCATCCAGATGCCTGTACCTCCCCTGCCCTGCCCATCACACCACCGCCTACCTCCTGGGGGCCAGAGGTGGAAGAACTCAGGGCCCTGCCTCCAGGCAGGTGCCCACTCTCCCGGCTCATTCTTTACTCACTGGCTCCTTGAGGCACGAAGGCCGATTGGGTCCCCCCCTGCTGCCCTCCCCGACTTCCGGCCAGGCCGGTTTTGGGGACCACCAACTGCCATCCTGAGTGCATGTGGCCCGGTTGCTCCAGGTCACCTGCCTGGTCAGTCAGAGCACCGTGCCCAGGCCATATGATTCTGCCTGTCCCACACGAGACCCAGGGGCCTTCCTGGCACTCTGGCTGGAGCCGCTGGGAAAGAGGGGATGCTTCTCCAGGGGATGCTAGGCAGGCAGTGCCATTGCTGGGGCCCGGAACTCTCCTTACCCCTCGGCCACTGAAGTTCAAATTAGACACTGGTTTCAGTGGCTTAAAACCAGGAGCTCTGACTAGTCAAGGCCGGGGGGCAGAGGGCAGGCTGGGGCCTGGCCTGCAGCCACTTAGCAGGCGTTCACTCAGCCCTGCTGAGGCCCAGGGCACAGCCAGGTTCCTCCACACACAGGCCTGACACCACAATAAAACTACTACCTCCTAGATCTCCCAGCACATTCCCATATAAAATGTGCTTACTTCCACTCTCCCATACGGTCCTCAAAGTTGCCCAAGGTCACTATCCTCAACTTACAATCACAAAGACCGGGGAGGGGGGGTGAAAGATCACAGTGAGTGTGAGGCCGTATTGGGACTCAAGTCCCTCTGATCTCAAGTCTGCTGGAGCACAGGTGACACACCTCTTACGGTATTTGCTTCCATTTGGCACCCCCTCAGAGACCCCTCGGACCCCTCTGCCTTGTTACCTCCCACCACCCTTGACCTCTGCTTCCATGAAAGGTCCGGGGTTGGGTGGCAGGTCAGGGAGCTTGGATATGTCCAAGGGTGGGGTCCTTTGTGTGCTGGACCTGGGTGGCTGTCAGGAGCGGAGGGTGCATGGGAACCAACAACAGAAACGGGGACAACTGGAGATGGCCTTAAACATGACATTCTGAAGAGGTGTATCCGAAGCTGCTCCATTAGGAAAGAGCAGTATGTGAAGTCATATGCATGCTGTAATGGCAAGCAAAACTACAAAAATCCTTAAGAGAAACATTCTAGAAAGAACTGTACTAAAATGCTAAATACTAGTTGATAGGGAGAGAAGGGATCTCTCCTCCCTGTCCTTCATCTTTTTTAACGGATACTTACTACTTTATGTTTTTTTTTCCACTTCTAATTGTTATTTTTCAATGACAAATGAAAGATAAGCTCTAGTAAACGCACATGCAGAAGGCAAAGTGGAAGTGCTCCCCACCTTTCCCAGCAGAGGGCGCCACTGTTACTTGCTGCCTGCATTCACACGCTCGCAAATTCCATCAATGAAAATTTGTTTTTGAACATACGGAGTCATGGGAGGCCAGTATTTTTACAAATCACTTTTCACTTAACAATCCACCAGGAGCATCTTTCCAAGTCAGCCTACGTAGATTTAGCTGGCATTGCTTTTACAGTTGGACAAAATATGTTTTAAAAATACAAAGGAAGACGGCCACAAAGAGGTCCATGGTGCCCACTAGCCCTACCCTTGTGACTCTGTCAACTCTGTCATGGCCCCAGCCTCCCTGGTCCCGTGCCCGTGGCTCCCCCTGGGCCACTCTGTGTACACGTTAGGCCAGGGAGGGAGTGTCTCTCAACACCAGCCCTGCTTGCAATCTGTAAAACAGAGTGCCCCACCCTGGGGGTCCTCGGTCCCTCCATGCCCCTCCCCAGGTAGGCACTGGGCTGTGGGCTCACCTGGGCAAAGCGGCGGGCCCGCCTGCTCACAGTGAAGGTGTAGGTGCTGGGCAAGTGCAAGCTGACAGGCAGCACGGACACGTTGAAGTGGAGGAAGAGGGTGCCCTCCCCGGGGCCCTGGAAGTCCGAGTCATTGACCAGCACGGTCAGCTGCAGGGAGCGGTTCTCCGAGATGGGGAGGCTCCGGTTGAGAACCAGCCCTGTGGGTGGGGGCACGGTGATGACTGCCTGGGCCCACTGCCCCATGCCACCGCGCGCCTCCTCCCAGCCATGTCCCCGGCACATACACACATGTGTGCAAACACAGATTTTCACACATATGGTGCATGGATAACAGATGCGGCTAAGTCAGAACCACTGTTTAAATGTTAACCGTTGTGCTGAGCTGGAAGCTGAGAAAATCCTTCTCAGCTGGGAGGTAACCTGTATGTGTGTGTGGTACGTGTTATGCGGTGTCTGTGTGTCGTGTATAGGGTATATGTACGTATATGTGGTAGGTATCGGGTATGCACGTGGAATGTGTACGTGTGGAGCATGTATGTGTGGGTGTACACGGGGTAAAGAGGTACCACCACCGAGGTCCTGGGAAAACTATACTGGCCTCCATTCCCCCAGAGAACTCCTCCCAACAGCAGCAGCCTCCAGTGGAGTCCTGGACTCCACAGGCCCCCAGTGCTCGGAGCCTGCACACTTCCGTGCACCTGCTGAATGGCATGGCTGTGGTTCTAGTTTCGCAGAGACAGGAGGATGAGGGTCAGGAGGTTTTGGTACACAGGGTGTTTAGAGTGAATGAGCCCGGGCAAGGATGACATTTCCCCTTGTACAGGGCAGGAGACCTTCAACGGCTCAGAGTGTGTGAGGAAGATGAGAAACAAAAAGGATCAGGCCAGGCAGAAAGGGGTAAAGGTACCAGCGATTCTGGGTTCCCCCAGAAGCAGGTCCCAAAACAAGGATTCAAGTGCAACTAGGGTATTTGGAAGGATAATCCCAGAAAACATGGGCAGGAGGGTGGGGGGGAGGCAAGGCAGCTGATGCAGATGCCCCATCCTGCAAGGGAGCACAGCAGGCCCCTGGAGCTTAACCCTGTGGGAGCCAGACAGGACAATCTTTGCAGGATCCTCTGGCTCAAGCACACAGAGATGCTACCGGGTACTAACCTCTGTGAGTAGAGAGCTATGGGGACTAGGGAGAAATAATCCCCAGGTACTTGGCCACCTCGGAGGCAGCAAAGCAGATGCCAGGAGCCAGAGGAAGGCCTCAGGAAACGATGTATTTGTTTGTAGTGGGCAGTGAACCCTGGCATGGTAAGCATGGGGAAATGTGGGAGGGTCCCGCCAAGGCCTGCCACGAGGCAGTTCAGTGAGAGAACAAAGCCGGTAAAAACCCACCAAGGTGGCCAAGGTGAGACCAGTGGGAGACGAGGAAAGGCTGGGTGGAGTGGAAGGATCTTTATCCCAGGGTCAGAGAGCAAGGACAAGTATCTGTGTTTGTAGGATGCTACAAGGGTGGGATTCCCTAGGGGGTCCAGCCAGGCCACGCCTGGTCCCTCTTACTGTAGTCATGCACAGTTGCCCGCACAAAGCTGCCGTTGGCCTGGGCCAAGGTCTCGTTGGGGGAGTGCTCGATACGGAATGTCTGGAGGACCCAGGCATCCCCAGAGAGTAGTGTGTTTGTGTATCGCTTCAGGAGCTCCCCGGATGCTGGCACCACGTCTGCATCGAAGACACGTATTTTGGCCACCACAGTGCCCTGCAGAAAGTAGGGGGTGCCAGTCAGAGCTCGTGAGAGGGACCCCTCAGAGATCCTGTAGCCTGAGACTTCAGGAGGGCACGTGCACCAAAGGCGGGGCAAATGTGCACACTCAGAGCCAGTTCTAAGGACACACTGGCCTGGGTTCAAGTTCCCAGAGGGTCCCTTGCCAATCTGGCTTAGTCACCCTCCCTGGGCCACTGTGCCTCACTTGTGCAACAGGTGTGACAGACATCTACAGATTTCCCCTAAGAATGGATGAGAGCAGATGCCCAGGTGCTTTGCTGATAGGCTTCACCCAGGTCTCCATGGAGCACAGCAAGCCGGGCCCCACAGGGTGGAGGAGTTAGCTCACTGTCACATAGTGATAGGTGGCAGAGCCAGATCCAAGCCCAGGTGTACATCAAAATGTCCTCCTCCAAGGACCTTCTATATACCAGGCTGGAGGGAATCATGAGGAGAGCTCTGAGCAGTCACAGGGCATCTCTGCTTCCACTGCTAACCAGACTCCTTGCTGTCACCCCAAGGCAGCTCTTCCAAGCTCATGCGATCTTTACCAGCGAGACGTGCTTTCCTCCCATCCGCCCATCTACCACTTGGGGTGCCTAGAGAGGCAAGTGACGGACAACACATTTCCCATTGTGCCCTTGGCCAGCCGGCTGCAGGACGGCCCAATGCCCAGCAGGTGGCAGTCACGATCCGCCTGCAGGGAGGTGGGTGGGCGGTGCTGTGCTGGGAGCGGCACTTGCCAGTCTTATGCACTCCCTGGCCACCCTCCACGAGCCTCTACCGCCCTCTAGTGACAGCTGACACGGTGGAAGGGAGTGCCCTTCTGGCAGCTGTCCTCTCCCCCTCAGGGCAGCACCGCTGTGCCCACGGGCAGCGGTACAGGTACACCCCTGACACGAATGCCCGCCCTTGGTTTTGACAGCCTGGTCGGACACATGCTAGGCATTCAGGGCGCCCGGACATTCATCAGAGGACAGCTAGGCTGACCTCCCCTCTCCTCCTCAGCTACCCCCAAGACAGGAAGAAAGCCCCAACAGACAGTTGGATGGACCAATAAAAGACGAATAGCTAGACGGATGGTCAGCCACACGGCTGGATGGCTAGATGGACAGCTGAACAGACCAAGGAATAAATGGTGGACAGAATGACAGACACCCAACAGATGGACGACAGAAAACAGACAAGCCCAAGGGCGGCAGACAGGCACCTCCTTCCTCTTGAACTCCACCACAGCGCTGGCGGTGTCGATGCCCCCGAGGAAGGTGGGCGCCGAGTCGTCCTCATCATACACGGTCACGGGGAAGGGCACCATCACCACCTCCTCCTTGCGTGCGCCGACGCGCACCATGCAAGCAGCCACCAGCTCGTACTTCTCCCGCAGCTCGCGATCCAGGGGCCAGCGCGTGCTCACCTCCAGGCTGTCCGGGGCGCAGTGGAAGGGCAGGTTCTCACCTATGCACCAAGCAGACCAGGAACCCCAACATGACTCCGGGGCAGGGAGGAGGCTGGGGAGGGGGGCAGGGCGAGCTGCCTTTTTCAGGGGCCCTGCCAGTGGGTCGGAGTTGCGGAGCATGCTGGCCCCGCCCTGAACTACTCCTCCTCGGCTCTGGCGGTGGTGGGTGTGGAACTTCAGGCATGGGTTTGCAGTGATGACCGTGCACTAACCGGCTGTCCTGTGCCTGCCACCTTCACTCGTGCTGATGGGGACGCGCAGGAACCAGGAGGCCTGGATCAAGTCCTCACCCTGATAACCTAGGGAAGGCTGCTCACACTACTTGCCCAACCCCCAACCTTGCCTCTCTGGGGGGCGGGGACAGCTGTGTCTCTGGCTGTGTGATCCCAGACTGGTCGTTCTGCCTCTCTGTGCCTCAGTTTCCTCACCAAGAGATGGGATGATGAAGGCTAACATGCCTGCTCCTGACCAGGTGCTGCTACCTGGTCAGTGACTTATGTACCTTCCCGCTACCCGCTGAGGGGAGGGCCAGTCACCATGGTACACTCTTCAGCCCAAGCCTGTCCTGAAATTCATCCTCCAGGAATAACTCGGAAAAGGGGAAACGCTGAAGGCTTGAAGGTCAACACTGACTGCCCCCACAGCCAACCAGGAAGGGTTAGGCCAGCTCCATTCGGTGGGAAATCAAAAGTCCCTTCCCTCTCCTCAAAGCCACATATTACATGTGGATTACATGTGGGAAATGCTTATGATATAATGTTTCTCTCTGATGTTTATGGCTACAAAAAACACGCTCAACAAAATTTAATGATGTAACCTTTATGAGGAAGGGCAGCATGCTCAGCCTTACGTTTGGCTAACAATCCTGCACAAAGACACCCATCCCTGCTGCGGGGCAGTGTGAGGATGCTGGGGGAGTGGGTGGCTACTTTTCTTATCTTACTGAGATTTTCTGTAACATGATTACCTCATTATGGTGTGAACGGTAAACCTGCTGTGAACTCAGGTTCCTCTTACTACTAGCAGTCTACCTTCTGGGTCCCAGTTTCTTGCTTTTGAGTATTTTAATGGTGCCTCCCATCGGAGGTCTTCTCAGGTGCCCCCTCTCACCTCCACTGGGACTCACCCCCCATCCCCACCTTGGCCGGCCTCCCCAGGGCCATCTTGTGGCAAAGTCTGCTGCCCTTGCAGCCGCTTAGGGCAGAATCCTGGAGCCACGCTAGCTCCCCCTTCCCCTCAACACCCACACCCAACTCCTCAAGAAATCCTGCTGGGTCTTCCTTCATAACATGCCCAGAAGCTGCCTGCTTTTCATGTCCCTGTGGCTTTCACCCTTCTTCCGGTCTCCATCCTCTTGGCTCAGGGATTTCTCAGGTAGCCTCCTAACCGTTTCCCTACTTCCACCCTACGCTGCCCCGTACCAAATCACCCCTAGCACAGCAGCCAGAATAATCCTTTAGAGGTAGGTCAGGTCTGGCCAAGCCCCCCTTCCCGATAAGCCTTCCATGACTCCCCAGTCCCTCAAGGGGAAACCCTCAAGAATTTCTCTGTTCTCATGCACCTCCACTGTCCCCTGTCGCTCACTCCACTCCAGCTATACAGGGGCTCCACTGCAGGGATCTCAAAGGGGCCAGCCCAGCTTGCCTGGGGCCCTCCCACCTCTGCTCCAGCTCTCCCTTCCCCAGCCACGAGATTTAAGACCGCAGTCTCCACCCCTCTATATCCTTGGAGCTTTACTTCCCACATAGCACCTTCCAGAAGCCACCCCATTTCCTTGGCATGTGCATGGTCTCCATCTCCCAGGGAAATGGAGGCTGCGGGCAGGCAGGATTTTGACTTTAGTTCACTGTCACATCCTTAGCCCCTACAATAGTACCTAGTCCCTGACAGGCCATCATCCATGACAAGAAATATTTCTGGAATACTAAATGAGCGGGTGGTGTGGTGGTGGAGAGTAAACCAGATGGCTCATGTCAAGGGCTAGTGGTCCTGTGCTCGGCACATAGCAGGCATTGAGGATGGCCCTACAAGGCTGGCACTCACCTTCTAGGAGCCTGTAGGTCACGCTGATGTTGGGGCAGAGGAACTGCACAGGCAGCAGGCGGAACTGGTGGAAAGTGCCGGGAGGCCTATTCTCTCTGATGCGGAAGGAGACACCTGACTCAGGAAAGCAGAGCTCCCGGGGTTTGAGGGAACCACAAGCCGGGAAGGAGGTGTTGACAAAGGAGAAGTACACACGGGCACAGCCGGGCCATTGGCACTCGCCCTCACGCAGGGATGTAGGTGACAGGAAGACCTGGAGGTAGATGGTGAGCACAGGGAAGCCGCCATCTGCAGAGAAAGAAGTCAGGTCTGGTGGGTCATCAGCCACATCTACAGGTGGTAGGGAACAGAATAGGGAAGGGACAGGAGCTGAAGGGCTAGTGTAAAGCCCAGTCCTCACGGTTGTCCACAGGGTTCCACTGGGCTCTCTGCACCCCACCACCGACTTCCCTGGACCTGGGGCATGTCTGTGCTTCAGGGTCCCATGGTTCTGCTCCCTCTGCCTGGATGTACCTGGCAGGCCCGCCTCTCTTGTCATTCAGGTCTCAGCTCAAATACTGCTTCCTCAGGTGCCCTGAGCACTGGGGTCTATTGTTCCCCCTAATTCTCCCCACATCATCACCCCCCGCAGAGGGGTGCCCTGAGCCCTGGGTCCAACTCCCCAGGCTGGTTCCTACTGCATGTGGTGATCAGCAGGCCGCTCCCTTCCACACCCTCCCCAAGGGCTTTCATTGTGGAGCTGCCTTTGCAGAGACATACCCATGGACAGACTTCCCAGCACCTGGAGGGGGAATTTCCAGCAAATTCCATTATGGAGGCTCTTTCTCCAACAAGGTCTGGATCTCTGCCACAGTGACAGGACGCTTCCTGGGCCCTCTCTCTCAGCCCTAGGGTAGTGGCTGCTCCCCCACATCTCCTCCTCCCATATTCGTTAGAGTTCTCTTTGCTTCTTACCAGCCTGTCCTTTGTTGCTTCAATCCCGGGCTGTAGTTAACCATTCTCTATACAAACTTGCCCTGTTCAAGTTACCGTGTGGTTTCTCTCCTGACTGGACTTAACAGGTGCAATCACGAAGAGAACAGGACTCCTATGAAAAGGGGCACCTTGGCAAATTCCACTCTGGCCTCTGCCCCTGGAGCCCTAGTTCAAGATCCCCACAGGGGCTTGGGATGAAGACGGCAGCGGTTAAGTGTGCACAGAACCGAGATCCATCTCAGATGCCACCTCCTCCAGAACTGGGGGTACCCGGTGGGGGGCTCCGTCATGTGACCCTGGCTTTTACCTGGCAGACAGGGGTGCAATCACTCCGTCCTGCTGGGCAGTGCCGCCCGCTCTGCATGCATAGGCATGCCACCTGCCTCTTGCCCGTATGAGGGCGCTCGGGGCTGGTGGGAGCAGGCAGTGAGGCCATGTCTTTGGAGGAGATGCTTGGAGGTGGGGAGCTACTGGGCATGTGAACACCATTTTGTACCACCAGGCAAAGCTGCTGCACCCCCCCAGGACCAGGGTCACATGTGGCCTCTGTTCTGCTCTGTCCCCGACTCTGAGGAGCTGGCCAGGCCCTCCTTCCACATCACTTTTCTCCCCAGCACCAGGCTGGAGTCCCCACCAGGGACCAAGGGCAGCCTGTTGCGGATGGGAAGACAAACTTTCTGCAGAACTGCTCCTTCCCCGGGAAGTTCCAGATCATTTGCTAAATCAAAAACCTTCTGATTTTTCTAGCCCCTTTTAACCCCTCTTATAACCCCAAATCCTGGTCGCCCAACTGGAAAAGGCATCTGAGTCCAGCATAGAGAGAGCACCCAATCCTTCCCAGGGGTTCTCCAAAATCCCAACAGACTTAGGAGGCCCAAGGATCATCAGCAGCCCCCAAACTCATCCGTGCCCTGGCCTGGCTGGACACAGAGGCAGGCCAGCCTCGCCTCACTCTTTACTCTGACACAACAGGAATTGCATAGCAACCACCCTCTTGAGCCGCCGCGTGGCTGTGAGAGGAGGAGAGGCATGAGGTGGGCTGTGGGAGGAGAAGGAGACAGGCTGGGGGTAGGCAGCTCCCTTACTGCGGATGCTGAGCTTGTCCCAGGTGCTGTGATCCAGGCTCCGGTTAAGGTAGAGAAGGCCAGTGTCCTCCTCGATGCGAATCCAGTCGTTCTCATGCAGCCTTGCACGGTAGGCGATGCCGTAGAGGTGCTGGCCCAGGCGGAAGGTGGGCACCTCCTCCGGCATGTCCCGCAGGGCATGGACGT
The DNA here is from genome assembly GCF_023721935.1 of Panthera uncia. Classification (NCBI taxonomy): domain Eukaryota; kingdom Metazoa; phylum Chordata; class Mammalia; order Carnivora; family Felidae; genus Panthera; species Panthera uncia. The sequence goes on from NC_064818.1 coordinate 48,060,091, forward strand.
AGAGCAGGGGCATGCCGGCTGGCTGGTCCACGTAGAGTTTCTCCCAGTAAGCATCCCTGGCGAAGTAGAGTCCCAGCGGAGCTGGAGAAGGGAGGGAAGTGTGTGAGGGAGGGAGGGGTGAGGATGATGTCCAGAGCAAGCCCCCCAGGCAGACCAGCATTCCCCAGCAGCTTTATTTCACACCTTGATAAAAGCTTCTTTGTGGACCAAAAAACTTCCTAATTTAAAATTCCAACCTAGCGTAAGGAATAGTTTGCAAGCAAAATCAGATGCAAGTGTTAAGTCTCCTCATTCTTAAATTATAAGAGGCATCATCCTCCATAATTCATAGGATTAAAGTCTTTCATACACAAATAAATAAATAAATAAATAATAAAATTCTGATCCTAGTAGGACTTTCTCACCTGTAGTCCTAATAACATCAGCACACAACTATCTGTGTAGCTAAACACAAGCTGAAAACGGACTGCTTTAAAACAGAAAAAGAAAAGAGAGGAGGAAGAGGCAGTATAAGACAAGTGCAAAATCATTCTCAATTACCCAAGTTTGTTAAGTATGTGAATTGCACAGAGCTGGGAGTTCACACAGGCTTCTCAGCAAATCATCTGGATCCGGAGTTTTCTTTCTTTCAAAAAATTTTTTTAACGTTTATTCATTTTTGAGAGAGAGAGAGAGACACAGACAGAGCGTGAGCAGGGGAGGGGCAGAGAGAGAGAGAGAGAGAGAGGGAGACACAGAATCTGAAGCAGGCTCCAGGCTCCAAGCAAGCGGTCAGCACAGAGCCTGATGCGGGGCTCGAACCCATAAACCGTGAGATCATGAACTGAGCCGAAGTCAGATGCTTATCTGACTGAGAGACCCAGTGCCCCTGGATCCAGAGTTTTCAAGTGAACAAGATGATGTCACATAAGCAGGGCTGGCAGTAGTCACCAAAAATGAACCTGGGCACTTTTTATAAGAGAAACAAACCTTTTCTAAAGTTAAACATACTCCTACCTTTGGACCCAGAAATCCTAAATTTATCCAAGAGAAATGAAAACACACGTCCATCAAATGACTTATTCACAAGTGGCAGGGTTATTCACGCAGCCAAGAACTGGAAACATCCCAGATGCCCTTCAGCAGGTGAGTGGATAAGCAAAAAGTGGTTTTCACACCACGGAATCCTATGCAGCGACAAGAAGGGATGAACTATGGATACACATCACAGCCTGGAAAGCTCTCACAGACACCATGCCAAGAGGAAGAAGCCAGGCACAAAAGAATATACATGGCAGGATTCTAGGCTAATTTCAGGTGACGGAAAGTAGCCTGGCTACCTGGGGTGGGAGGAGACACAAGCCTGGGAGGGGCAGGAAGGAACATTCTGGGGGATGTAAAGGTTCCACATCCTGACAGCAGTGTGGGTCGCATGGGCACATACATTTGCTGCCAACGTACAGCTGAGGGCTGTGCATTTCGACTTCTGTAAAGTTTCCCTACAAACCTGATCACCAAGGCACTGTGGGTAGAGCTGTGGTTGCCACGAGAAGAGGATGCTGACCATGACCTCACTGGGTAAGCCCACGTAGGAGCTCACTCCTCTGCTGACTTTGTGTGTGTTCAACATCTTTCATAATAAAAAGTTTTTTAAAATAGTAAGAATTTTCAAGGAGGTGGATAAATAGGCAAACGATGCTTAAAAACCACAAAAGTCCTGAAAATATAATGCATAGGAACTACCCAGCACACAACGCAAACTTTAAGACTATTCATGCACTTGTAGCCAATTTTTTTTTCTCTCTCTTTTTTAAATGTTTATTTATTTTGGGTGGGGAGAGACAGAGGATCTGAAGCAGGCTCCGTGCTGACAGGAGAGAGCCCAATACGATGCGATGCAGGGCTCTAACCGTGAGATCGTCGACCTGAGCCGAAGTCAGATGCTTAGCCGACTGAGGCATCCAGGTGCCCCGCCAACTTCTCCTTTCAATCAGCTTGTTTCCACCCAGACCCCACTTTTTTTGCAGCTGTCGGGGTTAGCAGCCAGGCCAGTCTGCACCAGCAGAGGAGACCCTTGGCCCTGCCTGCTCCAGTGTGGGTGCTGCCATGTCAGACAGGCCTGGGCTGGGAAGGAGCAAGGGGGAAGGGGTGGGAGAGGGAGAGAGAAGGGAGAGAAGGAGAGAGACAAGGGGTAACAGGAAAGGGGGGAGGAGGGCGAGAGAGATGGTTTCGTCAGAGCCGAAGGCCTGGCCCTGCACACCCCACCCTAAACACCGTGATGGGGGGACGTGGGGGTGGGGGTCGGGGGATGATGACAACACCCATAATGTGGCCTTTCAGACCTTTGGAAAGCCCTTCTCCAGGAGAGGTGTCCCTGGGGTAGGACCTAGAATTACTCAGTCCCTGTGGGTGAAGTTCAGGCAGGAGGAGCAGGCTAGGACCTCCAAGGAGCCCGCCTTTTGCTCTGAGCTGAAGTTTCCCAGGGGAAGGATCTGCTCCAGAGTGCCACATGGGCTGCCATTCAAGGGGGAGACAGCTAGGGCAGAGAGCATGGTCCAGGAGGACACAGGTTCTCAGAGCCACTCAGGGCTGACCTCCTTGGGATTTAGCCGCTGATGCCAGCAGGGACAGGAGGGCAGCTCAGAGGGCTGTGTTGGCCCCAAAGGGCCACAAAACTGGCCTCTTGCTGCTCCTGCTGAAGGGTCACTCATGGTACCAGCACAGAGCTGAGCTGAGTGATGGGCCATGGCTGTCAGGTCCTCCGAGGGTCCCCGCACAGCTGGGATTCACTCCAAAAGGGGTACTCACTCTCCCCACAGTGTGGGGGCCCAAAGAGGACCCTAGCAACCACTCAAGTCATGACGCAAAGACAGGAAAGCTCCCTGTGGGTGTCTCCTCACCCACAGGGAGGGGACAGTGGTGGAGGAGTTCCCGAAGGGGGTTGGCGGCCACCTCCCACTAGGAGCGTGCGGGAGCCCCCTCTGTGCTACCTGGCAGGGGAACCCCTGGCCTGCTTTCCTCTGCGGGGCCATCCGGCCTCCCTCCACAGGAATCCGGCATTATGGGGGCTCCCAACCCATGGCAGCATCCTGCCCCAGCGCCAGCATGGCCACGTCCCGGAAGGCAGGCTCAGAAGGGGGATCAGAGCCGGGCACAGCATGGCTGCTCCATGACAAGGGCCTGAATCATGAGCAGCAGCCAAGCTTCCTTATCCTCCAACATTCCATGAAGGTTCCAAGTCAGAGCATCCAGCAAGAGCCCTGGGGGAGGGGCTGAGGTGGGGGCAAGGCAAGTGATGCTCACTGCCCCATGGAAAGAACGACTCCCCCTTCCCCCTGACCGTGTCCTGCCCCCATGACATTCTCTGAAGGGGCCGGCCCCCTGCAGCCTCCCGCTGCCTCTCAAAGGTGGAGTGTGGGGAGAGCGCTGGATGGCTCTGGGAGGCAATTCCCCACGCATACCCACTGACCTTCCATCCTCTCCACAGCCCCAGACAGAAGCACTGTCAGGACCACTGCTTTGCAAACACAGACACTGAGGCGGAAAGAAGGAAAGTCATTTGTTTGCTTAAGGGCACACGCACGGACAGAAAGAAACTGGAATTCGTAAAGCTGTCTTTCCAGAGAGGCACATCCTTCACCAGCCCACTCAGCTTCTGGGGGCCCCCACAGCTGCCATGCTCTTGATCCCCAGCTGACCAGGCCTGGGCCCCCACCCCCCCCACCCCCCCCACCCAGAGGGCCCTGCCTGCTGGGACAGGCTTTGCTCCCCGACAAAGCCCTCAGTGGTGCTAGGGCTCACTGCAAGTCAGGAACACCAGCTCAAGAGGGGAAGTGGACCCTGATGATGTACCATGTCTCTGGGCAGCTCGGCACTTCCGGGCACAGAAAGGAGAGGAGACTGTAACTCCCAGGGGCCTCACAGGATGGTGGCCAGGGGCAGTCTGGGCTTGTGACACCAACACCAGGTAAAGAGGGGGCTCAGCCTGGATGAGTGCTGCCGACCTCCTCAACGCCATGGCAGAAGGGCACACGCTAACCGCTAATGCTCTGAGATGCTGCCCTTGGGCCTGAGCACCCAGGGCTCCCCCCAGGGAACACTGCTGGGTCTACAGGATCGGCCGTAGACACAGACCAGGGCAGACTATGTCTTCCAGAGCCTATCAGGCCACCAGCTTTCCTTAGGGTGCCCGACCCCTCCCTGGAGAGGTGGGGTGTGCGTTCTGGCCTCCAGAGTACCAGTGAGGGGCCGCTGCATGTCAACTGAGCTTACATCATGAGACTCAATACAGCAGCTGCTGGACATTCTCTCAGCACCCACACTCCTGGCCCTGGTCAGCAGGGTAGAAGCCAGTAGAACCTGGCTGTTCTTGGAGTCACTGTGGGGAGGGCCTCTTGGGGGTGGTAACCCCTGAGGCTGCAGAAGGTCTTGTCAGGTCTTGCTGGGGGAACTACTCTACCCAGAGCACCCCACCTCGCAGGTACGTGGGAGCAGCTCCAGGACCCTCTGGGCGGCGGGGGGAGGGGGCCTCCCTGACTGCACATACTTCCAGTGGTACAGGGGCTGGGAGGCAGCACAGCCCGAGCTCCCAGAGCCCTCTCCCACCCCTCCTCCAGGCTGGTCACTGCCACACAGTCCTCATGTGCGGGAGAAAATGGGCCCTGCCTGCTCTCATCTCAGAGAGCTCAGCCCTACGGGATCCGTGTGGGGCCCAATCTATTGCTGCCAGAAGGGATTTGTGGGTTGGGCGATGATTGTAAGCAGAAACAGACTTAAATGCACTTAAAATACCTCCCAGGTGGTCTCTGACGCAGGGCATGGCTCCCTTAATGCTCCTCAGTGTCACAGACACTTCTAGATGGAAAAACACATGGTCCAAGGCAGGGAACTGAGGAGGTGGGTGCAGGGCCGGCCTCAGGGGGGTATAGCCTAGGCAGTCCCCAAGGGCCCCACACTTGGTTTAATGCTCTGTTGTCACGGTTTTGAAATTCTTCACAATTCTAGAACGAGGGGTCCCCACCTTCATTCTACACGGGGCCCCACAAATGATGTAGCCAATCCTGGCAGGTGAATGAGGAGAGCCTGAGACGGGCCACTGGTGTCTACTTCCACAGGGCTGTGCAGCCTCTGCAGCCTCAGTTTCTCCAACTGTGAATCAGAGCAGGGCATGCTGGGGAGAGGAGCAGCCAGTGCAGGTTGCAGCCAGGCCTCACCTCTGCATAGGCATGTATTACACAAAGCTGCTAACTTCAGATTCACAGCCACTGTGTGCAGATCGCTTTACTACCCCATTTCACAGTTCAGAACACCGAAGCTGGGAGGTAGGAAGCCTTACCAAGGTCACTCGGCTGGAGGTTCTGAGACTCGGGATTTGGTACAAGGGCTAACGAAGTGGCAGCGGGAGTCAGGATAAAGGCAGACGTTGAGCCCACCAAGAGGCTCACTGCTGGCAACTTTCTGCCAGGAAGGGCTGTCTGGCCTATGGGCTCAGAGTGGCCTCCAGTGAGGACCAAACCTGGCACTTTGGATAGGTCGACACAGAACTTGCAAAGCCTTCCGTACCCATCCCTCTCACCTGTGAATGCCACAGGGTGTCAGAATCGTCCCCCGCACCTAGTCTAACATTTCTGTCTGGACAGAGTCGGCCAGCATCACCCTCTGGTGGCACCTCCTTGCACAGTGGGTCTGGTTGCTCAGGCTGCCCCTGTTCCATGGCACCACACTGAGGGGTGAGGAGCTGACCTTCCCTCACACAGCACAGGTGGGTCCCTCCCACATTGCTCATGGCACACCCACCCAAGGCTGAAGTCACTGCTCATGTTCAAAGAGACCCCATCGGCTCCCACCCTGCCTGGCCCTGAAAGGGACTGGCTCCCACCCGTCCACAGCCTTGGCTCCCCTGTGCCTTGGAGGATTGTCTCCAGCCAGCTCGAAGCTGCAGGCCAGTCCTGGCCCAAGCAACTCAGCCAACTTCCCCATGAGCAGTGGGCTGCTGTCCAGCTCCGCCAGCAGGCTCTGACCCCCGGCCGGGGAGCAGGGTCCTTCCCTGGGTGCCCTCAGCCTGAGGTAGCCCACAGAGCTCTCCTATACCCACTGTTGTCCTGTCAACACAGATTAATAAGTTATGTTCACCTCTCCTGTTTCAACTGCTGTGTGAGTGCTGAATCCTCGGTGAGCCCGCACTCATACACACATCTCTCATGCACACACTCATTCTCACACACACACACGGTTACATATTCACGCACACGTCCTGTGGCTCACTTAGGGTAGTGTAGTATAGCCCGGTCCTGACTGTGGGCTCACCTTCGCCAGCTCTCCATGGTCCTGGCCAGCCCTGGCCATCACGGCCACACACAGCTCACCCGAGGTGCCTCGGATTTCGGTGCCACCCTCTGTGGTGGTTGTGCCGCCCTCTGACCATGCCAGTCCGTATCTGGGCAGGCACTTCCTGGCCGGGTGCCCTTGGTCTCTCACCCCATCTCGGGGCCTGTCCTCCCGGCTGCTATGAGCACCGGTGAGTCACACTCCCCGTGGCACACGCTCACCCTGCCAGAGAAGTGCAGAGAGCCCCCAACAACTAAAAATGTGCTGCACTGCAACATGAAAGTTGGAACTCAGGGCTCCTAAGAAAGAAAAAAAGAGTGAAACGGTTTGATCCAAGACCTGGGCAGGGTTAGCACTGTGTGCAGGGCAGGCCCTTCCTGCAGAATCCACTCTCTACACAGCCCTGGCTCCTGCCCTTGATGAGCGCCAGATCGTGCAGATGACAGTTTTATTATAACCCAGCAGAATCTCCTTAACAGACGATTTCCTAATGCCATCATCTTTGCTGGGAATGGGAAACAGCCCTCACTGACTTCTCCCCAGGGGCAGCCCCTCCCCTGCAGGCCAGCTGTCCCTGGAGGGGGTCTCTCTAGCCCCCAAGACCCATGCTTGGCACTGTCACCCTCTCAGGATGTGGCCTGTCCACACCACGGCCCCTCCTCTATCACATTCACATTCTCTCTTTATTCTAATTGTATATTTGATATACACAAATACGTCATACAGAACATTTACACTGCAAGTAAATATAGCCCCCCCCCCCACCACCACCCCGAGCCCAAGGCCAACCTTACTGGACGCTTCGCAATGTTCCTGCCCCTCGCCGGTCCCCACCTTCCACTTCATCCCACTCACTTCGAACATGAACCTGGGTCTTGGGTTTCTCTTGCCTTAAAAAAAACTTTTTTTTTTTAACCTTCTGCCTCATTCATGGAAGGTACTTCTGCTGTGTTAGAGGATTCTGTAGGACAGTTACTTTCTCTCAGTCCTTCAGAGGACTTTTTTTTTTTCTTTTGCTTTTGTTGCTGCTGCTGAGAACTCTATCCTCGTTCTACTTGTCACTCCTTAGTATTCCCTCTTCTCTCTGGCTCCTATCTGGTGTTCTCTCCAGTTGCACTACAATAAGCCAGGTGGCCAACCTCCCGCGCTGGTTTCCTCCCCCTCGCCGCCCCTCTGGGTGTCGGAAGCTCCTCGTTCTCTCTCCCCGTTCTCTGCTAGCAAACGGCAGTCAATCCCACAGCATTTGTGGCCAGGTTCATGAGTCTTGTGCTGACAAATGCCATGTTCCCACGCCCTGACTGACCTCCTCCCCTGGGAGCCACAGGGGGACAGTCAGCAGCAGGATGAGCCAGAGAGAGTCATATGCACAAGACACACGAGGGACGTGGAGGGCCCTCTGGTGCACTGGCCATCTTGGTGAGGCCGGTGGTGGGTGCTGAGCCAACAGCCACCAGGCTGAGAACAAAACCTCTGATCCCAGCTCAGCAAATGACTTACTGGTGACTGAGGAGCACTGCCAACTGTAGGTGTTGGCCAGGATGTGTGTGCTCACTCACACACACACATGCACACAAGTGTGCGTGCACAGGCAGGGTCACCCTGCAATCACTGTGCTTTGTCTCAGCCGGAGGCCCTGCTTTTACAGGGGATTGTGATGTCATTCAGCTTTTAGGAAAAAAGTACGGATCAAATTGCAAATCAAATTTATAAAGAACAAATCTGGGGAGGCACACAAAGGGAATCCCAGTTTTTAAAATTAATCACGGTAGAATACACATAAAATTTACCATCTTAAAAAAATTTTTTTTTCAATGTTTATTTTTGAGAGAGAGAGAGAGAGAGAGAGAGAGAATCCGAAGCAGGCTCTGGGCTCTGAGCTGTCAACACAGGGCCCAACGTGGGGCTTGAACCCACGAACTGCGAGATCATGACCTGAGCCAAAGTTGGATGCCTAACTGACAGACACCCAGGCACCCCTACAATTTATCATCTTAATTATTTTTAAGAAGGAACTGAAGGAGGGCTAGCTACTTCCCTGGTGCCCAATGAGGGCATTAGTCACATCACGGCAGTGCAACTTCAGTTTCAGTCTTCCATTCCTTCTTCCCAAAATGCTGCCAGCAGCCCTCAGGAGGCAGCCTATGCCACTATGGCCACAAGGCTGAGTGGCCTTCCTGGGGGTGCCTGGGCACACAGCAAGGGCAAGCTGGGTAGGCCTGGCACACAGGGAGGAACGAATGGGGATCCTGGCACACACAGTGGATGCCTGAGCTTTCAATAATGCGCTCTGGGGCTCTCGATGTTCCCAAAGGTTCTGTCTAGCACAATGCCCAGGGCTCCTGTCTGGCCAGGGACTTCGCACCAGCTCAGCTCTCAAGGTCCACATCATCCCTGCAGCCTAAGCCCTCACCGTGTGGTTCACGGTAGAGAAGGGCAGGAGACCCAACGTGGGGTGTGGTGTTCTCCCTACATACCTGTCCTCTTGGGCCCTGGCTGGGAAAGGTGGCCAGCATCCTGGGAGAGCAGCTGGATGGAGGAAGAGAGAGCTGGGGGCCAGCCCTTGCCTCAGAGATACCACTCTGCACACACAGGCACACCCGTCTACCTTTGTGAAAAGCTCTTCCTCGCACCCCTCGCCTAAGCTCTTGCTATAGTCTAGGGACATCACTCGGCCACCCACCCACCCCCATTCAATGATGGGAAACAGAAGCTGGGTTTCACCTCTCACACTCATGGAAGTGCCATCGGGGCCCAGGTCTCCTGACACGACCCACGTCATCCATGTAGCCCTCTGCCAAGAGTGGGGAAGGGGTCTCTGCATGGTTGAGGTTGAGGTTTGGGAAAGTGAGGTCAATGACTGAGGTCTACAGCCCAGGCAGCATGGGAGCCAGTGGTCCAGGCTCACTCTCTGCACACAGGCCCCAGCCTTCTGCTCCGAGGGGTCTGGGCCCCAGGCTGCACCCTACATGCACCCGCAGCCACCGCCCACACTTCCACACCCATCAAGGCCAGCTGCAGTGGCCTCACTGAGATGATGGACGCTCCTGCCCAAATGTGATTTCCCAGCTGCTGCTGAGTTAATCACCAGCCTCACTGGCAGCTCCTTCCGGCTTCTATGCAAAGGAAACTGCCAATTAGGTTACAATTAATTTCTTACCCAGAGCAAGGCCTGGCTGGAACAAGATTGGCCACCCAAGTGGCCTGCTGATGACTGTGTGGGGGTCACCAGGCCCACTTGGCTCCAGGACTCTCATGCTGCAAGGTCCCAACTGACTTGGGGGGTGCTAGCTCTGGCCTGGGGGTGACTGGCCAGGACATTACTGGCTTTGACCCTGGTGCCTCCGCCTGGGGAGCTGTCCCTCATGTACCCAGCAGGGCACTGTGACTCAGACTTAAACAAACCTGTTATCCCACCTATCTTGAGATCCCTGAACAGAGATGGTCCTGTCCATTTTTGTCCACCACCCCCCCACCCCTAGCCCCATGCAGCACTCTTCTTGTGCAACATTAACCAGCAAGACTTCTATGGTGCACTCCTTGTGAGAGTCTCTGTTCTGAGGTATTTCACATGCATTGTCCCACTGAATTAACACAACTGCCAGAAGCAGGATGATTATGATCCCTGTCTTTGCAGAGGAGGAAACTGAGGCAGAGAGAGGCTAAGTACCTTGCCCAAGGCCAAGCAGACAGTGAGCCAGGACTGAAGCTAGGGTCCTGTGTAGGGTGGTAGGCATGGCCACCAAGCTCTTTTGCTCAGTGACGGCCATGCACACACACGCAGAGAAGCCAGGGCGCTGAGATCTGGGACCCTGCACCACCTACCCACCCGCTTACAGCCCAGACCGATGATGCCATCATAAATAACGATCCATGCCTCCCTTACCTCTTCTAAAAAGCAGGTGCCCCTAGAGGTTTCCTGGTATAAATTTGTTAACATTTCAATGAAATGGGATGAAGGCCCAGGAAAGTGTGACTGGGTGGGAGTCTGCTCAGGCAGTTATCTGCCTGACAGGGACAGACACAGCGATGGTTGCTGAATGCACAGGCAGGACGTGGCAGGGGCCCACCGATGCCAGGGGCCTGACATGTCTATCTCTGCTGGACCAGAAATGACTCTTACGGGGTCGTGCCTTCCATCCCCATTGGGTCCTATTATCACCAAATACTTGAAAAGGTGGAACCAGCAAAGTCTGGCTTCTGCAAGTGGCCAGTGATCCATGGCTTGTACCTCCTGAGGGGAGGGGTCAGGGCAGCTCCTAGGAAGGTAGCACTTACACAGGGTGGCTGGGACAAAGGCACCTCCCTGAGCCAGCAGCAGCCTGTCGGTCAGAGCAGGGCCTACTGGGACTGCTGCAGCTGAGTGGGGGAACGGAAGGCCATCCTGTGGTCTGGACGTGCTTCTTTGTTAGGTCTGAGAGGAACACCAAGGGACCTCTCAAAGGAAGCCCCTTTCCTCAAGGGCTGAGCGAACAGGTTTGCCCTCCTGCCCCCAGCACGCACTCCCTCCTATGTGGGGCAGGCTTGGGATGTCACAGTGCTCCCACTGGTAGCCCCCCTCAGTCCCTCCCTGTGGCTTTGGGCTGCCCCCTCCTCTCCCTACTCCTGCTGTAAGCAAGGGCAGGTGCAGTCAGAGTGAGCAGCAGGCAGGACCCTGAGGCAGGGCCACCACGATGGAAAAGCTGGGTTCTCTCTGGGGATGTGGGGTTTCAAAACAGGCCTAAGAGTCTGCTCTGCTGGGAGGGTAAGCCTCTGAGAGAGGCAGGTTCCAGCACAGCATGGACCTGGGGCCAGACAAGCCTAGGGCTGGGGCACATGCACCTGCATTTGGCTGTTGTTATCAAGCCTACTGGAGCACCAGACCTCTAAGGCCTCAACTTCAAGAGTAAAAAGGAGCCTAACTGCAGGGCTGGAGAAGCTGTATGGAGATGGGGTCATGGCAGGCAAGTCCTCAGTTGATGCTTCTCACATGTGTGACAACTCATGGCTCCCTCTGGGCCTCAGTTTCCCCATCTATAAAATGATAAGGTTGCATCCGATGCTAAGGCTCCTTTAAATTCTGATTCTCCTATGAGTCTATGTGATGTTGGTGCAGAAGCATTCACTGCATGAACTTCCTGACCCGGGACCAGGAGGCAGGATGGTGGGCATATTAGAAATTGGGATGGGCTTTGACCTAGGTGGCCTCTGGGAGGGGAGTGGGATATGGGATGGAATAGGATTAGGATCACAGGTATCTCCCTAGGCCACCAACGGTAAGGCAAAAAGACATTGGCCTAGATCCAAAGGAGAGATTTTAGTGCAGTACAAGGAAGCAGAAAGACAAGGGCAGAGCCGGGCCCAAGCCCACGCTCCTTCACTGCCTCGCTGTGTGACCGGCCTGGCAATTGCCTCTCTGGGTCTGTTCCCAGCTGTGAACTGGGACAGGAACTCCTCTTTGGAAGCACGGCTGGGACAGACCAGGCATACAGCACCTGCTGACTGAAGCCGGTTCTCCTCTGTTCTCTCTTTGCATTCCTGGTTCCCCAGTCTGGAATCAGATCTGCCTGGGGCCCACAAAGCCTTCCAGCCACTCTTCAGTCAAGGCCTTGTGATGCCCATGCCACTGCCCAGCCCTCCTGCAAGGCTGAGCAATGCCTCGGTACACACTGCTGTCCCAGGAAAATGGCTTCAAGGGACTGGCAGCATGACATCACAGAGCTACAATTACGGTAATCAACTTACACCGGATCTGCCTGGTTATTTTTAGAGTCAGGATTGAGGTTTAGCAAGACAGGGCAGCCCTGGGTTCCCCTGTTGCTGAGTCCTGGCTTGTCAGGTGGGCTGGGTGGGCTGCTGATTCCTGGCACCACTCCTTTCCCTGGTCCTTCACAAGGTGATTTCTGGGCGTGGGCGTCACACACACAAGTTGTGACTCCATTGCCTCTGGGGCATTTGAGCCTAAAGTGGCCTCAAGGTCCAGGATTTCTGAGAATGTCCTCAGGGTCCCAGTGGGGTTATGGTGACTCAGCCTCCCACCTTGAACATCAGATGAACCCACATCCTCCTCAAAAGGGATCTGGGGCTCAGATACCAACAGAAATGCCACTGACACAATGAAATGCAATGACACAAAACAGCTTCTTAGCAAAACTTGGTGGAGATTTGATGAAGCAAGGTAAACCCAACAACAAAAAGACACCCCACCCAATTAAAACATGGGCAAAGGACCTGATTAGAGATTTCTTCAAAGAAGATACAAATGGCTAATGAGCACGTGAAAGGATGTTCAACATTGCTAATCATTAGAAAAATGCAAATCAAAACTACAATGAGATACCACATCGTACCCAGTATGCTGGCTATAATTAACACAAAACAAAACAAAACAATCCAAAAAATAACAAGTGTTGAAGATGTGGTGAAATTGGAACTCTCCCACGCTTCTGGTGGGCATGCAAAATGGTGTAGCTGCCATGGAAAACAATTTGGGAATTCCTCAATAAATAAAACAGAATTACCATATGGCCCAGCAATTCCACTCCTAGGGACACACCTAAGAGAAGTGAAACCAGGGACTCAAACAGGTATTTGTACGTGAATATTCACAGCAGCATTATTCACAATAGCTAAAAGGTGGAAATGAACAGATAAATAAACATGATATTTACAATCCAAGGAAATATTACCCTTACAAAGAAATGAAGCACTGATACATGCTACAATGTGGGTGCACTTTGAAAACATCATGCTCAGAGAAAGATGCCAGATACAAAGTTCCATTTATGTGAAATATCCGAAGTGGACAAACCCATAGGGACAGAAGGCGGAGCAGTGGTTACCATGGGCTGGGGGCTGCAGGGATACACGGCAGTGCCTAAATGCGTTTGGGGTCTCCTTCTGCCTCAATGAGACCGTTTAGGAACTACATAGATGTGATACCTATGCAACATTGTGAACGTACTGAATGCCACTGAATTGTTCACTTAAAATGGTTGATTTCATGTTATGTGAATTTTACCTCACCAAAAAGAAGCAAATTGTAATTATTTGCTACCCTTCCCTCAGGCAGATGCTGGGCAGGACACAGGCCCTGGCTGTGCTGACCAGGAGAACTGCCATGGAAGAGTCCGTGCGCAGGGGTGCCGTGTCGGGAGCAGGGGTCCCCGAGAGTGTAGGCAGGTGCTCCGGTGTGTGCCCTCCCACCCGCCATGCCCTCCTTTGTACTCTGGGCCTCTCTTGTGGAGAGAAGGGCCACGTGATGGGGTTCTAGCCTGTGGAACATGGGCAGAGTGCTGCGGGTCCCTCCAGGCCTGGCTCTGTGCCCCTCCTTGAGCACACAGCTGGGCATAGAGGGGCTAGCAGGAGGGACCATTAGTAGGAGACAAACTGGCTGTGTTGAATCACTGAGGCTGTGGGGCTTTCTCTTACCAAGTGCAGTCTCACCTGCCCTCAAAGATAGGAGTCGGTGGGAGGCTTGGAAGCAGAGAATCTTCGAGTGGGTTCTCACTCAAGAGACTTCAAGGCTCTGTGGAGTCATGTCTGTGGTCCTGCTGGATGAATCTCCTGCAAAGACCACCCTGCAGGTTGCCTACCTGACGTGGGTCATCCCTCTGGTGGCAACACCCATCTGCATAGGGCTAAGTGCATGTTAACCCTGCCTCCAGAAGTGAGGAGATGGAGGGTGGCTACCCCACTAAGTGGCTGCTGGAATGGTGCCCTGCTCCCCAACTCTACCCTTTCTCCTCCCCGGAAAGGACAGAATGCAGAAGATGCCCCACAGCCAGTGTTGGGAGGGCAGGACGGGGGAGCAGGCAAGGAGAAACCCGCACCCACCCAGGAGCAGCCCCAGCTTCCGTCTTGAACCATTTCACTGTTTCTGTGTCTTTGCTGGTTTCACCAGCAAGAGAAATTGAGGAAACAAACTCTTTAGACTCTTGGATGGCCCCATCACTCTGCACACGTCCAGGTCAACACCCTCACACACCCCACCCCCAGGTCCTGGCACACAGAGTGCACATTTCCCCCAGCATTTTGTAGGTCATTAATGATTTGGGGCCATTAATCACATTTTTTCTTTTCCCCCTTCTGGAAGGCTGAGAATCACTGCAATTTTCTGGTGATCACACAGCCACCTATGGGACACTGGAACCAGCTTTGGTGGCTACTAGCTTGCCAGGGGCCTTCTAACTTATTTTTAGCAGCAGAACCCTTTCTCCAATCTGGCTGGTGCTTGGGGCAGGGCTCAGAGCTTCGACACCCCTGCGGTCCCTTCCCCCTCCCCCACCCCAGCCCCCCAGGCCATACTGCTCTCTAAGCACTTCTGGAGCCCTGGGCCCTGCAGATCACAGACATCAGCACCCCATGTCACATAGGAGCAAAGGCCCAAGATGGCCATGAGGTACAGCCGCCAGCGCCTGAACTTGGGAAGAGGGCTGGGGCCCTAGGACCCAGGCTACGGGGGCACAGGCACCTTCCCTGAGTTGGGCCCAGAACTGAGCCCTGCCCAACACAGAACTCTAGCCTTGCCCTCCCCCACCCCCCCGGCTTTGATATTGTCATGGACAACTTGCACTAGCCAGCCCACCAGGTGGGCACACACCTGTTCAAGTGCACAGGTGACCTCTCCGCAGCGGCACCCGGGCTGCTGTACTTTGTGGAGCCACTCATAAGGCAAAGGCAAACAGAGGTGTTTGCTCGCGGCTGGCCACCTGCTCTCCTTGGGGGCCCAGGTGGTGCCTAAACTGTCTCCCTCAAGGTCCTGTTAGTGTCACCTACCCCCACAACCGCATTTTCTAGGGGCATCAGCTCCAGCTGAGGAAACAATGGCACACTGCTGCCTCCTCTTGTCCCACCCCCTCCTGGCCCAGAGTCTCAGAGGGGACAGTGCAGGGGTGCACCGGCTTCACAGCCTCCAGCCTCAGGGACAAAGGGAGGTCCCAGGGGCCCCTACAACTGCACAGCTGTGAAGTCTGAGCTTGATGGGAGCCCAGGCCCTCATCTGGTCCCAGAGCTCAGGAAAGGTGGATGGTAGGAGGATCAGGAGGGGAGGGAGGGCAGGAGGGCCCAGTCTACAGGGCTCCCAAGGGTCTTGGAGTGTTGGCCCAAAGAGGGGTCTTCTAAGGTCTTCTGAGGTGAGGTGGAGCCCTGCCTCAGAAGTCACAGTCTCCCTTAAACCCTCAAACACCAGGCCTGGACTGCCACTCTGGGGCTGGGAAGGGAAAGTCAGGTGGGCTCTGGGAGGCCTGGGCATTTCCACCCCTTCAAGCCTCTCAGGAGCGCCCTCCCCAGGCCACCAGAGGGCCACGCTGGGTGTGGCCTCTCTGAGTCATACTGACCCCACAGCCTTCTAGGGGATGAAGCACCCCGACCCACAGAGCACGGAAGAAAGGCCTCAGAGACCTATGGGAAGCTGAGGAGAGGGAGCAGGGAAGAGGAGGGAGCCCAGCAGGGATGCATGATCCCCTGCTGTCATAACCACACTGCAGTCCATAGCTGGGAGGGCCACTTGCCTGCCTGGCAGCCCAGTGCCCTCCCCTCCCCTGCCCTTCAGGGGGCAGGGTGCTCCTGCTGAGCACCTCTGAAATCACACACATGCTTTTGGGGTAAGTGACGGCTTAGTGCTTCCTTTACTGCCTGTCCCTCCCTGCACAGTGACAGCTCTGAGGTCAAAGAGCCCTTCTGTTGTCTCCCCAGGGGCATCCCCAGCCCTGGAGAAGCTCTCTAGGCAGCAGGCGGTCCCTCAGGGAGTGTCTGTAGATCACTATTACTATCACTATTAAACCACTCACTCGGAGAAACTGCAGAAATGAGGCAGAGGATGACACCAGGAGGAAGGAGAGGGAATGGGGAAGAGGAAAACACAGGCAGGAGAAGGAGGACATGGGGAGGAGGAGGAAGACATGGAGAGAAGGGCACTGGGAGGAAGAGGAAGATATGGGGAGGAGGAGGACATGGAGAGAAGGACACTGGGGAAAAAGAGGACAACAGGAGGAGGAGGAGGTTATGGGGAGGAGCATGAGGACTCAGGAAGGAGGAGGAGGACACGGGAGGAGGGTACACAAAGGAGGAGGAGGATATGGGGAGGAGGATGAGGACACAGCAAAGAGGAGGAGGACATGGGAAGAAGGAGGATGTGAGAAGGAGGAGGAGGACATGGGGAGGAGGATGAGGACACTGGGAGGAGGAGGAGTCTATAGGAAGGAGGAGGAGGACATGGGGAGGAGGATGTGGAGAGGAGGAGGACACAGGAAAGAGTATATAGGAAGGAGGAGGAAGACACTGGGAGGAGGAAGGCATGGAGAAAAGGACACGGAGGAGGAGGACACAGGGAGGAGCATGTGGGGAGGAGGAGGACACGGGGAGGAGGAGGAAGACACAGGGAGGAGGAGGGCATGGAGAGAAGGATATGGATGGGAGGACGACACAGAAGAAGGAGGACACAGGGAGGAAGAGGGCATGGGGAGGAGCATGCAGGGAGGAGAAGGACACAGGAAGAAGGAGGACCTGAGAAGGAGGAGGAGGACATGAGGAGGAGGAGGACATGGGGAGGAGGAAGAGTCTATAGGAAGGAGAAGGAAGACACGGGGGGAGGAGGAAGGCATGGAGAAAAGGATATGGGGAAGAGGAGGCCATGGGGAGCAGGCCATGGGGAGGAGGATGTGGGGAGGAGGAGGATGTGGAGAGAAGGACATGAGGAGGAGGAGGACACAGGGAAGAATATGGGAGGAGGAGGACACGGGGAGGAGGAGGAGGGCATGGAGAGAAGGACAGGGGAGGAGGAAGATACAGGGAGGAAGAAGACACAGGGAAGAGGAGGGCCACAGGAGGAGGAGGACATGAGGAAGAGGAGGAGGACATGAGGAGGAGGAAGAGGACATGGGGGACCTGAGCTGAGTGCTGCCAAGGTCAGGAGCCAGAGCAGGGCCCTCACATAGGAAATGTCCCCCCCACACCCACAGGAAGGGGGAAATGGTTCCGCAGCAGAAATGCAGCCACTTCCACAGGACAGAAGGAAGCACTACTATGGGAGTGGGGGAGTGCCTCTCCAACTCTGTGCTTTTCCTGGGTACTGGTTGGGCACTTTCTCCTCCCAGTGTGCCCTGGAGCCCTGGGGAGGAGAGCCCGGTCGTGGATACGGAGACACACTTGTACCCACACCTCCTGAAGCCCCACACCCCCCCACCCCCGCCACCTCGGCACAGTAGCTTCGGTCAGGTACTGCGTCCCCAGGCAGAGGGTGGGTGCAGAGGCTGCACCCTCACAGAGACCCCTTTCTGCCACATAAGAGCACACACACCCCTCTCCTGGGGCCGGCTATGACAGGGCCATGCTTGGTGGCTGTCTCTAGACCCATGAGACTCCCAGACATCAGCTAAAGCAATGGTCCAGCCAAAGAAATCTGCCACGACCCAGATGAGCTTCTGTTTCGAGCACAGTGCCACACTTCCCTCCCATGCCACTTCCCTCCCTGCTGGAGCCCCGAGCAGGTGAGTCACTGGTGGGCGAGCAGGCTCAGGGCTCCTTTCCCTTCCCAGGAGCCCTCCTCAGCCCCATGCCTGGTCCCCACCACCACTGGCTCAGAGAAGGCATTTGCCAAAAGGCGTAGGACTAGGGGTGAGGAGTCACTAAATCTCCTCCATAGGCTGGAGTCCACAGGTGATGTGGGGCACGGCTTCCTCACCTGCAAAATGGGATACCAAGGCCATGTCCTTCAGGGTTTCGGGAGGTTACAGGAAGCTGGCAGATAGGCAGTGCTCCGCAGAGGACCAGCAGGCTGTGAGTTCCCTGGGGTGGCTCCTCCTCAGCCTTACCCAGTTAAGACCAAGGACAGAGGAGTCCTCCCTCAGGTCACAGAGAGGGGTAAGGCCTCGGGGGAAGTGGCAGCTTCCGGGCCTTCCATTCCCCCTGGCACCCTGGGCTCCATTTTAACAGATACCATAATTTTTAATTAGTTTTCTCTTCCCCTGGCTAAAAGGCCATTAGCTCCCCATTAGGTGAATGCATCCCATTTTCTTCACACCATCAAGGAAACAGCGATTTACTTAGCCATCCCTAAAGCAATTCTGCAGAATAAAGGCAATTTAGCAATGGGCTCAATAAACTTCCTCATTTGCTGTTTGCAGGCCCCACCCTTAGGAGCCCACCAGCTAGTCCATCCCCTGTGTTCTTGGGTAGGCTGGGCCCTGGTAGGGCCCAGGGCAGGCATTGTGGGATGCAAGCAGCTCCCAGAGGTCAGAGAGGCATAGTGGGGATGCAGGCTAGGGTGGAAGAGACAGAAGGCAGGGGTCCAGGTCAGCTGGTGAAGGAGGACATGTCTTTTACTAGGCCCCGGCCAAAAAGAGGGAGGGTCCAAAAGAAAGTAAGAAGTAGGTGAGGCAGCCTTCCCAGCATGGCTGCTCTGACATCTGCTGGTCCAGGCATAAGTGGCCTTCCCAGGCCACACTACAGAGGGCCGGGCCTGGCATCCTGGAGGGGAGCATGCCAAGTCATGGCAAGTTCTTCCTTCTTTGGTGTCAGGGGCTGAAAGTCCCAGGGGTCTGCAGGTAGAGAGGGCAGGTCCGTCCTTGACGCCACAGGTGCTCAGCAAAATGGCACCCAAGGAGACAGGCGAGAAAGACGAGAGATGTGAGGCCTGCTGAGGAACTCCAAAAGTCGGGGAAATGGTGCTACCCGGGGAGTCAGGCTGGGAGAGCCCTGGGCTGGGACTTAACTGCTCATCCATGCCCCAAGGGTGGCTGCACCTGTGTTGAGCAGCAAAGTGCCAGAGACTCTCCTAAGAACAAGTCTTAGATGGAAGTTCCCAACTCTGGTTCCAGGATCCCCGGGGCCAATGGGCTGTGTCCCTGAGTGTATGAGGGGGTGAAGGGCAGGGGTTCCTATGTATATATGTGAGGTCCCAGTACGTGTGAGTGACAGGGGCTGGGTTCCCTGGGTGAGGGTGGAGTATGAGTGGGGTTAGGCCTCACTCATTGTGGGAGTGTGTGTGTGTCCATAGGTGTCATGATCACATTATCCTTGAGAAAGGGCAGGAGCATGTCTAGTGATGAGCATTATGAGTGTGTGTGTGTGTGTGAGAGAGAGAGAGACACCCTGTGGGTGTGCACCCATGCATGGACACCAGGATGTGAGAGAGGAGTCTGTGTCAGCACCTTTCTCTTAAGGCATATGCGGTCACACACAATGACACTGTGCACATGTGGAAGGGGAACAAGTTTCAGGGGTCTGCTTATTATGTCCCATGGCCTTGCTCCGGGCATCCCCGTCCCCCGCTTCTTGGCCAGCCCTGAAGCAGTGGGGCTCCTTCCGCTGTGCTCTGGTTTAGGCCACTGCCTCTTCATCTGGGTCACCTCCCTGCTCCCATCCTGTCAGTCTCCCAGCACAGAAGAGAGCTTCCTGCCTTGGGGAATTGTCTGGCCACAGGGGGAAGGTCTCATCCTCTAGAGACGCAGCACATCCCCTGAGCCATAGGCCTGGTCACCGGAATGCTGCATCCACAAGAGGGCGCCCAGAGGCTGAGCTGCTCTCAGCCTGGGTGGGTCCTGGAGCAGCATCAGGGCTCATCCGGTGCAGCTCAACGAGAGCCAGGCTCACGAGCTCCAGGAGTGCTGCTTCAAGTGAAGGGTGCCCATGTGCCTCTCCAAAGGTCCCAGATGTCTCCTGTGGGTGCTGCAGGCCCACTTCTCCACCCTCAGCACCAGCCAATCATGGCACCTTGGTCATCCCAAGGGAAAGGTGGGCGGGGCGGGAGGCTCACTTGCCCTGGACTGGAGAGTCTGGCCACCAAATTGCGTGGGCCAAAGGTGTAAAAAAGCCAACTACATCCACGCCAAGTGCCACAGGTTGACTCTTGCAACCTGGGCCCCACAGTCTAGCCCTTGAAGCCTTTCCAGGCACCCCAGTTAAGCTAATGGCTGTGGAAGAGCACGTACAAAGTTGCAACTCAGAGTTACAAGAGATCTTCAGAACATTCTGTTTGTGTTTACTTCTGCCCTGACTGCAGCTTCCTAGGGGTCCTCCCCCTGCAACCCAATGACCCCAGAGTCCCAATACCGGAAACAGGCTCCCTCCACTACATTCCTCCTCAGGGCAAGGAAAGAGCTTCTCCCCTGCCCTCCCCATGTCAGGCTGGGAACCCATTCTGGCTTCAGTATCTACCAGTGGAACCCAGGATCCAGTCACACAAATGAAGCCTTGGGGCAGGCCTGTGAACCCAGAGTCAGCAAGACCAGGGGCTAGAGGCAGGGGACCACCGCCTCTTCTGTTCCCAAAGGCCACAAGGAGGGAAAGTCCTTTGTAAGCAGTGGGGGCGGGCAGGCTTCCCTGTCAGAGAGAAACTTGGTGCATACAAAAGCACTGAAGGAAGAGATCAAATCAGGACTCTTCCAGGAACACTAAAATGTATGGCCAAAGGGATCAAAGATTCTATGGCCTTAGGATTCATTCTGTCAGTCTGGCATCGGGGGCGGTGCCCAGCCTTTGCAAGGCCACATCTAATCCTTTCAGCCCCTACGCTGGCTGGCGGCACATAGCCCTGCCCCACTCTAGGATGATCAAAAGCGCTTGGTAAAGGTTGGCCCAGAGCGGTCTCTCCGTCCCAAAGGCTGTTCCCTTAGGTGGCCCTGCCTGGCAGCGGCGTGCGGCTCTAATGCTGCCTGTTGGGACTCTGGCCATGGCGGGGCCTCAGCCGGCTGCGCTGGGCCAGTCAGAGCGGGCCGTCGAGGGCAGCCTCCCAGAAACCATGGGCTTTTCGAATTTTTAAAGACCAGGGCGGCAAAAACGCACGAGGGAAAAGCAACCTTTTACAAAAGAGCAGATCCCCTCCGCAACCCTTGGCGGGCCAGGATATCAGAGCTGGAGGAGGAATGCACCGACGTGGAGCGAGGACAGGAAACCAGGACGCAACAATCTGCAAAGACAGAACTCCCCGCGCCAAGTCGCGGGCTTTCTTGGGCTACCTCACCGGGCCTCCCCCACCTGCGCCGAAAACCTCGACAAGATCCGTCCGGGTCGCTCCAAGACGCGGCCGCGGCGCGGGGCGCAACCAGGCTGGGACGCGCCGCTGCGGCTCGGGCCCTGCACACCGACCCCGGCCGCCCGGCCCGGCTCACGTCCGGTTCTGGCCGGAGACCCGCCCAGTCTGGGCCTCGAGGCGCCGGGTCGGCCGCTCCACCTCGCTCCCGGCCCAGCCCAGGCGGCCGGCAACTGCGCAGAGCGCTGCCCGCCGCAAAGAGAAAGGCGTTTCCGAGCGCGTCCACTCCGCCGCTCGGCGCCGGGCGCCAACTTCGCCCCGGCCGCTGCGGGCACCGGCTCCCGGCAGGACTCACCTTCGCCGAGCAGCGGCAGCAGCAGCAGCAACCGCAGCCTCGCGGCGCCGGCCGTCGCCGTCGCCTTCGCCATGGCCCGCGCACGCCGGGGCCGCAGCAAGAGGGCTGCTGGCTGGGGCTGGGGGTCTCGGCGGCGGGGTGCGGCGGTCAGCCTGGCCGCCCCATGCCCGCCCGGGACGCGGCGGACACGGCGGACACTGCGGGCGCAGAGCGTCGGGGCGCGGACTCCGGCTGCTCCACGATGCTGCGCGCCGGGCTCGGGTCGCGGGACTGAGGCGGGGCGGGCGCGGACTGCGCCGGAGGAGTGGGCAGGGGCGGGGCGGGGCGGTGAGGGGGGCGGGCCAGGGGCGGGCCGGGCGGGGCCAGGGTGCGGGCGGGGTGCGGGGGTAAGGGCGGGGCTCGGGGTACCGGCCGCGGGCGCCTGGTGGGGATCCCGCCGGGCGCGGAGAGGAAACCTGTGCGGGACGCGGGATGCTGGCCGGGCCCGGTACGAGTAGGAGCGAGGTGCTGGACGCGGGGTGCGGGCCTGCCACCCGCAGCCCCAGTGAGCGCACCTCTGCACGCACAGCCACTCTTTTCAGCCTGTGCTCCCGCTCGCGGTCCCTGCGCTCCGCTCTTTACGGCCGCCCGCCGGCTGAGGGCAGGGAAACCCGGCGGGGATGAGGAGTCACGGCGGACTGGGTAGGGGTGCGCCCGATCCGACAAGGAGACGACGCGGGCGCCCCGCCTCCAGGCTCTCGGCGCGGAGCGCATCCTCCGCCATTTCTCAGAGGGGGGAGGCGCGGTGGGAGCGCGGCCTCTCCTGGGGCCCGGCGGGAGGAGGGGAAGAGCCTGGGCAAGGGAAGGGGAGCCTGAGCGCTTTCTGCGCACTCCTGGAGCGAGCCTGGCGTATGGCTTACAAAGTCCGAGGTCGCGCTGAGGGGTAGGGTAACGTTTCCCGGGGCTAGTTTGTGATCCCCCTCTCTTTAGGACTGGTTCAACCAATGGGAGCAGGAAACTGGGTCTGGGCACACCTTTCAGAGAGGCCTGGCACTGGCAGCTTAATGGAGTGTTTGGAGGGCAGGTGTCCTTTCCCAAACAGAAGAACTCTTAGAATGTGGACTGACGGGGTAGGAGAGCAAGTAGCAGGGAGGAGCTGGAGCCCAAAGTAATTTAATTGTTGCCCAAATAAATGATACCCATGAACACATCCAATCCCATAAAGGGGGAGACTCTGGGCCCCTAACGTGGGGGTCCTGGAGTGAGGTTGCGGTTGGATTCTTGGTCTCTGTGGGAAAGATCCACTGTTCTACCACTCCTCGCTGTCTTTTGAGGAATGGTCTCCACTTAGGTGAAGAGGAATAGAAACCCATGGAGCCTTGGGGTGGGAGGGTTCCTGGGCCTGGGGCGCCCCTACTTCAGTGTCTCTTCCGCCTGCTGCGCACAAAGCCCCGCCCCCCTCAGGGCTGAATAAGAGATCCGCACATCACTCTGCAGATATGAAGTCAAAGTGAAGTCACCCTCGCAGGCAGGAGGAGCTGCCAAGACAGAAGCTGGCTGGGGGCTCTGCCAGCTGAGATGTCCAGAGCAAGCCTGCTGGCGGGAGGCCAGGGCACAGTGCTGCCAGCTCAGGGGAGCCACCCTGTGGCCACCAGACCTTGTGTTGCTTGCCACACCCCCCACCAAGAGCCCCCGGGGCCCTTGGATTTCCGGGGCTGGAGTTCGCCATGGGAGGGTTTTCTTGGGTGCGGACAGGCCCTACTTCTGGTGCTAATAAGGATTGCCAAGGCTGTATACTCAGGCATCCTCCCAGGGAAGGGACTTGAGCAGGAAGGAAGGGGCTGAGGGGGTCTTCTTCATTACAAATATCCCATGGCAGGAGAATGCAGAAGGAGAGGGGTGGCCTGCCGCATTCTTTCAACCAGTCTCACCCCCACACCTCCCAGGGACCACTCTGGCTAGGCCATGGCTGACACTGGACGGCCTGGATGTTTGGTTGTGCTCTGTGTAACTGTCTCAGGGCTGAGGCTGTGGTCCTGCCTGGGCCACCTCACAGGGTTTTGAGTGGACACCTGACACTATGGTGGGGCATTGCCCTCTTCTTAGAAAAAGGTCTGGGAGGCTTCATATGTAAACTCCTGTACACAGGTGCATATGCACGCATTTATACATATGTGCGTATGCCTGTGTTCACATAGATGGACATTCCTACTGTCTCCCGCTGCATGCCCAGGGACCTGACCAGAGTGGCATCCAGTAGAGGGCAGAAGTGAAAGCTTGGTCTTGCTAGCCTGAGAACTGCAGGGAGGGAGTGACTCAGCCCTGTCTGGGCCTGGGCATCGGCTCAGGATCCCTAATATCAGAGCAGCAGGAAGGAGCTTCCTCAATCAGCAGAGAGGAAATAGATGTGGTCTCCCTGAGGACCGACAAGGGGAGGTCAGAGGTCACACTGGGGTACAATCCAAAGAGGCCAGGCTGTGATTTCCCAGGAAGTCCTTCTCCTAACTTCCTGTCCCAGGGGCTCCTGGGACATTTGCCTGGGAGAGCCTGCAGGAGGCTCCTGCTCCCTGTCTTGGCTTCCCCTAGTCATCTCTCTCTGAGCCTCAGTTTCCCCAACCGTAAACATCCCCCTCTCAGAAGGAAGAGTGAGGATAAAAAGAGGGAGTACACCTGAGGGTAGACCTCAGTGGCAGGTGCTCAAGAAATCATGGCCATTGTCTTGCCCAGGTTTAGGAGTTGGCTATGGCATCCTTGCCCCAAAAGACCACAGTGTTGTGGGGCGTGGGCTCCCACAGGCACTGAGAGGCTTTCTGGGATCTGGGGAGGGGGTGCGTTACTGTGTTGTCTGTTAGTGCTCCCCACTGCTGCCCACAGACCCCCTTGGAGTATCACCAGGGTAAGTTTAAT
Source organism: Panthera uncia (assembly GCF_023721935.1). Lineage (NCBI taxonomy): Eukaryota > Metazoa > Chordata > Mammalia > Carnivora > Felidae > Panthera > Panthera uncia. The sequence continues at coordinate 48,084,585 of NC_064818.1, forward strand.
CAATAGATAGATCCCTGGGCCCCACCTCCACAAAAAAATCCAACTTAAAAAAAAGTTCCCCAAGAGATTCTGATAGGGGATTCTGCTTTGAAGTGAGTCAGACCTGAGTTTTTATTTTGCCTTGTGCAAGTCCTTGACCTCTCTGAGCCTCAGTTTTGTCATGTATAAAATGGGGGCTGAGAATCGAATAGTGTCTGCAAGGCCCTGTCGCCAGCACAGGGTAAGGTGCTCAGTGGGCAGGCAGCTCACATGTGCTCCCAACGGCAGTCTTTGCTTCCGAGCAGGTGAGGCCTACCTGGAGTCCCTTGGGTCTGGCCCCCAAACACAGCATAAGGAAGGGAGGGTGGAGGTCAAGCCCAACACAGAAACGGATCCCACCCAGCACAGGCTTGCCCAAGTGGGGAGAAGCTGCTGCTGGGAGTACGAGGCTAGGCAGGATGCATTGTGACTATGACCCAGGTGGCTATGGGGACTCAGGGAGGTCCAGGGAAGCTGAGAAGGCCAGCTGTTAGGGAGGGACACTGAGTGCAGGGACAGGAAACCCTGGCCCTGGGGGGCCTTGCAGGAAAGGGGACACAGCCCAGTCCAGGGGCTACTGAAAGACCAGGCAGCCGTTCCTAGAACTACCAACAGAGGCTCCTGCCAGATGTGGTCAGAGTGAGCACGGCAGAGGATCTCAGTCCCTCCTGCAGGCAGCTTGACGCAGTGGCTGGAAGCATAGACTTTGAGACTGACTGTGGGTGCTGTTAGCTAACTGCTCAGTGCCTCACTTTCCCCCTTGTAAACGCGGGTATCAATAGTCCCTACCACTACACTCTGCAACCCCAGTGGGGTGTCGAGAGGGAGGAAGGTCTATTGCCATTGCACGGTTTTCCCTCCTCGAGGCACAGCTGCCAAAAGAGCCAAGGCCCACCAGCTGGCTCTGAGGGCCCCATAGTGGGGCTCCCCACCCACGTAATTAAATATGTAAATATGCTGTCCCCACGGCACACTCACAACACACCAGGACTGGGCTCGCAGGGTATGGCGCAGGGACGCTCTTCACCTTACTCTGAGCAGGCCCCGTCTGCCTGCCTTGCCACCCGCAGCTGGTATTTGCAGACAGGGCCTCAATCTGGCTGGTGGGCCTGACAAGGAGCAGGTGCCTGAGGCCCCAGCCCAGGGCTCCAGAGCATGAGCAACTGGGTCCTGCATGTCTGTCAGAGCCCCCGTGTAGCTCACCTCCACCCAGAGGGCCTGACCTCAGCTCTTTACCCCCACTCCCCCTTCCTGTTGTGGGCCCCCTCAACAGACTTGTTTTTCTCCTCTGAATTTCCTCCCTCAACTCCCTTCCCTCCTCTGTTCTCCCTTCCCCTTCTTCACCTCCTTCCCTCCCCCCCTTCTCTCAAAGGAATCTCTTCTCATTCCTTTCTTTTTTTTTTTATTTTAAGTTTATCTTATTTATTTTGTTAGAAGGAGGGAAGGAGGGAGGGACAGAGAGAGAGGAAGGAGAGAGAGAATCCCAAGCAGGCCCTGTCAGCGCAGAGTCCGATGCCGGGCGCCAGCTCGAGAACCGTGAGATCACAACCTGAGCCAAAATCAAAGAGTCGGATGCTCAACTGACCCAGCCACCCAGGTGCCCCGTCCTCCACTCCTTTCCACCAGCACAAGAACCAGGTTCGCTGCATCAGTGGGGCCCAGGTTCTCCACATGTTACATGATAATAATAATAATAATAAATAATAATAGTAATGCAGGGATGTGAAGTTAAACCCAAACGAGGTTTGGACAGGATCAGCACAGTTCCTGGCTCAGCAGGAAATGGACATTTTTCTTACTGTTCTTCCAAGGGCTCCTCTGAAGGGCAGGGAGCCATCCGGGTGGTAGGCCAGGGGTACTGGTGTGCTGTGAAGGTTGCAGGTGGTCTCTGAGTCATGTCCTTGTCTGTATGACCTGGGCGTGTTCCCAGTAGTATGTTCCCAGTGTTTCTGGGCCTAGGTGGGAGGGAAAGCAGAGTTCCTTCCCCCCAGGTGCCCGAGAACAAGTGAGTCCCCATGCAGTCAATGTGAGCTGTCACTGTTATCATTGGTTCCCATCAGCTGGAGAAGCTGAAGCTAAGAGGCCAAAGAGGTCAGTGGACGTCGCTAAGGTAGCACAGAAAGCAGGTGGTTCCTAACCCTGAGCTGTCTGCTTCTCTGTGCTCTGGCTCCCCACCTGCATAAGGAACAATTCACACCGCCTGGGGCTGGCGAAAGCGAACCTGGCCACGTGAGCCTGGCCCCCGTCTCTCGCCCACCCCACGTGACAAGCTGCCTTCTCCGTGGAAAGACAGAGCGAGCCCTGGAACCGCAGAGTCTCTGGACGCTGCAGCACTTATCTGGCCATGTAATTACACATTCGGGAATGCTGGGTTGATTAATGCCTGTGCCCCACCTCAGCTGAGTCCCCAGCTCCAGGGCACCGCTGGCCTGAGGAGGCCGGAGCCTGGTGGGGCCTCAGGCCTGACCGTGCCCACCTCTTGCATCCTGTGGACGCCAAGGAGAAGGCCCATCCTGGCTGACAGGCGCGTTGTGGAGATACAAGGGGGCTCAGATTGGCAAGTCCAGCAAATGTGGCCTGAATGCCTTTTAGAAAAAACATCTCCCAAGGCAGTTTCATAATCTGCCTTGTAATGCAGATTTAGACAAGTTTTTACGAATGCACTTTTTAAAATAGGTCTTAATGGATCCTTTGCAGTAGTTACAGCCCATTGTGTAAATGCAAACAGAAGGCTTTTTGAAAACATGTATTATTGATCAGAAAGGCAGCAGCAATTAGAAGCCAGTGTGTCATATTATTCAATACACACTTCCTATACAGGCCTGCTTGTACTCACTCATAACTTTCTGACAAATTATCCTGTCACTAGGAAGCCTTTTCTTTTCCCTTTTGCTTCTGAAAGCGCAGGAGGACCTCCCCATCGGTTATTAGCTGGAGGCGAATGAAAAATTAAGCTTATCTTTACCGGAGCAAAACTTACTTACGACTTCTGACTTCTCCGTTGGTTTCAAGACTAAAATGGCAAAACCTTCAGGCAAGATGGATGATGCTTCTCGATTTGGTCTATGGCCCAAATGGAAAACAAAAAACAAAAAAGCAAACAACGAAAACACCAAACTGATGACAAGGTAGCAGTGTGCTACAGGAAGGACAGAATCACCTGCCCGGTGTGGGAGTGGGGGGGGGGGTGTGGAGCCAGGGGGGACCAGCTGGAAAGCCTGCTCTGTGGGAAAGATGCGGAAGCAGAGGAGGAAGCAACCCAGCAGCCCAACGAGGGCCCACAGGGAGAAGTGCCATCTGAGCCCCTAATGTCCCCCAATGTTCTTATTTTCCCTCCCCAGTCACAGAACCTAAAATGATCAATTGATCAAGTTGAGATCTGTTTTCGCTCAAAACCTCATGCATGAATCCGTACTATACCCAGTCTGCGCATTTCCCGTTTACCCTCCTTCTTGAAGGGTTCATTTATGTAACAAACATTTACTGGGCACTTCACCATATTCTGGGTGCTATTTTCAGCATTAGAGACCCGACAGTGAATAAACCAAAGGCCTTCCCTTCATGGTGCTTCTCGCAGACCGTTACCAACACAGGAAGCACATAGGCAGTACATCTTAAAGTGACCCCAGACAAGAAAGTACACAGGGGAGGACATCTGTCAGGGCTGGCTGCCCCAGGGAGCTGACTTGGGGCAAGCTGCTGGGGAGAGCGCTGCTCTCTCCCTGGAGATGGTGCTGGAGGTGGGAAGGGGCCTTGGAGTTCTGCCCCAGCACAAGTGAGATGCCACAGTTGGTCTTCTTAGGAGAGCGTCTCCTCAAGCAGCCTCACCCTTGCCTTCTGGAATCTGCAGCTCTGGTCTCTGCAGGGCAGGATCTGCAGGGCAAATACTCTGGCCTGGGCAGTGTTTTGGAGCCAAAAACGTCCGCCGTGCTGTTGGAATGCTGACAAATAGGAAGTCCATTGACTTAATGCCCTGTAATGGCTTCTGAAGGATCCTTGCCCAGGATGGCGTGGGTTGACACTCCAGGCGTGGTGTGCAACTTCTAGGTGCATCTCAAGCCTGGGTGCAGGTAGTAGCTGTGAGCTAGATGGGCTGGGGGAAGGGGGGCTGGCAGAGCTTGGAGGTATAGACTGGGTGGCTCTCACAGCCGCTGTTTGCAGACGGGCCCAGGAACACAGCACCTACTTGCCCCCGAGCTTGGAGCTCTCCTGCAGAACTTGCTAGCCTATTTCAGAACGCCCAGGCCAGTCTTGGGCAGATGACTGCTTCTATTCCGGGTTGCTTCCTGAGCCTAGGCCTGCCCAGAGCTCGCACCCTTGCTGCAAACCCCTCATGCAGGCCAGATGGGGTCCCCTCTCTGCTTGCTCAGAAGTTTTCCAGGCTGGCCTTCATCTCCTAGAATAGTGCTGTCCAGTGGAACATTCTGTGATGATGAAAACATTCTCCTCCGTGCTGTCCAATGTGATGGCCAAGTGTGGCTATCAGGCACTTGAAATTTGGCTAGTGGGACTGAGGAACTGAATTTTTAATTTTACTGTATTTATAATAATGTCAAATTAAATAGTCACACGTGACCAGTAGACTTACTGGGCAGTGAAGCTTTAAGAAACAGCTCCCCAGCCCCTTCCTAGACTTCCTGGCACAAAGCTCCCCTACTGGAGTGAAGGCAGAGCAACCAGAGCCTTCTGAGTTGCTTAGCCAGAGACCATGTGGGCGCCCAGTGTGGTACCAATGGGCTCTCTGATCCAGAAGCCTTCTTCCTGTGGTTTGGAGAGGCCACAGCCCCAAGGAGAAGGGCAGCATTGCTGGGGCACACCGTAGGCACCCCTCACCCTGGGGCACGGCTGTTTCCCTCCAGGTCCAGCCCCGGGCCTGACCACCCCCCCTGAAACTCTGGGCCTCCTCAGGCAGAGTGCAGCAGCTCTCAGGGGCCTCTTCGCAGAGGGGCTAATGAGCTTGTGCATATTAAGATGCAGTGATGAAGGGCTGTCAGGGGACTCTGTGCAGCAGCCTGAGACCCAAGGGCCTACTCGCTGATGCTGGGAGCTCAGCACCTGGCCCTTCTCCACGATCCTTGTCCTTCTGCTAGTGAGCTCCCCCCACCCTCACCATGGTCTCAGACTCCCCACGTGTTGCCTGGCCACTGGCCTCCACTGGCTGTTCCTCCTGCCTGGAACATTCTTCCCACCTCCTCCTGGCCCCCTCTGTTGTTCAACTCCTACTTGTCACTCAGAAGTCTTGGCTCTAAGGCACCTTCTTCCCAACCCACATAGATACTCCAAAGGGGACCCGGTATACCTTCTGCTCTAACTGTGCTGGATTTATCTCTGAGCCCTTGACTGGGGACCCAGTGAGGATTCAGAGCATGGGTTAAATGTCCAGCTATAGGAAACAGTCCTCCAGGTGGTGGGGACAGCCTGGGCAAGGCAAGGCGGTGTGCTCAGGAAGGTAGGTGGGGGAGCATGGGGTCCTGGGCTGAGACAGCATCTGTCCTGCTGCCCCCTCCCCACGTGCACCCCCATGCCCCTGTGCCCCTTCTTCCTCTGGGCTGCCTCCCTTGGTGTGACTAAAAGCCATCTGTAAAAATCACCGGAAGGAGTTACATGACCATGGGCTTGAGCTGTAGAATAACTTGCAGGGAGAGAAAAAGGCGCCCCAAATAAATCATTTGGGGCCTGACATTTGGAGCGTTTGAGTTTGAGACCAAACACAGATGCCCTTTAGATAAATACATTTTTGAGAAGTGTTCCGTAGGAGAAGTTTATGACTTTAATAGGTTTTTAGTGTCAGAGAAGCATCAGGAAGTGTTTTGTTGAGAGGCTTTCTCTTAAAAAGCTCAGAATCCTTCTTTTCCCTCTGGCCCCTTAAACATAAGGATACAAGGATCCTCAGCCAGGGGTGCATTCTCCTTTTCAGGTTCTCTAGGGATTTGTCCTGGGCTGGGATTGCTCAACTGAGGAATGTTCAAGAAGGTTCTTAAGACCTCAGTGCTCCAGGCAGGGGTGAGGGATGGGAGGGGTCTCTTGGGAAAATGATTTAGTGGCTAAGAAGTGTCCTTTTCATTCAGAGCAGCTCCCCTCCCTGCCCCAGCCCCCCTCCCCCTCCCCCGGAGGAGTCTGGATGGCTGGTCCTCAGGAAGGAGAAGGGCTCTGTGTGGAGTACGTGGGTCCCCCTGAGGCTTCCAGAGATTGGCAATTTTCTATGGATTGGAAATCTTACGAAGTTCCCCACACTGAAGCCCAGGAGTATGAAGGAGCTGAGCTCACCTCGGGCCCCATGCCAGAGAGAAGAGACATGAGAAGAAGGTCAAATGCAGTCATGTCTGGAAGCTTCTCCCTTCCAGCTAAGAGACAGGCCCCCACCTGCCCATCCCAGTCTCTGCCCCAGGACTGCCCGGACCCCCGGGTCCTGCAGCTGCCCTCTGCCCAGCTCTGGCCTGGACACGAAGTGCTCACATGTGGGGCTGGTGCCACTACCCCTGTGCATATGCTGCCCTGCTCTCAGCCCCCGCCTTGCCCCCCAGGACGAGGGCTACATTATGAGGGGGTGAATGCCCTCCTGGACTTGCAACCCATCCTTGAATGGGTCCAGCACCAAAGAACTATGCCCCAGATCACCTGTGCTGTGGCTTAGGCTGGGGATGTGGGGTGGAGGAAGGGTGTCCCTGGCCAAGCTGGCCTGACCTCAGGCTTGTCTTCCCATCATCGTGGGTGGGCTGGGGCACACAGAGCCGAGGCAGGACCAGGAGGGGCCCACTGCGATCCATGACCTGGCTCCCAGTAAACACGCGGATGGAACTGAGAGGCTTCAAGGCAGTGCAGGCTCTGAGGGCACAGGCAAGCTGCCTCCTAGCACAGCTGTCTGATGAGCACTGGGGGTGGTAGGGACCAAGAGAGAAGGGACAGCTGTGTCTGTGCTGTCTTCCCGGGGGCAGCAGAAATGTTCTATTCAATCGATACACCACGACTCAACATTGATTGCCCAGGTGACTTTTTCAGCACATTTTCAACAATTCCGGCTGCTATAATGGAGAAACCTGGCCTCAGTTTTTCCATTTCTGAGGATATGCTGCCCTCCCACCCTGCTCCTCCATCTTCCATCTCCTAGCCTGGCCCTCAGGGACCTGTCTCAGACCCTCCCTGCCTCAGACCCCACTTGTGAGGATCTCCCCATCTTCCAAGATGGGAGTTTGTGTGTAAATGGGATTGTGTGTGGTCAAAGTCCTGGTAGCTATGTCCTGGCTGTCTCGGGCAGTGAATGGACAGGGAGGTGGATGTTGAGAGGCTGGGGTCTGGGTCCCTCCCCCCACCCCAAGGGTCACCTTCCCCTACTAGGGCCCTGAACTCACCTCCTCAGCCCCTGGGACCTTCCAAGACCCTGATCAGGAGTCCATCTAACGGGTAGATGAGAACAGATTAGACAAAGTACCCACGATCTTCTAAAGCTTTACTCCTGCCTCATAATTTATTTCCTTGCAGGATCCAGGCACTTGGATGCAGCTGATTTCTTAGCACCATTTACAACCCTTTTGTTTTTTCACAGTTATGTCTTGGAAGCAGCTGCCCACAGACTGAAAGCAGCCCATAAACTATGTATAATCTTTGAGGGCTCTTGTGACCTTGCCTGTGTGGGGCAGCAGGCAATGACCTCTGTTTTATTTCCCAGGCTGACACCCAGGCTTGGATTGGGGTGTTGGCTCGTTACCTATTTACATCTGTAACTTATCAGCATTCTCCAAATCCTAGAGGTTTAGGGTTTGATTACGCATGTCTGACCTCTGAATAAGATGCTCTGGGAGGTAAATCTTTGGGGCAGAGGGGGTGGTGAGGCTGAATCATCTCTCCTAGAGAAAGAAGCAAGCCCTAGAGGGGCCTGAATAAGAATGGCTCACAGGTCGCTATTGAGAAACTACCTGTAGGCAGCCCTGACCTGGAACCTCCAACTCACTCAGGGTCACAGCACCTGCTCAAGTGGTAACAGTGTCCCACTTTACAGGTGAGGTCACTCAGGTGCAAGCCCAGGTGTTCTTTCTCTGGAGCCCTCATGCCACATTGTTCCTGGTTCCCAAACTCTGGTGGAGGGCTGATCAAACACAATGTGGCCTTCCCCCCTGGGTTCCGACTCTGGACATGGGTGGGGGTGAGAGACTGTACTCATAACCACTTCCCAGGAGCTGCCAGTGCTGCTGGTTCCAGGCCCACAATGTGGGATCCATTGTTCCAGAGCAAGTGGGATGGCAGAGAGGTGGGTGACAGTCTCAGGGTGGAAGGCACACACACACACACACACACACACACACTCTGACCAGTGCACTGTGTCCTTGGCGGGCCTCTCCACCTCCCCTGTGTCACCTCCTGGTTTCTAGCCTCTATCCACCCCTGACTTATGCCCACGGTCCTGGCTTTGCTGGGGGCCCACCAAGAACACATGTGCTGTGTTCCTCTGCAAGGACCCACCTGCATTTGCAGCCAGCTCTGTTTCTTCCTAACACTCATTTCTTCAGCTAGGATCCTATGTGAGGTTCAGACCCCTCGGAGTCCGCTTGGGATGGGGAGCGTCCAGCACCTTCACAGTGCAGGCAAATAGGGTGTTTATTTCCATGGTTGGACTGGATTCAATGCATGATCCGTGGCTTGACCCTTGCACAGTATTAGGCTTCAGGGAATCTACAGCAAATGCATTTCTCCAGTCTGTAGAGCAAGATGGCTATTGCCATCATCCTGATGACCTTAGTTCTAGGAGAACTGGCTTTGCCAAGCCATGGTCATTTGATAAAGGCTGACTCAGGACCTGTGTATGGCCAATGGGGGCCTGGGGAAGCCAAGGGATGAGAGGGGGACAGGGGATCCTGTGCTCTTAGTTGGAGGCACGTAGGCCCCTCCAGGACAGCACGCACCGGCGGCAGCAGCAGCAAGGACTCTGGCTGGCCTGTGCATTGTTATTTCCAAAGACTAAGGCTTTGGAACAAAGGAATTTTCATTCTTTAATGAAAACCTTGCAGCGAGAGGAAGCACCCCACTAAATGACTGATACTCACCGAGATATGCACTGCTTAGAAATGTCTCCTAGTCAATGAAGAAGAGATAACGGTCAGTGGAATAAAAATTAATCTGGCCACTATAGGAATTAATATAAAAACATCAGATGCAGGACTTATAAGGGATGCCACCTCCAACTAACCCTCCCTGGGTTAAATACCCTGGGGATGATGATTTACGTTCTGTACTGTAGGGCTCTGTGGCATAATCAATAGGGATGAGAAATGGGGCCACTGAGCTGTTCCTGCCTCCAGGCTGGGGAAAGGAGCCCAGGGGAGCACATGGCTGCCCTGGAGGCTGCTGGGAGCAGGGGACACATCTAAGCCCACTCACCTTCCTGTCTTCCCCTTCCTCTCCCTCTCTGGTGAGTGCCAGGCCAGTGGCTGACAGGCTTCTGGAGGCCTGGGTTATGACACCCCCTCACTAGGACTCACCCCACCCCCAACCCTCCCGGCTACAGGAGGCGCCAGAGGAGAAGAGCGCAGGGTAGACAGGGCCAGGTGCTGCCTGAGACCAGAGCAGTGGGATCCTCCCCCCTGCCCCGGGGGGCTGGGGCTCTGGTGAACCTCCTAATGGTAACCAATCACACACACCCATCTTTGCTCTGTGAGAATTACTGCTCCAAACTCTTGGTTTAGGTGACGCTTGCCTAAACAACCATTCATTCTCACTACCTCTAAGCTGAGGTCCACTCTTTCCCTCCAGGAGATGGATGTCCAAGCCCTTTGGCCAGTCCCTGGGGTGCTTCTCTGCAGGGAAGCTTTAAGCTTCCTTAAAGCTTACTTTACCTACAGTGGGGCTCACTGTAGGTCCCAGTCTGGCCTGCCTGCCATGCCAGCTGAGCGGTGAGGTATACTCACTCCTTCGTGGTGAGGGCCGTACTAGCTCAATTCTACCCCACTGTGCATATGTCCACCTGGGCAGCCAGGTGGGCGAGTGGCGTCAGGGCCAGCCAGGCTCCAGCCTCACACAGTGGTGTCTGCCCCCCCCCCCCCGCACCTCCCCCCCATAGGCTGGCTCCCTGCTCTCCATCCTTTGTACACCTGCTCCTGAGGGATAGAGGAACACATGACCATTTGTCTCCTGATACAAGGCCCTGGAGGAGACCAATTCAAGGAGGATGGAGTGTTTCTCCCCAAGCCCGTCTCTGCCAAGCCCCACCTCCCCTTGGGGGTCCCTCTCCCTCTACGCTCTACCAGATCTGGACTCCTAGCTTGTGTCAGGGATCAGGGATTCCAGCTCCCCACCATGCCAGCCTCTCACCATGTTCTGCTCAGCCCTCTGCTCTTACACTGAACTGTAGTCATTGCCCTTCAGGTGTGCCCTCTGCTTCTGCTGAGCTCCGACCACACATTCCTTAAGGAAAATTTCTGCAAGGCTAGTAGTAAGGAACATTGTGGGGAAAGGCCTGCTTTCCTGTTTTTGATGACATGAGAACCTGGCCCTTCCCAGGGAGACCTATTGATGCCTCCTTTGTGTGCCCCACACTGAGCAGCCCAGGCGAGAGCCTGTGTGTCCCCCCACACTGCTGCCCATGCTCACACTGGGCCAACCCAGGGAAAGCCCCCATGCTATAGTCTAATGTTAGGGACAAGTGACCCTGAATAATCTCAGGCATAGAAAGGCCCCGGGGGACCACCCAGTCTAAGCCTCATCATAAAGATGGAGAAACTGAGGCCTTTGGAGAGACTGGCCAAGGCTATAGAACAAAGCAGGCCTCCCAGCCTCCAGGGTAGTGCCCTCTGCCCTCTGCCTATTGGACGTGGCTGCGGGGCTGCCCACAAGGCTGGTCTGGGCTACCATAGTATCGTATTGAATCATACTAAGGAGATAAACATAAATCCACAAATTATTCTTCGCATTATGTCATGGGTTCAAAAGTATTTCTCCAAATCCATATGTTGGATTCCTAACCCCTGGTGCCTCAGAATGTGACCTTATTTGGAGATAGGGTCCTTACAGAGGTAATCAAGTTAAAACGAGGTCATTAGGGTAGACCCTAAACATATACGACTAGTCTCCTTATAAAAAGAGGGAAATTTGGACGCTGAGACACTCAGGGAGGGATGACGTGAAGAGGCACAAGCTGAGGAGAGAAGCCTCAAATGGATTCTTCCTTCCCGGCCCTCAGAAGGAATCAACCCTGATTTCAGACCTCCAGCCTCCAGAACTGTGAGAGAACACATTTATGTTGTGGTCTGGGCCACTTTGTTGTGGCAGTCCCAGGAAACTGATACAGTTGATAAAGTTCATGATAATGAACTTAGAGCACTATTACTTTTTTTTTTAATGTGTAGTTATTTTTAAAAATTTTCTTTAATGCTTATTTATTTTGAGAGAGAGACAGACAGAGCGCGAGTGGGGGAGGGGCAAAGAGAGAGGGAGACAGAATCCGAAGCAGGCTCCAGGCTCTGAGCTGTCAGCACAGAGCCTGACGTGGGGCTCCAACTCACAAACTGTGAGATCATGACCTGAGCCGAAGTCAGACCATTAACTGACTGAGCCACTCAGGCGCCCCAATGCGTATTTATCTTTTGAGAGAGAGACAGAGTGCGAGCAGGGGAGGGGCAGAAAGAGAGGGAGACACAGAATCTGAAGCAGGTTCCAGGCTCCGAGCTGTCAGCACAGAGCCCGATGCGGGGCTTGAACCCATGAACCGCGAGATCAAGACCTGAGCTGAAGTTGGAGGCTTAACCCTCTGAGCCACCCAGATGCCCCAGAGCACTATTACTTTTATTTGTTTTTATTTTGGTGAGGAGGTTGGTGTTTCAGATATTTTTTGTGGTTTTAATTTTTTTAGTTTGTTTTGTTTTTATGGATTCACAAATTGGAATGTATTTATTTACACTCAGTGGTTTAGAAGGAGACACTGATGGGGAAGGCTGCCTGGCGCATTCTAGGGGTGGAGGCCGAAACGGGAGGTTGGGTCCACAGTTGCTGGGATGGGCGTCAGAGAATTGCTGGATGTGTGGGCTGTTGAGGTGCAGAGCAGACAGGGAGCCACAGCCCACATCTCCCACCATCTTGGTGACATTTCTGTTCCCCAATGTCCCCGATGGCGGTGACATTGATCAGGAACCCCATGGCAACCCAACTAGGGCACCACCATCCAGCCAAAGAGACGGAGGGAACAGGCTATTGAGCCCTTGCTTGTCCTTTCACAAAATAGCAGGTCAGTGTTATTTTAACAGAAAGAACTTCATGGGAATTACTGGTGTAGGCGTCATCGTACAACATGTATTTTAAATAAAATCACAGACCTTCACTTGATGAAGCTTATTCCGGAGAACGTCAATGTGTTGTTTAAAGCCCCACTGACCCACTCAGCTTAGTGACAGTTTTTGTTCTTACAGCAGCCCCATTACCGCTGCTTTTCAGTGGAGGCCTAAAATAAGCAATTTCTCTTCAGGCCAGAACTCAGCTTGCTACAGGTTCACAGAAGGGATTCAGAGACTTCACAACCTTTGGGAAAATGACCAAGTATCTAATTCAGAAGCCTAATGCCTAGCATCTGGCTAGCATGAAAACATTTCCCATTGAATAGAAAACCCCAGCCAGAGTTTCCAGGCATGGAGCATGCCCTGCCCTCCCCCCACCCAATGCATGGTGGGTCCAGTTGAATGTCGCTCTCCATTCTTCCCCCAGATCCATTCTAGTTGGAAGTTCCCCCAGGACAAGGAGCCCTATGCTCACCCAGAGTCTTCTCTCAGTCATCTACAGAGTCAGTGCTGCATCCCTGGGACAGAGATATCCCTGGAAGTCCTAGAGATCACCCAGGGTACTGTTCCCGTTATCTATTGCTGAATAGCAAACCATCCCCAGTGGAGTGAGTGTCTTAAAGCAACACCCTCATTTCTTTTGCCCACGAGTCTGCAATTTGAGCAGCACTTGGCTGTCTGGGGTAGTTTGTCTCTGCTTTACTCAGCTTAGCTTGGGGTGGCTTGCAGGCAGGGCTGGAATCATCCGAGGGCTCCCTCACGGGGTGGAGGCTTTTGCTGGTGTGTCAGCCCAGAACCTCAACATTTGCTGGAGCTGTTGGCCAGAACAAAGACACCTGACACCGTAGCAAGGATCTGGGGCCTTACAATATGGCAGTCAAAGTCATAGGGTGATCGAGCCTCAGAAATCACCCTGCACCCCTCTGCCATGTTCTTTTCATCACGAAGGTCACAAAGGCCCACCCAGTTTCAAGGAGAGTGGAGATGGAATCCTCTTAATAGGGGTGGTGAGATTCTGGAAGAACATGTAGCTGAGAAATATTGCTGTGGTCATTTTTGGAAAATGCAGCCTGCCACACCATGGGTCAGAGGTCACACTGGGGACTCTGGGTCAAGGCGGCAGGTCCCAAATATGATTCACCCCTAGGATTGGGGACACAGCCCAAAAATGCCTCCCCACTGCCACTGAAGTGAGGCTGAGTCAATACCCCATGGGGCACTGTGTTCCCTCTGGCCCCATGGGTCCATCAGCATGAAGAGAGCAGCCTTGCACCTCTCTCAAGTCCTCTTAGCAATGACCGTCTGTGATGTCAGGACTCTCCAGTCTGAAATGAGTCATCAGCGGAATCTCCTTCAGCAAATGACCCACTCAAAGGGAGGATTCGTCATGCCTGGGGCATTTTATAAATCTTGTCACTCGGCCTGGCAAGCTGTGATTCCATTAGTAACAGCACGGCCCGCCTGAGGTGATGTTGCCGAATCAGACACTCTGATCAAGGGCAAGTGGAGAGGGACACAGGGCCTGTGCTCTGGCTGCCTCCTCCCCAGTAGAGGCCACCAGATATCACCTGCCCAGGGGGTTAGGGGCGGAAGACCCTCGGTGGTCAGCTCCTCCCAGCCAGGATATTCGATTTGGGTGGGATCTGCACACTCATCAAGCTTGCCCTTCTCTACCTGTGACACTCATGCAAGGGACAGTGCAAGTGACTTGTGCCCTGAGCTGGGCTCCTGTGGGGCCCACCATGAGGGAGGAGCCAATGAAGGTGCTGGGACAGCAGTTTGTACCCACATCCTGCTCCTCTGCTGCCTGTTGGGGGACAATGTTCACAGGTCCACTTGAGGTCTCCTTCCTTACCTGTCACACAGGTTAACACCTACCTTGGAGCAATGTGTGTTGAAGGGTCCGGACCCACGAGTGCTGGGTGTCTCCTCTCTCGGTCTTCCCCCAAGGCCTAGCACAGTGCTGGGCACACTCGGGGTCCTAGGTCAGCAGCTGCTGGCCTCTCTGGCCTCCTGGTCATTCTCAGAACGAGGACTGACCTGTGGCCACAACTTAGGCTGGCCAGGACTGGAGAAGGAAGTGGAACCCCAGGGTCACTGAGAAGGGGTGGAGGGGGCAGGGCTGCCGCTTTCCTTCCTCTGGCTCAAGTTCCCTCTGAATGTCCATGTTCTTGATTGAAACCATTGGGTTTGAGACTTGGAAGGGGCGTCAGCAATCTCCAGTGTCTAGAAAAGGAGAAGGATTCCACTCTTCACTTACCCGGTCAGCGTTTTCTGAACCCTGCCACGTGTGGAGCTTTTCAAAAGGTGGGGGTCCTGGACCAGTTGGAGCCTCTCCTACCCCTGATCCGGCCCCCATGTTCTTTTGCAGGTCAGCCCATCACTAATCCCTGGGTCTCCTGGTGGAGAACCTGCCCATTTATGGAAGCCTTCCTCAGCTGCATCTCATGAGCACCCAGCTCCTGTAACTCAACTGCAAGCCTCGTGTTCAAAGTGGTTCAAAGTGGTGCCCCTCGCCCAGGGTGGTGGTGTGGCAAACCCACAGAGCAGGGCCCGGGTAAGGGCCCTGGGAAGTGAGCGTGACCAGGACGCTCCATGTACATCCCCACCCTGACCCCAACAATGCTATGTTCTCCTACTCACCTGGCAAAACCTGAACCCTGGAGGAGAAGCACCACGCACTTAGCCACGGCTCCTGAACCTGCCCTGTCCACCTTTCCAGTCCTTCGGCTGCGCCCCCCCTCCTACCAACACCCCGTCTTGAGCCTACTGGAACATTCCCTTCAGAATGCAAACAGCCTGCGATGCTCCTCCTATGGAAATCCAAGCTCCAAGACCCCATGCCTCTCTCTTATTTCTCTGCTCCCTTGACAGAAATTTGCCTTGACAATGTTACGTTCTTTAACTGCATCCTCTCCTGGCCCCTGCACTCCTCGTGGCCCCCACCACTCCCCTGATTCTGTCCCTATTGGAGCCTGAAGGACGAAGGCCTCCACCCAGCCGGGCCTGCAGTGATCCTCTGCACCCACTCAGTCCCTGGGAGTGCTGGACGTGCCCACCCTCACTTGGCTCCCCTGGACACCTGCTCTCTGGCCTCCCTCACTTGGCTTCCTGGACACTTGCCCCCATCCCGCCACCTCTGGCTCTCCTCTTCCTCATCCGTGTGCCTTCCACACCTCCATTTCTAAACGTGAAAAGTGTCCCCAAGGACCCCCATACTGGCCCTCTGCTTACCCACACCCACTCCTCGGCATCCTCACCCAGGCCTGGCTGCCCAGCCATTCCCTCAGCCTTTCCTCCCTGTGAAGTCTGCTTTCTGAGCTGCCTGCCCTCCATGGCCTCTCCCACTCGGACATCAAGCAGGCATCTCAAGTTGAATGCATCCAAAAGAAACTTGATTTGCATCCTTCCCAACCCCCACATCTTGCTTCTCCCTCAGCCTTCCCATATTTATCCGGTTTCTCAGGAAAAAAAACAAAGAGTCACCCATGGCTCCTCTCTTTCATTCCCCAAATCTGATCCAGCAGCATATTCTGCTGGTTCTTTCTTCAGAACATATTCGGAATCTCACTCACTCACCTTGGTCGTGGCCACCTTGGTCCAAGCTGATGTTCTCTGTAGGCCATTATGGTGGCTTCCTCTGGGGCTCCTGCCCTTGTCCTCACCCCTTCCTAATCTGTCCTCCCCACAGCCCCAGAGTGATGCTGGAAAATAGCAAGGCCCTATCACATGGAGGAGGCCCCCTGCCTACTGGGGTTGATATGTCAGTTTGCCCTACCCAAGCCTGCAGCCTGGGGGTGAGTGGAGCCTGCTCTGATGGATGGTTGTCCTCCCACCCCCAGCCCAGCTCACCCACCTTCCCTGGCCTCACCCTCCGCCTCCTCACTCTACTTGGGCCCCTCTGGCCTGATATGTTCTTCCCAGAGTAGAGCAAGTGTGTTTGTGCTTGGGGACTTTGCACTGGCTGTTCCCTGTATCTTGGGGGCACTGGTCCTGCATGCTTTGGCCTTTCCCTCACTTCCCCAGGTGTCTGCTCAGATGTTGCTCCTCAACAGGCCTCTCCTAGTCATATGCTCCCACACTATCCCTGGCCTGCTTTGCTTTCCTTAGAACCCTGTTATATTTCATTATTGTCTTTGTTTGCATGTATCTTTGCACCTGTATATGATTTTATACTATAATGTAAACCTCTGAGGCCAGGTACCTCCTTCTTCTGTGTCCCTAGTGCCTAGAACAATACTTGGAACATAGTAGGTGCTCAACAAATATTGACTGGTGGAATGAATGAACGAGATGGTGATGTGCCCACATCAGGACATCTGATTTCCCTTGGTCTTCCTTACAGCCATGTGCAATTCCACTGTGTGGCTGGTCCACAGTTTATTTAACCGCTGCCCTGCTTGAGGACATTTAGCGTTTTCATTCTTCTGCTACTGTAAACAAAATTGCATTGGATGCCTTTGTACATGTCTTTGCCTTCATGTGTGAATATAGTGAAAAATCAATATTCCAGGCTCTGGACTCGCTGGGTGCATTTAAAGCTTTGGCAGAGAATGCCAAACTGTCTCCTAAGTATGTTTTTAACAAATTATGATTTTTAAAAATGTTTGAAAACACATAGTTTAAAAGAATGAAATTAGCACAACTGCATTACAGAGCCCTTGAGACTATGAGTTCAAGCTCTGGGACTGAGTCTCACTTCCCAGGAGCAAGGCCCAGGCTCAGAGAGGGGGTGGGACTGCGATCTCTTGGCCGCCGTGGCTGTGGTAATCAGGATGGCCCCAGCCTTTCCTACTTTTACAGAACAATCTTCAGTGCCTGTCACCAGATCACTCTGTAACCCAGGGAAAGTACCCTCGGGGTGGATGGCCGTCACTCAGGCTGCATTGTAAAGCGCTTCCTGAAGTTCACCAGCACCTACCCAACGAGCATTTACTCAGCACCTGCTCTGTGCTGTGACGGTGCTGTTGGAGGTGGTAGGGATACAGCCTGCAACGACACAAAAAGGCCCTGCCCACAGGGAGCTTGCATTCTACTTGGGGAGACAGACCATGAAGAAAATACATGAGCCAACTGTATAGTATGTTAGATGAGAAGAAAAACAGTGTGGTAGCCAGTGTCAGAAGTGGCTTCAGGTATTCACACCCCCAGGTGTTCACATACTTGTGTGATTCCCCTCTGCCCTCCCTTTGAGTCCAGCCTCCCTAGGCTGGACCTAGGACTTGCTTCTTTTGAGAGAGAGAGAGCCCAAGTGAATGGGGGTGGGGTGGGGGGAGTGGACAGAGGAAGAGACAGAATCTCCAGCAGGTTCCATGCTTAGCATGGAGCCTGACATTGGGACTCGATCCTGCAACCCTGGGATCATGACCTGAGCCAAAATCAAGAGTCGGATGCTTAACCAACTCAGCCATCCAGGCACCCTAAGTTGCTTCTTATGAACAGAACAGGCAGAATGATGGAAGTTGCTCCCAAGATTAGGTTGCGAATGCCTGGGAGTCTCTTACATGCACTCCCACTCTCCCTCGCTCACTTTGATGTTGGAGCAGTGCTATGGTGGGCCGGTGTGTAAGGGACTGAGGGCAGCCCACAAGGAGCCAATTCCTGCCCATAGCCTCATGAGGCAGCCTGAAGCAGATCCAGCCCTGAGGTGACCATAGCCCAGCGAACACCTTGACTGAAACCTACAAGAGACCCTGAGCCAGAGGGACACCTAAGCCACACCCAATCCCTGACCCATAGAAACTGTGAGATAACGTACAAATGTTGTTTTCTTAAGCCACAAGGTTTTGGGCTCGCTTGTTACTCATCAAAAGCTGACTAACACAGGGAGGAATAGAGAGTGCCAGGGTAAGGGGTGCAGTTTAAAATGGGGTGCCAGGGAAGGAGGTATTTGAGATAAGACTTGAAGAAGGGAGAGCCATGGTGCCCCAGGGGCAGAGCTAGAACTGGGGACATGTATTTTGTGGGAGCTCAGGAGACAAGGTTTGTAGGAACAGAACAAGAGGGGCAAGAGGCAGAGGGAAGGGAGAGAGCAGCTGGGGGTGTCATGCTGGCATTTGGGCTCCTGCTCTGAGCTCTGCAAAAGGGAGCCGTGCGGTCTTTGAGGAGTTGCACATTTCAACAGGATTCAGGGGGTAATAAGAGTGTTTGGGCAGGTGGGAGGCAGCAGGGAGATGACCAGAGGCGTCAGGTCCTGGGTTTCCTTCACAGGCGACCAGATGAGAGGTGTGTGTAAGGAAAGAGAGCTGTTTTTGCATCAGAAGGAAGGTGGAGGCAAGCAGGCCCGGTGAGGCCGGGAGGTTGGGGTTCAAGCTCTGGGCGCCCGTCTGAACTTGAGGTGGTTGGGCAGGGCGGCATGTGGAGACTTTCTGAGCCATGAGATGGGAGGCAGGAGGGAGTGGAGGGGAGGCCAGGGTGGCAGGGCCACGGTAGGGAGCCTGGAATGCAGGTGAAGACAGCGTGGAGGACCAGGGGCTGGGGAGCTCAGTCACCCTGATGTCTATAAGGTGAGGCCAAGCGCCGACTTGGGTTTAGCAACTCAAGGGTCACTGGCAGTGAGAGTGTCACGAACTTTTGCCGAGGGCTCGAGAGAGTGTTCAAGGGGCAAACCACATATAGGAACACAATGTGAACCAGTTTGACTGCCAAGAGGAGCAAAGAAATAGGACAGCAGGTGAAGGAACAAAGTGAGTACAACAGAGGGGTGTCTTAAAGATGGGGAAATAGCAGTGTATAAACCCAATGGGAATGGTTTGGCTAGAGAAGGAAACATCAGGACACAGCAATGAGGGAGGCTGGCTGGAAGTTGTCCCGAGAGAGGGAGCTGGAAATGTCCTTAAGAGCCGGTTGGGAAATCAGAGCATCAGATCCTCAGGAAGTTCCGGAGGGTGCGGGTGCCCCTGCGGCACGCATGGGTCCCCTGACATCCCACCGCGCAAGCCGGCAGACAAGTCACCCTGGGGGTGACCGAGGGAGCTGGAGCCGAGCTGGGAGACTGCCCTTGGAATTTCCTGACCTGGACGAGGTTCAGCCTTTAATCTCATGTTGCATCTACAGCCTTGTTTCATGTGGCGTTTGAGAAGCTGAAAGAAATAGATTGATAAGCTTTACAGAGCGGAGTGGAGGCCAGCCCTAGACACCCTTGACTGACCCTCGGAGGTGCTGGGGGCAGGACAGGGACTCTGGGGACACAGCGGCTGGTCACTGCTGAGGGAGCAGCGGGTAGCTGAACATCCTGGCTGCGAGATCAGGCTCAGGCCCAGGCTCCGGCCATGGTCTCAGGCAAGGGACTACCTTCCCAAGCCTCAGTTTCTTCATCTGGAGAATGGAGTGAGTGAGAGCACATTCTCACAGGCTGTGTGAGGGGTGTGCGAGGAAGGCCTGCGTGGGGCAGTGATGTTGTGGAGGAAAGGGATTAGTCATCCACTAGGAGTGGGATCAAGGTGGTGCAAATAGGACGTCAGGTGCCCTGAGCAGCCAACGTATTGCCGTGTCAGGGGGCTAAAGTCCTTCTGAAAGAAAGCTTAAACTTGCTACTGAATTGAGGAAAAGTCCCTTGTTTGAAACAGCTTCTGTTCCCCTTCCTCCTCATCTGTGCCCTGGAGGATTTGCTTCCTCTCAATGGCCGAGAACACAGGTAGTAGGAGCAGAAACAGAGGGCTGGGTGTCAGGGAAAATCGAATTTTCCCTTTCTTCTGGCCTCTAGGAGAGATATCATCTCCTCTATTGGTGCAGATGTGTTCATGGTGCACTTCCCACAAACTCACAAATAACAAACTGCCTTTCCTCAAGACCTGGGACCGTGGCTGTGGCTTTCCTGCCAAAGGTGGCCCATGGCTGTCCTCAGAGCCAGCACGTGGTGATGGGTGAGCCAGGGGAACCACCGAGTGTGCACAGAGGACAGCAATCCCAGAAAGCTTCTGGTCCGCTCTCTTCACTTTACTGATGAGGAACAGGGCCCCAGAGAAGGCGCTAAGCTCCCCGGGGGGGGGGGGGGCAGGCAGGAAGCCCCGGGCACGCAGCCGGCTTCTCCTCCTCCACCATCCGTCTCCGACCAGGCTCGTTTCTGGGAAGCAGCAAGTTTTCAGCCAGGAGTTGGTATTCGGCCAGGAGTTTGGGTTTCAGCCAGTGGTTGGTATTCGTTAAAAGAGATGAAAAAGGCGAGGCTGTTATCAGGAGAGAGTATCTGGGGTCTGGGTTCACTGTAGGGTCTCAGGAACTAGATACCATCAGCCTGGCCTGCCCAGCGGATGTGGAGGGAGGCTGTGGCTGTCACACATGGGAGCCGCCTAATTCCAGGCCGGCCTGCCCCGTGCTCCTGGGAGCCCGGAAGATGGAAAACAGGTTCCAGTCCAGAAGGAAATGAGCAGAGGCGCCCTCGCTGCCAAGGGCTGGGGCCAGCAGCCTGACTGCTTCTGGCTCCCTCCGCCGCAGCGATGGCAGTTTCTGGCAGGGGGTTGGCTGAGTTGGGAAGTTGGACCTGGAGGCTCTGGACGCCCTGGATCCTGGTCTGCACTACTCCCAGCTTTGCTGAGTTCCCAAGAGAATGTGAGCAACCAGCTGGCCCGTGTAGCTAGAGGTTCCCCTCCTGTTTCACAACAGGTGGGCCTCTCTTTAGACGGACCCCAAGAGCAGGAGAGGGACAGAAACACTACAAAGGTCTCACTGCTGAGGAAACATTTGCTGAATGCCACCACCTGCTCCTGATCCACTAAAAGATGGTCACACGGAATTTTCTTTAATAGGACAAAGAAATTGTGGCAGGCTCTGCGGAGGTCATCCCCGACCTCCTTTCCATTATGATCTGCACTATTGAGGCTGAAAAGCTAACTATATTCCCGGCCCGTCTTGAACTAAGTGCGGTCAAATAGACACAGTTCTGGTAAATGAGACATAACTGGCAGTCAGCTGGGGGATTCTGAGAAGGCTTGTTTTCTTAATAGAAGAGCCAAATGTGGCTGGTGCTTCTGGTTTTCGCTCCATTTCTCTTCTCCCTACCTTGAAGGTGGATGCGATGCCAGGAGTTGGGGCAGCCATGTTGCAACACTGAGGCAGAATGCATGAAAGAGAGGCTAAGCACTTGCCGAGACAAGGCCCTGACACGGCTGAGGTGCTGAACACCAGCCAGCATCTTTCTACTTACAGGCTTCTTGTAAACTGAGGCAAAACAAAGCCTTGTTTGTTTACGCTGCTGTGTTTGGAATTCTTGTAATAGAAAGGATTCCTAGCTAATGAACACCACTACAGCAAACTATCAGCCAGCATCACAAGTAACACTGAAATTCTAGCTGCATTTCCATTACATTCTGAGACAAGGGTGTGCCTGCTGTAACAGCTAGGATTGCTAATAATTACAAATGTTGTTTTATTTTTCATTTTTTTTGAGTGTTCACTACATGCCAGCTACTCTCCTAAGCACTTGGCATATTTACTCATTTTATCTTCCTGCAGCCCCGTGGCGGGTATCTTATAGGTATCGAAATGAAGGCATCGAGTGATTGAGAGAACTTGTCCAAATTGGTAAGCTGTGACCCAGGATGTGATTTCGGAAAGTGTGGCTCTGGGTGCTCATAATCACATGTGGTGGTATTATCTGTCTATAAGATGAGGAAGCCAGGAAGAACAGCACAACCCAGGTCTCAGGCCTCTTGTCCTAAGCCTCCTGGCCACCCCATTCTCTCCCTCCATGCACTACTCCGGGAAAGCCAGTTACTTTCCAAAGGAGGGCGGGGAGTCAGGATCAGAACAGGGGACTAGACACCCGGAATCTTCAAGAGTCTGGGAGAGCCTGTGGGGCCACTCCACAGAGAGCCAAGACCTTGGGCCAAGGCCCCTCCTCTGCTCCAGGGCACGTATGAGCAAACACTGCCAAGATTTTCTTTCTTTTTTTCTTCCTCTGTTTCCAAAGCTGATTGACCCTACTTCTGATGAACGTCTTTTTCTTTATTTTTAAAGCTACTTTTCTATTCAGAAATACTGGAGAGTCTCCTGGGCTGGGAGCTGGCTTGTCTCTTCTTTACCTATTATCTCTTAATGCTTTTTTTTTTTTTTAAGTTATGAAAGAAATACGAGGCTGCTATAAAACCTTCAAATAGTTCAGAAGTTTACGAAATAAAAAGTATAATTTTCTGCTCCCATCTTTTCAACCTCCACCCCCCTCTCCCCATAACTCAGAGGGATAGCATTACCTAGGAGATTAGAGTGTGTCCTTTCAGAGCCTTCCCTACATAAACACACTTATATGTAGGATGCACACATCTTTTTTTTTTTTTAACGTTTTATTTATTTTTGAGACAGAGAGAGACAGAACTTGAACAGGGGAGGGTCAGCGAGAGGGAGACACAGAATCCGAAACAGGCTCTAGGCTCCTAGCGGTCAGCACAGAGCCCGACGCGGGGCTCGAACTCACGGACCGCGAGATCATGACCCGAGCCGAAGTCGGCCGCTTAACCGACTGAGCCACCCAGGCGCCCCGCACACATCTTATTTTAAATAGAAAAAATTCAGGCTCTACACGAGAGTCTGTAAGTTACTTCTTATCCAATAATAACTCATGGACTTAAATCTGGCTCATTGTTTCCAACGTATGCTGACTTTTCCTTAGGAAGAAAGTACTATGATTTCTTTAGCTAACCTTGTGTCGACGGACACTGGTTACTTCCAATGTGTTGCTTCTGTGTATTTGTACATCAATTTGGGCTGTAGAGACTCCCACACGTGGCCCGGCTGTGTCCAAGCCTGCATTTGACAGGTGTGGCCAAATGTCATTCCTAAACTCCTGCACCAATTACTCTCTCCCTGACTGAGAACGAGAGCGCTCTTTCCCTATGCCTTCACTAAACTTGGACACACTTAATCTTCACAAATGTTGCAAACACCCCAGTAGCCCAAAGCTTGGTTTCTAAATACTGTCTCCCCTAAAAGGAACCAGGAATCATGACTCCTTGGAGAAATGACTGATTCCAGGGCTGGGGTGAGGAACAACAACGAAAAAAGAGCTTAGAACAGTTTGATGTGACAGAAAGTAAGGAAGCACTCAAAGAATGACAGGGACATGTCAAGGAGGCACAAGCTAACTCGAGGGAGCTCCCGCTGACCCAATTGGGACATTTTGAGCATCAGACTAAATTATAGCAATGAATTATAGCGATTGAAACTAAAACTCCATGAGTCAGTCTGTAATGATATTAAATAAAAAGGAAAAGCTTGTACTTTTAGAATTTCAGCTAATACATGTAGACAGAATTTAGAAAAAGCTTCATTTGGCAACAGTTACGATAATAATCGATCAGACAAGAATCATCAACAGATGCAAAATTTGTGGGTGAAAGTTTGAACAGGAACCACAGACTCGACGTATCTTCCCACAAAAACACTTCTTTATCACAGAAGGGAAAAAAGCCACTTTATAATCGAGAAACCCAGTGAATATCAGAGTCCATATCACCAGCGATGAACCACACTCCCATGGCCATGTTGGCGACCCACTGAGAGGGCACAGCAGCACTTCTGAGGCATTCTTGCCAAAAATTGATGATCTGAATCTAATCCTGGGGAAATATCACAAAACCCAAACTGAAGCACATTGTACAACATAAAGGGACAGTCCCCTTCATACATGTCAACGTTATGCAAGCAAAGTAAAGCAGAGCCTTCTCCAGATTCCAGGGGTCTCCTGGGCTGTGACAATTAGTGATCCTGGACTAGAAAAAACTGTTATTAAGGACAATATCAGGACAGCTAACAGAATTAAAGTATGACTTCAGATAATATATGAGAGTATGACTAACAGATAACATCTGTATTCATGCTAGTTTTCCTGCACTTGATAAATGTATCGTGGTCAAGTAGGAAAATGTCCTTGTTTGTAGAAGACATAGATTTAAAAATTTAAGAGTAAGGAGGCATGGAGGTGTGCGACTTACTGTCAAATCATTCAGAAAATAAACCACATATATATATAATATATGTACATATGTATACATGTATGTATTCATATGAGACACACACAGAAAGGGAGAGGTAGAGAAAACAAATGCAGCAAAATACGAACAGTCCAGTGAATATGGGTCAGTGGATGGGGCGTCTGGGTGGCTCAGTCAGTTGAGTGTCCAACTTTGGCTCAGGTCATGATCTCACAGCTTGTGGGTTCAAGCCCCGCGTCGGGCTCTGTGCTGACAGATCAGAGCCTGGAGCCTGCTTCGGATTCTGTGTCTCCCTCTCTCTCTTTGCCCCTCCCCTGCTCATGCTCTCTCTCTCTCTTTCAAAAATAAATAAACATTAAAAACATTAAAAAAATGTACGGGCCAGTGGTGAAAGGGAGTTCTTTGCACTGAGTTTAGAATTGTTTTCAAATAAAAGGTTTAAGGGAAAAATTATGTTTGCCAAAGTGTTACGTACAAAATCGTATCTCACAGGTATTTTAATCTGTATTCACTTCATCACAGGCAATGTTGAGCATATTTTCACAGGTTAGTCATTTCTAGTTATTTTGTGAATCATTTCTCTATTAAATTGTTTTTGTTTCACTAAATGGAATATTTTCTGAACTTGTATTAAAGTTCTTTTCTCTTTTGTACTTGGTGAATAATTCTCCTATTTTGTCATTTGTCTTTTGATTTTTATGGTGTCTTTAGCTGTGCAGATGTTTTACATTTTTATGAATCAAATCTATCACCTTTCCCTCCCCCTGCAAGAGTATGAAACATGTATAATCTTTAGTAATTAAACAGTATAGCTAGAGCTCAAGTCTGCCTCTAATTTCATCATCATTTTTTTAAAATTAAAATTTTTATTTGGAGATCATTATAGATTCACATGCGGTTGTAAGGAATAATACAGAAAGATCTCATATACTCTTTTTTTGAGAGAGAGAGAGATAGCAGGCACAAGTGAGCGAGGGGCAGAGACAGAAAATCCCAGGAGGGGCAGAGAGAGAGGAACAGAGAGGGAGGGAGAGAGAGGGAGAGAGAGAGAGAAGTGGGGCTCACCTGAAGCAGGGTTCGGGCTCACCCAAAGTGGGGCTTGTGTTCACCTGAAGTGGGGTACGAGCTCACCGGATGTGGGACTCCAGCTCACCCGAAGCAGGGATCAAGCTCATCCCTGGGACTTGTCATGGGACTTGAATTCATGAACCGTGAGGTCATGACCTGAGCCGAAGTCAGATGCTTAATGACTGATGCACCCAGGAGCCCCAAAGATCTCATATCCTCTTTACCCAGTTCTCCCCATTGGTACAAATTTGCAAAGCTCCAGTACAACGTCATAACCAGGATGTTGACATTGATATGGTCAAGATATAGTACATTTCCATCCCCACAGGGATCTCTCATGTTGTCCTTCATAACCACACCCACTTTCTCTCGCCATCCTTCCTTAACCCCTGCCAACCACTAATCTGTTCTCCATTTCTACAATTTTGTCACTTTAGAATGTTATGGAAATAAAATCATATAGTATGTAACCTTTGGGGTTGGTTTTTTATCACTCAGCATAATTCTCTGGAGATTCATTCAGGTTGTTGCCTGTATCAATAGCTTGTTCCTTTTTATTACTGCATAGTATTCCATGGTATAGCTGTACTGAAGTTTGCTTAAACCATTTACCCATTGGAGGACATTTGGGCTCTTTCCAGATTTTGACTGCTACAAATAAAGCTGTTACAGATTTTTATGTACTGGTTTTTGTGTTAACGTAAGTCTTAATTTTTGTTGGATAAATATCCAGGATTGCAGTTGCTGGCTTGTGTGGTAGGTGCCTGTTTAGTTTTTTGTTTTTGTTTATTTTAAGAATGTCAAACTGTCTTTAAGAGCAGCCCTACCATTTGACATCTCCACCAACAATGTATGACTAACTTGGTTTCTCCACATCTTCATCAGGATTTGGTGTTGCCACTTTTTTATTTTAGTCATTCTGATGATGAGGTGTCATTGTGGTTTCAATTTGCACTTCCCTAACAGCTTATGTTGTTGAATCTTTTCAAATTCTTATTTGCCACCTATATATCATCTTCAGTGAAATGTCTGTTCATGTCTTTTGCCCATTTTCTAATTGAATTTTTTTTTTTTTTACTTGTTGAGTTTTGGGAGTTCTTTAAGTAGGAAAATGTCCTACAAAATGGCATAAAATGATATACTCTAGATTCAGTTCTTGGTTGGATATGTGGTTTACAAAATAGTTTCTCCCACTCTATAGCTTACCTTTTATCCTAAAAGCAGGGTCTTTTGCAAAGCAAAAGTTTTAAATTTTGATGAAACTCAAGTTACTAATTTTACCTTTTAAGGTCATGCTTCTGATGTCAGGTCTATGAACTCTTTGCCTAGACCTAGATCTCAAAGTTTCTCTCTCTCTCTCTCTGTCTCTCTGTCTCTCTCTCTCTCTCTTTTTTTTTTTTTTTTGGTTTTAAGGTTCACATTTATCTCTGTGATCCATATTGAATTCTCTTTTGTATAAGATATGAAACTTAGGTCAAGGTTCAGATCTATGACTAAGGATGTCCAATTATTCCCGTACCATTTGTTGAAAAGGTGATCTTTCCTTCATTGAATTGCTTTTGTACCTTTGTCAAAAATCAGTTGGGCGTATTTTTGTGGGTCTATTTCTGTGTTCTCTGTTCTGTTCCATAAATCCATGTGTCTCTCCCTTTGCTAGGACCACACAGTCTTAATTATTGCAGCAACATAAAAATCTTAACATTGAGTACACTGATTTCTTCTACTTTATTCTTCATTTTCAAGATTGTTTAAACTACTGTAGTTCTTTTGTCTTTCTATACAAATTTTAAAATAATCTCATACATATCTACAAAAATTATGCTGAGAGTTTTATAAGCATTGTGTTAGGCATATATACTGATTTGGACAAAATCAACATCTTTAGTATGTTGTCTCCTATTCCATATCTCTCCATTTCTTTAGATCTTCTTTGATCTTTTTCAGTAGTATTGTATAGTTTTCAGGCTAACAAGTTTTGCTAGATCTACATATAAATATCTCTTTTTTTGAGTTACTGTAAGTGGTTTATTTTTAATTTCAGTGTCCATGTATTTGTTGCTAGTGTATAGATATAGCACTTTGTATGTTTTTTTTTTTTTTTGTATGTTTATCTTGTATCCTGCAAACTTGCTGGACTCACTTACTAGTTTTAAGAGATTTTTTATGTTGATTTCTTAGGCTTTTCTACCTAGACAGTCATGTTATGTGCAAACAGGGACAATAGTTTTATTTTTTCCCTTTCAATCTGCATGTCTTTTATTTCCTTCCCCTCTCTCCGACCCTCTTGTTGCACTGGCTATAATTTCCAGCACTATGTTGAATGAGAATGGTGAGGATGAAGAAACTTGTTTTATTCTAATTTTGGGGGAAAGCAGTCTTTTACCATTAAGTATAATGTTAGCTATAGATTTTTTTTTTTTTATACCTGCTCTGTATCAAGTGGAGAAAGTTCCTCAGTTACTATTTTTTCTGAAACTTTCTTTTCAGGAATGAGTGTTGAATTTTATCAAGTGTATTTTCTTCACCAATTGAGATGTTCATGTGATTTCTCTTCTTTAACCTGTTAATATGGTAGATTACATTGATTGATTTTCAAATGTCCAGCCTTACAATCCTGGGATAAAACTCACTTGGTTATAGTATAAAATTCTTTCATTATTTTTTAAGTTTTTAATTAAAACATATCTCTATCTATCTATCTTAATAAGTAAACTCTACACCCAACGTGGGGCTGGAACTCACAACTCCAAGATCAAGAGTCACATGTTCTACTGGCTGAGCCATCCAGGCACCCTTAAAATTCTTTTTTTTAATGATTTATTTATTTATTTATTTATGATGGGGGCAGGGCAGAGGGGCAGAGAGAGAGGGAAACAGAGGATCTGAAGTCAGCTCTGCACTGACAGCAGAAAGCCCCACACAGGGCTCAAACTCACAAACCACAAGATCATGACCTGAGCTGAAGTTGGATGTTTGACTGAGCTACCCAAGCACCCCTAAAATTGATTTCAGCTCAGGTCATGATCTCACAGTTTGTGAGTTTGAGCCCCATGTTGGCGTGTGGAGTCTGCTTGGGATTCCCTCTCCCTCTGTCTGTCCCTCCCCTGCTTATGCATGCTCTCTCTCTCAAAATATAAGTAAACTTAAAAAAAAATAAATTAAAAATGTTTTTTTCCCCCTGAATTCTCTTTGCTATTACTTTGTTAAGTATTTTTACATCTATACTGATGAAGGATATTGAGATCAATAGTTTTTGTATTCTTCATCTAGTTTTGGCATCAGGGTAATACTAGCTTCATAAAATGAAATTCCCTCCTCTTGTATTTTCTGGAAGAGATTGTTTAGAATTGGTGTTAACTCTAAACATTTGGTAGAATTCCCCAATGAAACCATAAGGGCCTGGAAATTTCTTTGGGGGAGTTTTTAAAGTTACAAATTTAATTTCCTTAATAGTATAGACCTATTCGAATTATCCATTTTATCTTGATGAGTTGTTGTAGTTGTGTTTTTTAAGGAGTTGGTCCATTTTGTCTAAGTGTTCAAATTTATGTGTGTAGAGTTGTTCGCAATTATTAGCTTTTTGAGAATTGCCTGTTTCATTCCTAACTGGTAATTTGTGACTTCTCTCTTTCATTGTCAGTCTTGCTAGAAGTTTCTCAATATTATTGACCTTTTCAGAGGACCAAATCTGTTTCATTGATTTTCTCTATTATTTTTGTTTTCAATTTCATTGACTTTTGTTCTAATCTTTATTGTTTCCTTCATTCTACTTGCTTTACAGTTATTTCACTTTTCTTCTAGGGTTTTGAAAAGTGCTATGGGCTGATTACGTCCCCAACCCCAACAATTCATATGTTGAAGTCCTAAACCTGAGTACCTCAGAATGTGAGTGTATTTGGAAATAGGGCCTTTGAACAAGCAATTAAGGTATAATGAGGTCGTAGGATGGCACACTAATTCAATATGACTGGCAGTCATGTAAGAAGAGAAGGTTAGGACACAGATACACACACACACACACACACACACACACACAGTGAGAGAGAGAGAGAGAGAGAGAGAGAGGAGGCAGCCATCTGCAAGCCAAAAGAGAGAGGCCCCAGAAGAAATCAAACCTGCTGCCATCTTGATCTTGGACTTCAAGCCTCCAGAACTTTGAGAAAATAAATTTCTGTTGTTTAAGCCACTCAGTCTGTGGCATATGTTATGGCAGCCCTAGTAAACTGATACTATTATATGCATTTGGTGTTATATATTTCTCTCTCATCGCTCTCATCATTGCTGTAGTGATTTGTGTCCCACAAATTTTGATAGGTTATATTTTCACTTTCACTCACTTCAGTGTATTTTTTTTATTTCCCTTGAGACTTCCTCCTTAGCCTATGGATGAGTTAGAATGGAGTTGTTTGGTTTTCTAATTTTTCAAGATTTTTCTGTTGTCTTTTTGTTATTGATTTCTAATTTCATTCCATTGTGGTCATATAAAGTACTGTATGATTTCAATTCTTATAATTTGTTGAGATTTGTTTTATGGTCTAGGATATGATGAATTTGGTATATTTTCCATAGGAACTTGAAAAAAATGTGAATTCTGCTGTTGTTGGTTGAAGTGTTCTATAAATGCTGATATGATCTTGTTGGTTGATGGTGTTGGGTTTTATATCCTTGCTAATTCTGTCTTGTAGTTCTCTGACTTGTTGAAAGAGGATTGTTGAAGTCTCTGACTATAAATATGGATTTGTCTATTTTTCCTTCCAGTTAAAAACATTTTTTTAATGTTTATTTATTTTTGACAGAGAGAGAGAGAGACAGGGCATGAGCAGGGGAGGGGCAGAGAGAGGGGGAGACACAGAATCTGAAGCAGGCTCCAGGCTCTGAGCTGTCAGCACAAAGCCCGACGCGGGGCCCGAACTCATAGACTGTGAGATCATGACCTGAGCCGAAGTCGGATGCTCAACCGACTTAGCCACCCAGGCGCCCCCTTCCTTCCAGTTTTTTAGATTTTGCCTCACATATTTTGTTAGCTCTGTTGTTTAGTGTGTATACATTTAGTGTTGCTATGTCTTCCTGGTGGATTGACTCTATTATTCCATAATGTCTCTCTCTGCCTTTGCTAATTTTCTTGGCTCTGAAGAATACTTTAGTTGATATTAATATAACCATTACTGCTTCCTTTTGATTAATTCTTTCATGGTATGCCTTTTTCTATTCTTTTATTTTCATACTGTTTATATCATTATATTTGAGGGAATTTCTTGCAAACTACATAGAGTTGGGTCATATTTTAAAATCCACTCTGCCAGTCTCTGTCATTTAGTTAGTATATCCTTACTATTTACATTTAATGTAATTATTGACATGTTAGGGCTTAAGTCTTCCATTTTTTTTGTGTGTTCCGTTTTAAATTTTTTGTTTTGTTTTTCCTGACTTTCTCAGGTTACTTGAACATTTTTTAGAATTCCCTTTTGATGTATGTCTAGTGTTTTTGAGTATTTGTCTTTGTATAGCTTTTTTGGTGGTTGCTCTAGGTATTACATTACATATACATAAGTTATCATACTCTCCTGGCATCACTGTTCTGCCAGTTTGAATGAGGAATAGAAATATGCCTTTGTTTACATCCTTTACCCTCTCTCATATATAACATAATTGCCTTTAATATTTCCTCCTCATACATTTAGAACTAGGTCTGCATGCCAATTTTTTTTTTTTTTTGCTTCAACTATTAAACATCATTTAGAAAACTCAAGATGAGAATGGCGCCTGGGTAGCTCATTTGGTTAAGTGTCTGACTTTGGCTAAGATCATGTTCTCATGGTTCAGGTCATGATCTCCCAGTTTGTGAGTTCAAGCCCCGCATTGGGCTACATGCTGACAGCTCAGAGCTCAAAGCCTGGAGCCTGCTTAGGACTCTGTGTCTCCCTCTCTCTCTCCCCACCACGCCCCCCATCTCTTAGAAATAAACGTTAAAAAAAAAAGAAAACTCAAGATGAGAAAAAAAATCTGTTGTGTTTACCCATATTTTTGCTTGCCACATTCTTTCTTCTTTCCTGATGTTCCAAGTTTCCTTCTTTTAATTGCTTATTTTCTGTTTGAAAAATTCCCTTAGTCATTCTTTCAGGGTAGTTTTCCTGGTGATGAATTCACTTAGTTTTCCTTCATCTGAGATTGAGGACAAAAGTGAAAATGACATTTTCACAGGGGGATTCTGGGTTGGCAGCTCTTTTCTTTTAGCATCTGAAAAATACTATGCTCACTTCATGCTCACTTCTATGGTTCTGATGAAAAATGCACTGTCATTTGAAGGGATCATTTCTCTAGCTGTTTTCAAGATTTTTTTCTGTGTCTTTATATCTCACAAGTTTAATTATCGTGTGTCATGACATGGATTTCTGTTTTTATTCTGTTTGGGATTAATCACCTTATTAAATCTGCAGGTTTATCTCTTTTGCCAAATTTGGTAAGTTTTTAGCCCCTATTTTTTTTTTTTTAGTACTTTTTCAGCCTACCCTCTTTCTCCTTTCCTTTTGGGATTTGAATGACATGAAGGTTAGATCTTTTGTTACCATTTTTCTGGTCCCTGAAGCTCTGTTCTATTTTCTCTCTGTTGTTCAGGTTGGGTAACTTCTGTTTTACCTTCCAGTTCACTGATTCTTTCTTCTGTCCTCTTCACTTTGTTAAGCCTATCTACTTATTTCAGTTATTGTATTTTTCTGTTCTAAAGTTTTATTTTGGTTCTTCATTATATCTTCTATTTCTTTGTTGAGACTTTCTGTTCTTCCAGTTGTTTCAGGTATATTCATAATTGCTTGTTGAGTCACTTTTATGATGGCTACTTTAAAATCCTTGCCAGATCATTCTAACATCACTGTCATCTAGCTGTCAGCATCTGTTGAATGTCTGTTTTCATTTAGTGTCCTTGGTTCTTGGTGTGACTAGTAATTCTCTGTAGAAACTGGGACATTTTCATATTATGCTGTGAGTCTCTGGATCTTATTTAAACATTCTGTTTTAGCTGGGTCTTCCTGTCACTGCTCTAGCAAGGAAAATGGGGAAGCTCCTCCACTAACCAGGTAGAATTAGAAGCTCAGGTTCCTCACTCAGCCTCTGTTGACACCTGAAGTGAGGATGGGCGATCCTCATTAGTGCTGGGTGGGGGTGGGGATTCTGGCTTCTATGTGGTCCTCACTGACACAGCTAGTTGGAATGGAAGTTCCCAGAAGCACACTTGGCCTTCTCTGAGACTGGTGGAGGTCTAGGCCTTTGCTGGTATGGGTGTAGTTGGGGTCATTTTTTTGGTTTTTTTTTTTCTGTGATGATTGGTTGGAGTAGAATAGTGATTGTCTAAAGTGTTCTCTTTCTTTTTTTAAAAAAAATTTCCCCAATGTTTGTTTATTTTTGAGAGTGAGAGACAGAGTATGAGTGGGGAAGGGGCAGACAGAGAGGAAGACACAGAATCTGAAGCAGGCTCCAGGCTCCAGGCTGCCAGCACAGAGCCTGACATGGGGCTTGAACCCAAGGACCTCGAGATCATGACCCAAGCTGATGTCGGATGCCCAACCGACTAAGCCACCCAGGCGCCCCTTGTCTAAAGTTTTCTGTCTTAGTAGGCTATGCCTTTCCTGTCCTTGGTGTAGACTAAGCCAGTTTTGTTGGAGCTTTTTTGGTCTATGCTCTTTGGGCTTTCTGGGTTGCTGACTCTTCAGCTTCAAGTCTGGGTTATACAAGGCAAAAAGAAAATCCAGGGAAACCACCACTGTCCTTCCTTGGATCCTGAGGTCCCTAGCTAGCCTGCCTTCCTCACTCATTTTTTTGAGTCTTCTTATATTTGTTTCATATTTAATATCCAGAGTTTTGACTTGCGCTTAGTGGGAGGAATAATGGCACATTGTCAGATTTTTGTCTGCTCATTTAGTACATGCATATATACTCATAAAACATATGAGGCATTGTTTAGAGGCAGTTTAAATATAAATGACATTGTTTTGTAACTGTATATATCAGAACATAATTCAAGAGTTACCTAGAAGTTTTTAAAAACATTTTGAAGTTGATAGACTTTGGAGCTTAATTCCCTCATTATTAAATTTCAACTTTTATTTCATTGCTACAAATAGTAGTCTTAGGAATATTGATTTTGGAATTCAATGGAAATGTTTTGAGGATTAATATGTGATACTTGTGGTTGAAGCAAAAGTGAATTTTTGTTTTTTGGTAAAATTTTTTCATATTTATGGTTAAGTTTATAGTAATTCAAAATTTTTGTATTCGTTTCTCTTTGGTGTCTCTTATGTGCTGACTTCTGAAAAATATGTCCTAAAATTTCCCACTCTGATTGTGAATTTCAATTTCCCTACATCTTTCAGTCAAGGAAGCTGACTGTGAAGCTAAGTTATTATGTACATACACATTTATGACTCTTACACTTTTCTGATAGACTGTAATTTTCACAAATATGAAGTACCACTCTGAGTCCCTTTTAATGCTTTTCATCTTGATTTTTATTCTGTCTAAAATTCACATGGGCATATCTACCTTTTTCGTAGCATTTGTCTGGTACACTTTTTTCTATTGCTGTATTTTAAATCTCTTGTGTATTGTGTATGTGTGTGTCTTGTAAACAGTATATATTTGGAATATGTTTTTGCCCAGTCTCCTGACCACTCTGTTTGAAACTGCAAGCCACCTGTGGCACTTCCTCATCCCCTTTTCTGTTTTATTCCCATAGCATTTATCATTGGCTAATATGCTATAGACCGACTTATCTATTTTGATTATTTTCATTTTTCTCATAAGGATGTAAGCTCCAGGAGGGCGGGAAATTTTATCTGTTTGTCGTTGGTGTACCTTCAACACCTAGAACAGTGCCCAGGACATAGTAAAACCTCAAAAACTATTCAAAGAAATGATAGAATTAAGTTATCTTTGTTTTAGTGTTTACTGAAAGCTACCCATTCTATTTTTATTTTTCTTGTAGTTACTCTTAAATTTTTATACAAATGTTTAAATTTACATTTTTCCATCAAGTCTAAGTTTAATCACCACTGTATTTCCTCTATCAAGAAATAAGGATTATAGGGGTGTTTGGGTGGTTCAGTCAGTTAAGTGTCCAACTCTTGATTTTGGCTCAGGTCATGATCTCCCAGTTGTGAGATTGAGTCCTTCATCGGGCTCTGCACAGATCATGGAGCCGGCTTAAGATTCTGTCTCTCCCTCTCCCTCTGCCCCCTCCTCTGCTTGTGCACTCTCTCTCTCTCTCTCTCTCTCTTAAAACTAAACAAACACCCACACAAAAACAAAAACAAACTAATAAAAAAAAAGAAATAAGGATCATAGTGTACATCTACTGTCCTCTTCTCCCTTTTGCAACCTCCCATATTGCAAGGATCTAGGATTTAAATTTTCATTCCTTCATTTACCCCTTCATTCAGCCTCTTTTCATTTACACAGAATTAATTGAACATCTAAGTTTCACAGTTTTTAGCCATTAAAAACAACTTAAACCTTGTTTTATATCCTGTCAAGAGTATGTGTGACATAGGTATAGCCATTTATCAAAGTGATACAGCTAATATTTGTATATTTCAATTGAGGAACTGAATGTACAAATAGACAATGGTCAGACTGTATATAAAAGTAGAACTCTGGGGGCACTTGGTAGCTCAGTCAGTTGAGCATCTGACTTGATTTTGGCTCAGGTCATGATCTCACGGCTCGTGGGTTCAAGCCCCATGCTGAGCTTTGCACTGATAGTGCAGAGCCTGCTTCAGATTCTCTGTCTCCCTGCCTCTTGCTCTTTCCCCTCCCCAACTCATGCATGTGCATGCGTGCGCGCTCTCTCTCTCTCAAAAATAAATAAACATTAAAAAATATTTTAAAAATAGAACTCTGACCCACAACCTGCCCAGGACACCAACCCCGTATCTGCAATAACCAGCCCAGAAAGCCAATCTGCTAGAAGTCAGTCTTGCAGGAAGCCAGATTGCTATCTCTAGTGACAATCCAAGAAGCTAAACAATAACCTTGATGACAACTGGCCCAAAATGGCAAGGCTTTAATAACTGACACCTTCCCTAATTTTGGTTCCCACTTACAACTTAGGACCAACAAGAGGAAGCTAAATGTGCTCCCCCTAACCAATCACAAAGGATGCTCAGCTTATTGTTAGCCTGCCTGCAGCTTTCCCAAGGCCCACAGCCTCCAAGCAGGGTGTACCTGAAGCCTTCTCTTTTTTTCCACTGCCTTTGAGTCTTTGCCAATATGCAGGTGACCATGGTTGACTCTTTTGCTATAGCAAGTTCAGAATAAGTAACTGTTGCTTTTCTCATTTGTGTTCTCCTTGTTTATTTCTAAAATGTATGCAAATTTTACCTATAAGATAGTTATTGAGTGGAGTGTGGAGTTGATGGAGTTATAGATGATACAAGAATGCTAAAAGGTATCTGATGGCTGTTGAAACTGGGTGACGGTACACAGGAGTTCATTGTACTCTTCTGTTTACTTTGTATGTTTGAATTTTTTTCCATAACAAATGCCTACAAATTATTCAAATGTGACCACTGCTGTTTCCCTTATTCTACATCTTTCCTCTGGATCCATTTTTCATTTTGCTGAAACTCATTCACTTGTCCATCAAAAGGGATGTATGGAGTGTCTCTTGTGTGTAGATCCGCTCTAGGCACTGGGGATAGTAAACAAAACAGAGTAGAGCGGTTCTTGCTCTGGGGAGTGTGTGTTCTGGTGAGTGAGGCTGGTTATTAAACTGATAAATATAAACTATGTGAGGAGGCGATGAGAGCTGCTCTCATATCCCAATTAGTGCAGAATCAGGAGGATGGGGAGTGGTAGCAACAGGGCTTCCCCATCAATCGGGGCTCAGGGACGGCTCTAGGGTGACTTCAAGCAGGGATCTGATAGGAGTGAGCAGCATGACACCAGGGAGTAGGGACATTCTGGGCCAGACCCTAAGACAGCACTCAGATGGCAAAGATTTCAGGTGTCCCCAGTACAGCCCTTGGCTTGCCTGTCTTCATTCACAGCTATGGGAGACACTTCTGTGTGCTCAGACCCACCCCCCAGTATGGGGTCCCCCTCAAGCCATGCCCTCGGTCTCTCCCTTTTCTGCCTTGGGGTCTTCCTAAGGCAGACTCGTAATGTGGGCAAGTAAAGCTGTAGCAGCCTTTATGCAGTGGGGCAGGAGCATGGACAATGCCCCAGCTGCATATCCTCCAGGTGGATGATTCTGGAAGCTTCTCAGGGGGTCCCAGCAGCCCCCAGCCACCACTGATGACATACCCCTCAACTGGCTTTTTCCTTCTCTCTCAATTCTGCCTCTTTGCGTCCCCTTCCAAATCAACAAATTGCCCCAAGTCCTTGTCTCGGGCCCTATTAGGGGGTCTGAAGCAACACGCTTGCCCTGCTTTGGGGGTCTGAAGCAACATGCTTGGTGGGCTCCAGGAGCCTCAGGAAGTCACTGTGTCTGGAGCACAGGGAGAAGGGAGAGGGTTTGGGAGACATGTTTGTCAAGGAGGTAAGGACCAGGTTCTGTGGGCATTGAAGGCCATGGTGAACATGATGGGTTTCCTTTAGAGGATAGAGGGTGAGAAGCACGGAGGCTAGTGAGCCAGGAGATAAAGAGCAGCCTCTGCTTTCTCAGGATCACTGTGTTAACAGTCATTGGCCAGGCACCAAGTGGGTGCAGGACCAATTAGGAGCAATTACAGTGGTTTAGGCAGACTGGCATGGCTGAGGCCCCTGGGTGGGTTCGGAGGGTTTGCTGAGGGAGGCTGGGGGACAATGGCAGAGTCATAGTCACTTAGCTTCCAGGGCTTTGAATTGAGCACCTGGAAGGATGAGGCTGCCACCTGCTACAATGGGGAGGAGATCTGGGGGGACTGGCGTGAGTGGGATTAGTCAGGAGCTGGCTCAAGTTACCCTTGGGGTGTCTTTGAGAGAGTCAGAGTGATCTTCGTGGGTGGCATCAGCACACAGATGCACTGAGACCACAGCTCGGATGACATCACTGAGGAAGGAGTGTGACAGAGAAGAGGACCAAGAACTGAGGATCCTGGGACATTCCAAAGTCCACCCATCGGGATGAGAGTGTGGAGCCAGCCAGGGGACCAGGCACTCGGGGTGGGTGGCAGGTGAGTATACCCACTCGGGGTGGGTATCACTCGAGGGCCTCCTGCATGGGCTAGGATCCCACTGTGGCCACCTGCTCCAGCTTCTCTGGCCCTGGCCAGGGAGGGAAGCACTTCCAAGAGGGAGTGACTCACTGCACTGAGGGGAGCCAGCCATGGGGAGGTCACAGTGCACCTGGATGTGAATGTGTCCCCTGGACATTCTAAGATCCAGAGAGGAGTGGCTGGCACTCTTCTCTGCCTTTGCATCCCTGAAATGTCCCCACTTTTCCTTCCCATGTCATTAGCACTTGGGGGAGGAGGACAAGTGACCTCTTTCTGGTTTTTTTCTTTGAGCAGATGTTATTTTCGTATGAGAAAAAAACCCAGTGAATTTTATTTTATTTACTCTAGAGACATTCTGGGTCCCACAGACATGGTGGTTGGCTTGGGAAAGTCTCTGGGCCCTGCCTGGGTCTAGGGGCATCACATCCAGCTGAGGGCAGGCCACCTGGTCACTGGTTAGGTGGACAAGACCTCTGGGTGGTAGGCCCCACCTCTGCCCATGAGGACATTACAGTGGTCTCTGTGCACAGGGCTGGCATGACACGGAGGGGGCGCCATCACCCATCATTCTGTACATCTGCCATGAGCTTCCTAAGGGGGCAGGTGCCTAGGTCATCATCTCACAGCTCCAGGGTTGGCTCAGAAGGAGTGTTCAAGGGTAAGGTGGGTTTATTCAGCATTCACTTGTCACGTCGTCACTGAGTCCCCATGTGCTGCCTACTGTTCTGGTTGCTGGAAATATAGCAGTTAATAAAAGATGAGGTCAGAGTGGGATCAGGGCGAGCAGCATGGCAGTAACTATGGATGTGACGGGCAGAGGTGAGCCTGGGGCCCAGAGCTGAACTAATGCAGCACCCTTCCCATTAGAAGTGCCTACCCACTGAGACCTGGGACCGGCCAGGCCCTGGAGAACCCCTGCAGAAGCACTGAGCTCCAGGGGAGGAACCTGAGGATCGGGGAGGGACCGGGGAGGAACCTGAGGACCGGGCCATCTCATGGCCATGGCGGGTGCCCTTCCCTAAAGCCCAGGCCTGCCCTCTACTCCCTGTCCCTCCTTCACCAAACAACCACCTTTCCTCACTCTAACCATGACCTGTCTTTGTCTTCCCCAGTCAATGACAAGTGTCCATAAGACAATGGCTCCTCAGCAGGACAGGCTCCTCTGGAGCCATTTAAAAACACAGTTTTGGGGTGCCTGGGTGGCTCGGTTGGTTGAGCGTCTGACTGTGGCTCAGGTCATGATCTCACAGTCTGTGAGTTTGAGCCCCACATCAGGCTCAAGGCTGACGGTGCGAAGCCTGCTTTGGATACTCTGTCTCCCTCTCTCTCTGCCCCTCCCCTGCTCTCTCTCTCTCTCTCTCAAAAATAAATAAACATTAAAAAAAAAACCACATCACAGTTTTAAAGGTGTGGTAAAGCAAAAAATAAAACAGAGGCCCACCAGTGTGGTAGCCCTGAGCAGATTTCTCTGGGCCCAGGGACATTAGTGGTTTCTATGGTGACAGTTCTCTGGGGCCTTGGACCCCTGGGAAAGCACACTATAGTGCCCCCATCAGCTGCCCTCTCA
Organism: Panthera uncia; assembly: GCF_023721935.1. Lineage (NCBI taxonomy): Eukaryota > Metazoa > Chordata > Mammalia > Carnivora > Felidae > Panthera > Panthera uncia. The sequence continues at coordinate 48,123,607 of NC_064818.1, forward strand.
GGCCACAGCCCAAGGCTGAGAGATTTCTCTTATTGCTTTGTTGTTTTGTTAGATTTGTCTGTCTTTTCCAAATTGTGCAGGAAGAATGAGTTACTTCTATCATTTAAAAACCAATACTTTTGGGGCGCCTGGGCGGCTCAGTCGGTGAAGCATCTGATTTCAGCTCAGGTCATGATCTCATGGCTCGTGGGTTCAAGCCCTGCACCCAGCTCTGTGTTGACAGCTCAGAGCCTGGAGCCTACTTTGCATTCTGTGTCTCCCTCTCTCTCTGCCCCTCCCCTGCCCATGCTCTGATGCTCTCTCTCTTTCTCAAAAATAAATAAACATTAAAAAAAATTTTAAAGAAATAAAAATAAAAACCAATACTTCTATTAAAATACAAAGGGAAGGGGCACCTGGGTGGCTCAGTCGGTTGGGCGTCCGACTTCAGCTCAGGTCACGATCTCACGGTTCGTGAGTTCGAGCCCCGCGTCAGGCTCTGGGCTGATGGCTCAGAGCCTGGAGCCTGCTTCCGATTCTGTGTCTCCCTCTCTCTCTGCCCCTCCCCCATTCATGCTCTGTCTCAAAAATAAATAAAAACATTAAAAAAAATTTAAAAAAAATACAAAGGGAAGTTTCCAGTTCACTTTAAAAAACACTGGAAACAGTTCTGGCTGAGCCTGTCTCGGGTAAAGTGTGTTTCCAGAGCTGCTTGCCCAAGTCTGAGGGTCCCTCTGGTCAGCACTTAGCCCACTGCTGGAGACTCTGGGTGTCTGGCCGGGCAGATGGTGAGCACGGTTGTCGATTAATTTATCACAGGGCCTCTCGGTTTGGGCCTGTACTCTTGGCCTCCAGGTCTCCCTTGGTCTTGCCCCCTCCCATTTTTCTTCTTCCAAAATGACCAAAAGACATACAACCTCCCATTTTAGTGGGGGGAAAAAAAAACTCATCTAAGTAGCCTTTTAATAAAAACAGAGGCTCTCGCTTAATCAAAAAATCAATTAGTCAGTGGAGAATTTTATTAGTCAATCATGTAAGTAATTAAAAATATTGATTGATGGGGGCGCCTGTGGCTGAAAGCTGCTGCTTTGCCCCAGCAATGTGGGGCCATGGCTGGCATGGGGGTGATCTAGAGCAGAGGCTCTTAAATCATTCCCCGGTATGCCTCTTCAAGGTCAAATGGGGACGCGTTAGACAAGGGATTCTGCCGATCCTGGAGCCTCAGTTTTCTCATGTGAAAAATGACAGTCCTGCCTGGCACAAGGTTCTCTTGCACAAGTCAACCAGACTGCAAGTAGAGCCTTGTGCCGGGGCCTCGTGCTAGGAGGGACAGAATGCTTGCTGGGGCCTTGTCTCCTGAGACAGGCTTCATGGACCAGGGTCTTCCAGGTTCATCTGACGAGAGGCAGAGTTGGGGACACTGGCACTCAGCCTCCCATGCTCAGGCCCCAATTCTGTGAGTTCAGGAGAAAAGGCCCAGCCCCAGAATGCTGAGTTATTTCTTGGTACATACCCAATCACCCCGCAGATTAGCGGCTTCAATGACAATGTTGATTCAGTTCACAAAACGGCACATTGGCCAGAGCTTGGTGGGGACAGTTTGTCTCTGTCCTACTGAAGTCGGCTGGCACAGCTAGAGTCATCTGAAGACTTGTGGCTCCCAGGTCTGGCCATGGATGCTGCTGCTGGGACCCGCACTGGGGCTGTCAGGCTGACCACCTCCGTGCGGCCCCTTGGGAGTCATGGGCTTTCCCAAACATGGCGGCCACCAAGGGTGAAACTCCAGAGAGAGAGAGAGAGAGAGAGAGAGAGAGAGAGAGAACTGGGTAGAAAACAAATTGCCTTGTCTGACCTAGTCTCTGATTTCACTTGGTGTCATTTCTGCAAAATTCTATTCAGCCAGCCAGCCACAAAGGCCCACTCCCTGCCAAATCCCCACCTCACCAAGAGTTCAACAGGAGAGGAAACAGATCCCCTCCTGGGGGAGGAGTGGCAGGTTCCAGGATAACATGAGGGACCAGAATTATTTTTGTGGGCTTTTGGGGAAAAGACCATCTGCCACATTGGACCCCTCTCCCAGAGGCCCGAGGCTGGAGTCCTCCACAGTGAGAAGGGCCTGCCTTGGCATCGGCTTCAGAGGGATCCCGAGGAGGGGGATGTTCCTCCGGAGTGCTCTGCTCTGTGCCTGGCACCCAGCTCATCATCCCACTCTCCTCCTCACAGCACGTGAGGTGGAAGTCATTCCCCACCTTCACAGATGAGGAAATGGGGAAGCTGGGTGGCTCCCTGAGTTACTGCCCAAGGTCTCCCTGCTGGCCCCTCAGGGGCAGAGCTGAGATTCAAGCCTGGCCACAGGACTGTAAAGCCTGTGCCCCTCTCCCTGTATGGCCACCCCAGAGGCCCTGCCTTGGCTGGGGAGCTCGCCACTGGCTTCGGTGCTGGCTCTTCATCCACCCACACAGCCTCGGTGGCCTTGCCTGGGGTGGGCTTGACCGTCCTCATCAGTGACGGGGCAGGGTGGGGTGCCCACAATGAGGCCCCAAGGCCGTGTGGATCACCTTCACTGCTGCCCTAAAAGTGACCCGCTAGCCCTCTGAGGCTCACTCTCAGGGCCTCACTCTCCTGAGCCAGAGCTGACTCGGTGCCTCTCCCTGCAAGTGGCCACAATCCGTGGGAGCCGTGTGAACCCACACAGGGCCCAGCACCCTGGAAGCCTTTCTCGTCTGTGACATCAGCCCGCACGCCTGCTCTGCGCATGACTGGAGCTGCTCGTCATGGAGTGTGGGCGCTCACAGCCTGCTGTTTGCAGCAGGACCCCGGGGACACCGCAAACCCTGAGTGGACTCAGCATCCTGATTGTTGTCGGGGGCTGAGCCAGCAGCTGCTTCTGCAGCTCCCAGCCGGGCCCAGTCCCCAGTTTGTCAGGAGCTGGTTGTAAGTTCCCTCTTTATTCTGGGCGTCCTTCTCCCCCGCCTTCAGTGTGCCTTCCCTAACACAGACATGTGCATAATGAATAAGACGGAAGATGAGGGTCCAGGAAGTAGACCCCTGCACAGGAGGGCACAGGAGGGAGGGACGGACGCCAGGCCCAAGAGGTGTCTGTGGTCAGAGCTACCCCCGACCCCATTGCCCCCAGGGCCTCGGTCGGCCCTGCTTGAGGGTCTTGAAGAGGGAGGCCCCGTCTGATGGGAACCTAGACCCTAAAGGGCAGTCACCCCACACCAGGCCCAGGGTCTACCTGCCCCTTCCTCCCCAGGGACCTTGCAAGCCCTGCCTTTCTGGGCTCAGTTGTCACGATCCTAAATGCTCACCCCGACAGGCAAGATTCCACATTTCCTTGCTGGCACACAATTTTCCAAGGCCACCTTGAAAAGCAGGCCCTGGAGGCGCTTGTAGGCAGGCTGCTCATCCTCCATAAAACTTGGCTATTTGTTTAGACTAGCTGACATTTCCATGGTCTTTTATTAAAGACAATATCCTGGGGAGAAGGCAGGATGTTTGCACAGAGCTTATGCCCTCTGCCTCTGGCCCCCCGGCGCCCCAGAGTGGCTGGGTCTGCACACCAAAGGCGGGCAAGGCCCAGGGGTGTCAGCCTCTCCCCTCTCCTTCGCTGAGAAGGAGGGGTGGCAGCAGCCCCCCTGGCAGGCGTGGGGATGCTCCAGGCTCTGCTTGGTCCCACGCTGCGCTCTGAGAGGCGGGATGGATGGAGGGCCATGCGAGACCACTACCTTTGTCACGGGCGGGACTACAGTTCATGGAGCAGATGCCTGCTGACCCACGCGGGTCTCCTGACCGGCTCCATCGACTGTGCCCTGCCTTCGTCTCTCCCGGGCTTTGGTGTGCCCTTTCCTCTCCTTCGTGTCTTTGTGTGTGCATCTGCCAGGAGTGGGACGGCAACTGGCGGATGCCATTACTAACAGTCATCATTATCAGTTAGGACCTATCTCAAAGACGAAGCATCCACAGCCAGGCCCACCTGAGGCCCAAAGAATATTCTTCTCCCTCAGTCCTCACCCAGGCATTCCTGAGAAGTTGACTACACCCTGAGTCTCACGTCCTCAGCCCTGGATCACGGTGTCACAGGTCACACTGACTGGGATGTGGGTCCCAACTCTGTCATTTACTGGCCGTGTGACTTCACAAACCCTCCGTGCAGCTGCTGACCTGGCTGTGCTGTGAGGCGTGATGAGTGCCCATGTGGGAAGCCCTAGAGAGGTGACTGTACGTGTTTGACCCTCTCCAGGGCCACACTGTAGGCATCCTGCTCTTCCCCACTGCGCCTGGGATGCGGTCCAGGCACAGGGTCCTGAACACGGGCCTGGCAAGCTGAGGGAGCAACCTCACAGTCCAGGAGTGTGTTCCGACCTCCCTGGTCCCTGGAGGAGAGGGAAGGAGGGCCCGCTCAGCACCGCCACCCAGCGATGCCGGGCACGGGAAAGCCAAAGACTATGGCTGATCTGGCCTTAATTAAATCACCCTGCAGGCCCTGACTCGCTGAGATAAATCGCTTTTACTCCGCGGATCCATTTCGGGCAGGATCCCTGCAAATCTGCGTAAACATCCCCACTCCCTCCACTCCAGCTCCTGCCCGCAAATCACAGGAAGCATTTCCATTTTAATCGGGACAAGGCTCCAGTGGAGACCAACTGCTGACACAATTAGTCATCGCCATCCTCAACCACCTCCAAAGGGCTACGCGCCTTTGTGGATCAGGAGAGCACAGCCACCTTCTTCCCAGGATGGAGCTGCCCAGTGGGCCACCGCCAGGCCTGGCTGGGCAGGTGGGGTGGGGCGTGGATGCTGTGGGCCCCCAGCCCAGATTCCACCTGCCAGAGGCGGGGCTGATCCCTCCTGCCGGGAATCCCCTCTGTGGGCACTCAAAGTTTTTGTCATACAGAATGGGAGCTCCCAGCTGCTGAGAGCCTGCCTGGGGGCCAGGCCTGACATTTGCAGCATCCTCCCAGGAAAGGTAGAAAAGGAAGGGGACACAGGAGGAGGGAGAGGGATTGGTGGGTGGAACATTTCTTAGCTGAGGCAGGAGAATGAGGATCTCACAGGCCCAGTGCCCGCCCTGCCTGTCCCTTCTTGGGCTCTCTTTTCATACAGAAGCAGTAGAACCATTGAAATCTCTGGGACGGGGAAAGAGGCCAGTGAGATGAGGAGGGGGCAATATGAGTCTCTCTCAGCACAGGGAGTTAAAAGTCTCTTGCCTGTGTCTCTCAGGCCCCTGGGTAAGGTCTGGGACACGGCTGTGGTAGGATGGCCAAAGGCTAGAGTGGGAAGGCACGTACCATGGTGGAAGCTTCCAACACAACCCGGCAGGTCCTGGATCTGTGAGGAGAGAGATGTGGAGGTTCTGGGTACACCCAGGAGTAGAACCAAGACCTAGAGCAGAGGAGAAAAGACACATCTAAGTGGGGGTCAGAAGACTTTGCATCACCTGGGCTTCCAGAGGCCCTGTGGATGAGTGACTGAGGACTCATTTGGCTCCTGACCAGGGAATGGGACCCATGAGGTCCTGGCAAGGATCCCAGAATCTAGGAGATAAGCCCTGATTGGATAGAGCTTTCGTTTCTGGGTGCCAACTTCCCCTTCAGGGTGCACTTACAGCTCGGGGTGGCCAGAGATGGGGCTGAGGTGTCTCCTGGGACAGTGCCAGTGCCCTCACAGATCTCCCGATCAGCAAGCCAACGCACCCCTAGCTGTAGGGTGGGCTGGAGGGAGAAGGGAGGGTCAGGCACCTGAGATCTGGCTGTTCCCGCACTGCCAGCTCCCGCGGTGTGGCCTCCATCCTGAGAGGTACCTCCATGCCTGGGCCCAGGGGAAGAAGTGGGGGGCCAGCAGGAGGTGCCCCACTTCTGCCTCTGCCCCAGCTCTAGTGAAGCCCAGAGTGAGGGGCTGCTGGGCCTCTCCCCTCCATGCACACGAGCAGATGACAGTAGGTGGCAGGAACTGGGGCCCTCAACCCCTTGGTGGCTGAGGCTGGTCAGACAAGTAGATGTGGGCTGCTCAGGAGACCAGGAGTAGACGTCAGTGATGTCATAGCAGGGGCAGGTGCAGGACCAGGGGGAAGAAGGCAGAGCCCTCTCTTCAACTTTTGAGAATTCCTCGGGTGGTACGATCTCCAGGCCAGACCCGCACTGGGCTCAAAAATGCTCACGTAGGGATTCCTGCTGGGATCCCAGTTCGGTGTGAGCCTCCCGGACGTGACAGCCAGCTGCAAGGAGCCCGCTAGCTCGGCACCTCCTGGAGTTCTGTGGGGTGGCAAAGCCTGGCATTAACCCTGCCTGCCTTGAACTTGGGGAAGTTGCCCTCAGGGGCTCCTGGCTGAGATGCTGAGAGGGCTTTCAGTGCGGGGAGGTGAACAGGTCAGGGGGCCTCATCCAGGAACGAGAGGCCACTTGTTTGGAGTCTCCTAAGGCATAGGCCTCTCCCGTACCTACCGATACATGCTTCTAGGGCTGCCCCCCCGCCCCGCCCCTACTGCTCGCAGACTTCCATATCTCTGACCTAATACACCCAGGAGCAGGGAGGAGAAGCCGCTGGAGCTGGTGACAAAGCCAGGAACTACCGAGAGGGAAGGAGAGACTTGAGGTGAGGCATAAGGTGAGGGAGGCTTCAGCAGTGGGAGTCAACTCTGGAGGATAAATGAGGAGCCCTGGGCTGGTCTCTGTTGTCCTAGGATTGCCTTTGCCCCACCTCGAACTCACTGTGTGTTCTGGGCCACTCCCTTTCCCTCTCTGGATACAGGTTACCGTTAGGTGACTCCCAAACCAATACAGCTGGCCGCCTCCAGCATTCTCAAAGTGTGTTCCGTGGACCCCATGGTAACTTAGGAGGTGCTTTGGGGTTCTAGAGAGATGGGTTATAGTGGATGGGAGGCTGGGGGCCAATTCTGGCCTCTCGTCTCACTGCGGGAGACTGAAAACCAGAGAATCCTTTTCCCATGAATTTTCTGAGGTTCTCTGATTCTGATCCTATCCCTGAACCTCCTCTCCTTTCTTTCTCCACTCTTGACTCCATGCCCTAAGCCGCTTCCTCCCCATGCTTGCCTGGATGGCACTGCCCACTTCTGCCTCAGCGCTCCCCTCCCAGGCCAGCCCAGGAGCTCAGGTTGGCTCCTGCCACCTGGAAGCCAGCCCTCAGCCCACTCCGTTGGACCCCTCCCTTCTCTCCACCCTCACCGCCACCCTCACCTTGGTCACCACCATCCCAATGCTGGACTGGAGGAGAAGCCTCTCACCGGCCTCCCTGTTCCCCTGAGGGCCCCGTAGTACCCCTCCCCTATTCACGCACACATTAGCCCGAGCTAGCTTTCCAAAATGACAGTCAGGTCCTGCTACGCTTTTGCGCACCAACCCCCCAGCCCCCAGTGGCTTCCTGTTGTTAGTAGAATCCCGCTTTCCTTGTGATGGCCCCCAGGGCGCTTCATGGCTTCCAGATCCCCTGCTCCTTCTTCGGCTGCTTCCTTCCTTGCGACCACACTACTGGCTCATCCTTCTAGCCCTTTGCCACCTGGGGCCCCTGCACTTTTCTGGCTGCCAGGTCCCCTTTCTTCCCACTTGACTTTTCTGCTCAGCTCAACCCTTCTCCAGAGGGGGCACTCCCTGAGCACTCCCGTCCTGTTTGCCCTACCTGTCCTCTTCACCTAGCCTGCTTGTCACAGTCGGGTAGCATCTTCTTCATTGACTTGGTCGCTGCTGCCTCTCCCCCAAGAAAGGCGGAGACTCACCCGTCTGGCACATGCACTGAGTGGTCCTGGCTTAGTCGACTCTGTCCTGCCCCTCAGCAGGCTGTCAGCTCCTCGAGGGTGGAGATCATGTTTCCTGTTGTCCTGAACACTGTTCCCTGTGCCTCCGTGCTGGGCGCACGCCGGGGCTCAGTTCGCTAAGGGTCACGGTGACCCCGTGGAGCAGGCAGGAAACTCTGCCTCAAAGTGTGAAGCCTTGTGCAGCAGGCCGGAGCCCGGGGAGTGGAGAAGCTTGAAGGCCTGTGTTCCGACTGCTCTGCAGAGCCCCGGCCGCGGGCCTGCCCTGGACGAGCTGCACGTGGCCTGGGGCCTGGCTGCCCTCCAGCTGCGGTGGACATCTGCTGCAGCTGGGCCTGGCCAAGGGCTCTGCCACATGTGTTCTGTCTCGAACCATCCGCTGGGGACATCTCCGATGATGTGAGGCTCACACTGAGATTTCCTGTGATGTAATTAGCTCCCGGGGCCTGGGGAGGCCACGGCTGTGGGCGGGCTCGGGGCGGGGCTCCCCTGCAGGTGCGCGTGTGCCTGTGTGTGTGTGTGTGTGTGTGTGCACGTGCGCGCGTGCGTGTATGCAGCTGTTCCTCGGGGACTGAGGGGTCTGGTGCAGAGAAGCGGCACAGTTTACTCTGTTTTAAAGAGACAGCATCATGGACAGCCTAAGCACTGTGGAAGCTCAAAGGTCCCACTTCTGGTGCCCAACTCTAACGATGATGGCTCAACCTCTCTAGGGTCTTAGTATACTCACCCGGCAAATGGGGAGAACAACTCTACCTCGTTCTCAGGCTCACTGTGAGGATTGAAATGCTTGTCAAGTGCTGAGGGCCGCGTCTGCCCAGAGAAAGTGCTAGAAAGTGTTGCTGCTGAGGAGCCAGTAGCTGGAGCTGAGTGGATTTGGGTGGTGGTTGGGGGAGGGGGGGGGCTCAAAGGGGGGCCCTTGGAATCCAGCCATTCGGTGGAGGGACCTCAGGCAAGCTGGTGAACTAGGAGGTGACCTTGTCTTCCCCAACTACCTCAGGAAGCAGCTGTGAGCATCCCGTGATATGACGTGGGCCTGAGAAGCCCAACCCGGTGCCAGGAGTTAGAGAAATAGGTACTATCATGGCTGAAATCTGAGCTCTGTTCTGGCCTCGACTGTTGGCTCTGAGCAGATCCAAGGGATCTGCTTTTTTCCTGGAGTCTCCTGAGATTTTCCAGCCTGGGAAGATGGAGCGCACCAGCCCTCAGGAATCCTGTGGGTTTTCCACGGGCTAAAGAGGAGCAGGAAGCTCGGAAAGCTGCCCACCTGCAGGGAGAGGGTGCACTGAGCCCTGCATCCAGCCTGGGGTGGGCGTGGGGGGTCTCTAGGGATGCCCGTGGGGGCAGCTACTATCACACGCCAGCCCCTTGGTACCCTCTGGGTAGGCCCCACATCCCCTGCCGCCACCCAAGGGAGCTCAGGACCCACGTGCTCTCCAGGTGTTCCACTGTGCCCTCAGCAGCCGGCCTGGCATGCAGGAAGGATTAAAAACAAGGGCGGCTGGAAGGAAAGGCTCTCTAGCACCTGGAGTGGGCCCCCTTGGGTCAGGGCAGTCCCCTACACCCCCCAGGCCTCAGATATCTCCCGGGAGCATCGTCTGCCCCGGGACGTCTGCCTGCTCCTGGGGCCACCCGAGGTCCAAGCTGCAGTGTTATGGGAAAGGATCCAAGTGATAAAAATGATAAAAAAAACAAGCCAGTTCATGTTATTATTTTGCCCTCCATGTCCCTGTTCTAACTCTGCTGGCTCTGGGCTGAGCTGAACACCTTCCGTGTAATAAGATGTTGGCACAGTTTATTCCCTACGTGCAGCTGACCAGAAACCCAGCCTGGGGCTCCACAGTCCTCACCTGGCAGGCGGTCCCCCAAGCCCTCTCTGTGCAACTGTGGACAAGCCTTGCACTCTTTTCCTTGGTTTTCCCTTCTATGAAATCAAGTGCTGGCATGGGGCTGCCTAAGAGCTCTCTTCTGTTCTGAATTGGGTGGTGCTTTTTCCTACATCCCTTGGTGTCTTTCCCAGCTGCCTTTCCCGGAGGCATGGCATGGATTGTTCTAGCTTTCTAGGTACACGTGTTGTCTCAGGGGATGGGAGCTGGAAAATGCTGTAACCTGAACCCCGTGTTTCCTATGACCTGGCCACATCCCCCAGAGCATGAGACAACCCAGCTACCAACCTGAGTGTTACCTGGGTACGCCCTCTGCTTCGTGGGATTCCTTCAGGACAGGCCTGGACTGCAGACAGGGCACGAGTCTCTGACACCCACCTCGCCCAACACGGCTGCATGCTGGGCAGGTACTGGTGCTCCCACCCCAGCTCAGAGCTCCAGAGCTCCTGCACAGAGAGGCTGAGCCAGCACAGGCAGAACACAGATACTGGAGAGGGATGAGTGTGGAGAAGGTGTCTGGGCCAGTCCAGACCATCCTCCAGCGTGCCCCATGGAAAGAAGAGGCCTGTGCCTCAAGAGGTCTAGGAGTGTCATTGCCTGTCCCGCTCTTGGAGACTCATAAGAGAAGTTCTGAGAAGCCCCACACACAAGAGTAAAAGCCTGTGTAGCTCGATAGAACCCAGCGTGTCCCAAATGCCTGGGGCCCCCGAGACATTTTGGTGGGTGTGATGGTTGATTTTATGTGTCAAACTAACTAGGCTAGGAGGTGTCTAGATGAAACACCATCTCCGAGTGTGTCTGTGAGGGTGTTCCCGGATGAGGTTAGTGTCTGAACTGGTGGGCTTTAGGAGATTGCCCTCCCCAGCGTGAGTATGTGTGTGGGGGGCAATCTGTCAGGGCCCGAATGGAACAAAACATGGAGGAAGCAGGAATTAGCCCCTCTGCCTGCCTGCCTTACTGCTTGAGCTGAGATCTCACGTCTTGTCTTGCTCTTGGGGCTCCTGGCTCTCAGGCCTTTGGAGGAGAGGGGATCATACCAGCAGCCCCGGGGTCTCCAGCCGGCAGAGGGTGGGTGGTGGGATTTCTCAGCCTCTAAATTTGCATGAGCCAATTCCTTATAATAAACATTTTCCTTTGTATATAATATATATCCTTTTTAGATCCTTTTGGTTTTGTTGCTCTAGAAAACCCTGACTAATCGATACCCCATAAAGCCAATGGTCCTGGAGATCCCCTCGGGCAGCACTGGGCAGAGGTGTTAAGGGTGTTATGAGTGGAGGGGAATCTATGCCCTGCCAGAAGAGAGCCCAGGTGACCAGTGAGGCCCATCGTGGCTCTCCTGATGCCCGGCTGTAGCTTCGGGGACCACTGAGAAACCCTCACTTGAACCTCGTTCCTTTGCTGCTTTCTGTTATCCCTAACACAGCTTCCAAGATTAATAATCAACTCATATTTGGAAACCAGTTATTACAGAGCCAGTCCATCATGAATACTTTAACTTGATGGGCAGCAAGAAATGAAGAACCCCAGACCACCGAGCACTCTCCTTTCTGAAGACAGATACAAAAACCTCAACGAAATCATTAAGAAATAGAAGCCATGGTGCATGAAGGGGATAATTACCCCATGACCGGGAGGACGTCCCTCTGGTGAGTAAGGGTTTACAGTGCTAGGAAAGGTATTAGCAGAATCCACTCATTAATGGATCAGATGGTGGACAGTGATTGGATGGGCGTGAGGGGGCTTCAGGGCCCAGCAAGACTCTGACCTAGGGGGTGCCATGGACTTTGAAAAACTCGTGTTGGTGTACTGTCGGGAGCTATGCAGTCGCTGTGGTGTTCAAAAACAGTTTAAGAAGAAAAGCAACCAACAGGGAGAAGCTGTTTGCCATACATACACCACACGCAGGATCAGCCACGCAAAGACCAATAAGGAAAAATACAAACAACCTATAGGAAATGTGGGCAAAATCAAAAAATGAACAATCCACTGAAGAGGGACCGTGAATGGCCAATGAAAATATGGAATCAGAGACTCGACTCATTATCGAGAAAATACAAATTAATAAAAATGAAATATCACTGTATATCCATCAGCTTAGGCCAAAATCGTGTCTGATAATCCCAAGGGTAGATAAAATGATGAGCAGTGGGAAATTTCACGCCCACGGGCAGGGGTGTAAATGAATCCAACCACTTGGAGGAGTGGAGAGCAAAAACGTGTGAATTTGAAACAATGCATTTTGGAAAGATGCTGAAATCCCACCCTGGGCACATACCCTTGGGTACCACTGGGAGGCTGAAAAAGAATGCTCATTATGGTATCGCTTGTGATGGCACACAATCAGAAATAACTTAAATCATGGGGGAAGTGGGTAAACAAAGTGTGAGATATTTGTGAGCTACAATCCTCATGGAGAAGTTCAAATGAACGAATCGGATCTGTATGCATCAATGTGGATAAGCTCAAAAATAGCGGTTTCCACATGCGTGCACGTGTACATGTTTCTGCATGTTCCTGCACGTGCGTACATGTGTGAGTCTAGATGCCTCACAAATACGAACACGCGGACTGCAGAGAGGCCCCCGAGGCCATGCCAGCATTGGCCAGGCGGGGAGGGAGAGTACCCTGAGTCAGAAGGGAGGGTCATCTGCAATGTTTTTCTGTTCTACGAATTGAAAACTTCGGAACAAAACACGAGCAGGTCTCAACATTTATAAATTCTGACACTGGTGTCTGTTAGTTTCTGTACTTTTCTATGGTAAACTTTAAGCAGGAAAAAAAAAAAAAACCCAAAAAAGAAAACCAAAGGAATTAACTGGGGGAAAAAACCCCATAGGCCTCAAAAAGACCTGCGGAGGGGTGCCTGGGAGGCTCAAGTCAGTTGAGCATCCGACTTTGGCTCAGGTCACGATCTCACCGTTTGTGAGTTCGAGCCCCACAGTGAGTGGATCCCCACTTTGGATCCTCTGTCCCCCTCTCTCTCTGCCCCTCCCCCTCCCCTGTTCTCTCTCCCTCTCTTTCTCTCTGTGTGTCAAAAATAAATAAATTTTTTTTTTTAAAAAGTCGTGCTGGAGAAGGTAGCAGCTGATGCCACTCCCAGAACAGGGCAAGCCTCTGGCAGGACCCAATCTCAGAGGTTCACAAGTCACCAACCTGCTCAGCCCATGACTGGTCCTGAGCCCACAAAGCCTCCCCACCGCCCTTGGAGGGCGGCTCCCACGGGCACCTTGGGTCACAGTCCTGGTCCCTGCGTGCTCAGGCCATGCCGGCCCTCACTTCGGGTCCAGCTCTGGCCTCTGGGCGGCCCCTGGGGTCTCCAGCTCCGCCCTCAACCAGGAAGCCACTCAGGGATCTGGTGGCTCCAGCCCCACCCAGAGGTCACCCCTGTCTGCGCCCACCCGCGTCTGACTCTAGAACCCAGGCCAGCTTGGAGCTGCGTGCAACCCTCCACGCACCCTTCCTGTTTTGGCTGGATGAGGAGGTAGGTTTACACCAGAGCTAGGCTTAGACTTTGCCGGCAGGCACCGGCTGCTTTCTGTAATCATCTGCTTTACCCCTCACAACCAACCACCCTCTGTGGGAACAAACACCAGGAGACCTCACAAGGGAAATCCGTGTTCCTTTCAGCCCAGTCAAGACCCAGGAGCAAAGAAAGGGCCCAGTACAGACAGGAAGAGGGGAAAAATCTGGGGGTGCTATTATTTCGACATTTTTTTGGTTTTGTCTCTGTCACACAGACAATAAGATGACCTCACATCTGAGTGGTTTTAAGAATGAGTGAGAGCTGTCAGTTGCGTCCCCAGTGGGCCCCTCTCCCAGGGTTGAGAGCCTCCCTTCTTCCTCTCTGCTGCTTTGGGGGAGGGGGTTGGGGGAGGGAAAGAGTTGCCCTAGGGTCAGGAGAGGCAGGGTCCAGGCCAGGGCTGTGAGGGGCGCCCCTGGATGAGAAATTCGAGCCCTGTGCGTGTTCTAGGACGTCGCCTGCTGGTCCCCTTGCCCGCCAGCTCCGGTCTCTCTTCACAGCCCATGGCATGGGCACCCAGAGGCTCCACTTGACCTTGGCCCCCAGTTGGCCCGCTCAGGTCTCAGGGGCCAGGGGTAGAGGTGTGTGTGTGCTGCGACAACGGCAGGCAGCAGCTTCACTCTTGGCCTCTAACGTGCATACTGTGTATGAAGAGAAATCCGTTCCAGGCACCCAGCACCATGCCGCGCTCTCTGTGGTCGGGTCTGATTTTTCCTGCTGGAGCCTGTCCATGTTTGCATGTCAGAGTGCAGTGGTAATTGAGATGGGGTTGTCGTTCTGGGGCCTGCATCCCCCACCCCCACCCCAAGAAGCTGGTCATGGTGTCTGCTCACAGTGGACCCCAGGGAGGGAGGCTCCGAACCACTGCGTCTGCCGGGGGAGGGCCTGAAAGGACAGTAATACAATCACCACCGAGCAACGGTGTGCAGAGAGCTTTTGCCACAGTATCATGTTCACGCCTTGTGACCCCAGCACGGGGCTGGGCGGGGAGGCCCCGTAGTGGCTGAGGCCCGGCTGGGACTGACTCCACCCATCTGTCCAGCATTGGCTCCCGCTGGGCCCCCGCAACCATTTCTCGCATCACCTGTGCTCATTCCCACCTTCACCCCGGTGCTTGTACAGGTCACCCTTCCCAGTATGCCTGTCCCTGAGCCAGAGGGTCCGCTCAAAGTCCACGTTCCCCAGGATGTCTGCTTGCCTGGTTGCCCCTGCAAGAAGCAGGCTCTCTGATCTCAGACGGCATCTCATCCACACGCCTGCTCTCTCAAAACGAAGTCGTGAGAAGTAAATCTGATCAATACAAATATGTTAGCAATAGTCTTCATCATCTTTGGGAAAACAAGGTTGCACTACAAAGAAAAAGTAGGCAGGCAGGAAAAACAGGGCAACTGAACGTCGGCAGGTCCTCTGTCAGTAAATGCCGATTGTTTGCAAAATCTGAGCGAGGAGCCACAATTCTAGTCTTGTGTAGGCTTGGAAGTAACCTGGTAACTGTCTGCGTTGTGACCAAGAAAGCCCTGGGAAGAGCGAAGCACAATGGCCCTAGAGTCCCCCAGTGTCAGTGATGTGCCTCACCCTGGGTGGGGCACAGGCTTGTCACACAGAGAAGGCGGCACAGAAGGGCCGCCCCAGAGGTCAGAGTGATGGGGTCTGGGCTTGGTGTCGGGGCCAAGTGTGCACGTCTGAGATCTCTGGAGGCACAGAGGCCTGGCTTCGCCAGTTGACCCAACAGGTCACCTTGAGCACATCACTGTGAGTGGACTCGTGCACCTTACTATCTCCGCAGGGGCTGCATGCAGCCCGTAGGGCTTGAGACTTGCACTGGGCAGTGTCACTGGGTTGGACCATGCCCCTAACAGGCACCTTCCTTGTTCTTTCCACTGCCAAGGAAGGTGGCGTCCACAGGAAGCCTCTCCTGGTTGCCAAGAGTAGGGGACCTGGGCTTCATGCTGCTGTTTGCCGGGCTGGGCTCTGTGCCCTGGGGCTACTGAGCACATGGGTCTGGGGCTCCGGCCCTCTTCTGGTCCTTTCACGTGTGGGTGCTCATGGACAGTAGGGGGATCTGCAGAGGAAGGTGTAGTGCTCGCAGGGCCTGGGAACCTCACAAGAAACCCTTCTGCTGGTACAGGAGTTGACTCCTGGACTCGTCTGGCACAAAGGAGAAAGCAGGGCAGATGGCAAAATGCCTGAGTGCCCTGTAGACAGCATGCCCAGTCCGGGTTCTGTGCTCTCAGAAGGGAAGGAAGGGGTGATGGTAATGGTGGTTGCCAAGTTTTACTGAGCACCTAATACATTTCCAGAATGATAGGAAAGGTTTTTTTGAGCATGGGTTAATCTTCCTATAATAGATATTATTCTTTCCATTTTCTAGAGGGGCACAGTTGAGGCTTCCAGAGGCCGGGGAACCTGCCCAAGGTCTTGTGGAGCTGAGACTCACAGAATCATTGGGTTCAAATGCCTCACCCAGGGGTGGAACCTACTGCTCTGTGCCAGCAGCTCCCCACGCCTCCTGCTAAGTCAGGGTTACGGCTACACGCCCCAGACTCACTCCTTCAGTTCTGCCGATGTCTCTGGAGGCAGGGTCGACTCCTGTACCACAGGCTAGCTGGCCCTGAACAAGGCTGGCCTGGAGGAGAATACCCATGGCAGGGATGACTGGGCCCTGACCCAGAGGGAGGCCCCTCAGAGGATCCCTTGACTCAGACTCAGTAGGCCTTATGATGTCAAGGAAGGCAGGGATAGCCCTCCTTCTCTGGAAAAATCTATAAACAAAGCACAGCACATCTACCATAAGGACTGTAATGCAGACATGAGAGGGGAATTAGCTGCCTGAAGGGGTAACATGTGTGAGAAGGTGGCAGACACAGGGTCTGTGTGCAGACCTCAAGACCCCACCCTGGACCAGTGTGTGTGTGTGTGTGTGTGTGTGTGTGTGTGTGTGTGTCAGTGTGTGTGCCTGTGCATGCGTGCACACGTGTGTGTACATATTTGCACATGCATGGGAAGCATGGGGATGAGAACAGAGAA
Organism: Panthera uncia; assembly: GCF_023721935.1. NCBI lineage: Eukaryota > Metazoa > Chordata > Mammalia > Carnivora > Felidae > Panthera > Panthera uncia. Next base: position 48,139,787 of record NC_064818.1, read on the forward strand.
AGGGGCCTGGCGGGATGGCAGGGCTGTGATTCCCTCCTTTCTCTGAAAAGGTCCTTAATGAAAAGACCTGATAAACGAATGAAATGCAGGATCTCTATGTCAGGACAATGGGTAAAGTTTGAATATGGACTGAATATTAGAAAGCAGAGTCGCATCACTGTTCAATTTCCTGGCCTCGATAATTGTGTGGTATTCCTGCAAGAGGGTGTCCTCACCTTGTTAACGATTGTTGAATTTAAGGGTACACGCGAATTCATTGTACTCTCGCAACTTCTCTGTAGATTTGAGATTTTCAAAATAAAAGCGTAAAAAAGGAAAGAAGTCATGGTCTGGGTGTTGATGGCTGAAGGCCTGAGGACTCCCCAGGGGAGGCGAGGGTACCCTGCGACCTGACCTGACCTGACCCGACCCGGGTGCCCAGCTGGTCTTCCCAGGGTGTGAAGGTTTGTTCAGAGAGGTTTCAGGCCGCAGAGGCTCTGAAGCGTAAAGTGGAAGGTGGAGGTCAATTGAAAATCGATAATGTGGGACAAGCAGGTCAGCTCCAAGTCAGGGAGGCCTCCTTCTGGGGACAGGCTGCCCCTCCCCACCACAGGAGCCCCAGGGCAGCAGGGGAGGGCTGGGAGAGAGTTTCCCTGACTCCGGAGGCGCCTGGCCCATCTTAGGTGCCCAACTAATACTCAGTGAGCGGTTGATATGTTCGTTTAACAAATAGTTATTTGTTCGTTATATGTTCGTTTAACAAATAGTGACTGTGTCAGACTCTGGACTGGGGCCAGTGGCCAACCGGACCAACACAGCCTTGCCCCTGGGAGCTTGTGGTCTAGTGGGAGAGCCACACCTATAAACAGCAGCCTGGGTGGCAGGAGGAGCCCCTGAGAGAGGAGGCCCTGGGTCACTGGGAGGGCCTCTACCCCATAAGGTCCCAGCAATGTGGAATCAGAATCAGTCAGCCAAGGGAGAAAGCAAGCGGGCAGCAGGCGTGCTCACAGCGGTACAGGGTCCTGCGCTCAAGAGCCTGTGCTGGGTTCAATGCTCAGCTGTAGCAAACCCGAAAGTCTTAATAACTTTATCTTTGAACTTGTGTCCTCTAAGTGCTGTCCTGGGCTGAGGGAGCATGGGTGATCGGGGAGATACGTGGATATGGGCAGAGCCCTGTTTGCATATGTCTTCAGAAATCTCAGGAGCACAGGGTGCTGGTGGACCGTGTGGGGCTGGGATTCAGGGAGGACAAAGAGCTCGTCCTGTGGACAGCGGATGAGGTGTGTGTGTGTGGGTTGGGGGGGTGCTCAGCCGCAGAGGCCCTGCTTTTTGTTAGAACCAGCATCGTTGGGCCCTGGTGACACAGGAGAGGAAAAGTGAGTGACTTTCCTTCCTGTCTCTTTCACCTCCTTCCTGAGGTGGAGAGTGTTGGTAGAATGTGCTGTGGTGGCAAGGAGTGAAAGTGAAACAGTTTGTTGTATGACATGTTCACGCCATTAAAGTGCACCTGCAAGTTACAGAAGTTTTACTGATTCTGCATATGAATTAAATACTCTTATGCTTGCATTTAAAACTGGCATAGGACAATAGAAAGATGAATGGTAAAGTTCATACCAACAATTAAACATTCTAGTTTTTCTTTACCTAGAAGGACATTAAACATCAAATGAAAACACAGGGGAAAAAAGGAAGACAGAGAAAGGAAGAAGCTTCACAACATTTAACTGCATGTTTCCCTTGCCTCATTCTGCACTGGGTTGGGAGGGCCACGGGCAGGTGGAAAGGGCAGGTGGGAGGATGTGGGGGAGAAGGGAATGGTGGGAGAGGAGGCTGTGAGAAGGGCCGGTGTGGTCTGGGGAGACGGTGGCCGTCCACCAGATCATGGTCACTGTAGGGAAGTAGGGCAGGGTGACAGGGGACCACTCAAGTGTGCTATTCAGTGTTCTCTTAGGGGCAGCCTGGGAGTGGGGGCGCAGGGCAGAAAGGGAGCAGCCCCTAGGCTGATGTCAAGCAGACAGTTTTATGCATTGGGTCTCCATGTAACGTTTCACTTGAACAAGGCTCTGAGGCCAAGACGTATTTGGAGAACCATGGAGTAGGCAGTCCCAGTTCAGGGCTGGCTTTCTGCCTTGCCAGCCTTATGTCCCAGAGCCATCTGGAGGTGGGGGACACTCCCTCCCCACCTGGGTCTGTGGGAGCTGCGGTTAGGGGGAGTGATTGATTTCATTGCCTCTGGTTGTTGTTCACCATCATGCCCCACTCCCAGCCAAGAGGTGATCTTGGCCCCTCGTGGGGTCTGCCTGCAAAGAAGGTCCAGCGTCTCTCCTCATCAGCCCTGTTCTGCACCCCCAGTTGGAAGATGATGGCCTATCTGGCGTCTGGGGAGCTCTGCCTTCCACTTGAAAGCGTGGATGATTAAAGCCTAGGCTGGTGGTGATGGAAGCGGTTCCATTAGCTCTGGGGCCAAGTGGAACACGGCTGCCTCCCTTGTGCACTTGCTTCAGGTCCTCTGCAGCGGTCCCGGGCAGGCTGGAGTGTAGGGGGGAGGAACCAATCACACACACACACACACACACACACACACACACACACACACGACCTCCTCTGGGAGATCAGCAAGGTGGGGCTGGGCAGATTGGTTAGGGACGTGCGAATGAAGAGAAATCAGCCTTCCTATGAGATGATGCAGGACTGGGCTATCTCAGTGTGTTATTTAATCCTCACAGGGGTTCTCATAACTATTATCATAGCAACTGCTGTTTCCAGAGCACTGACTCTGCGTCAGAGCTTTTCACCGTTATATCTCGGATCTTCACGTGAGTTTAACTGGCCAAGAGACAGGGGCACAGCCATGTCATGCACTCGGGCTCTGGAGCCAGACTTTCTGCGGTTCCTGAGTGCTCTCTGGGATCCCAAGCCGTCCTCCTCTGTTGCCTCACTCACTGTGCCTCCCCCAAACACCTGCCAGATAGACGCCTTGAAGCAAATCCTTGTCTCGGCATCTGCCTTTGTGGGAATTGAAACTCAGATACCTTCTGATATACACAGAGAAGGTCCCCTCCGGAGTCCTCAGCAGAGCTGGGCCAGACCCCAGACCCCGGAGTCTGGCATCCACTTACCTGCAGCCCCAGTGATGTTGTCAGGACAGAGTTGACAAATGGTTCTTTCAGTGACTTGGCCCATTTCAGGACCACCAGTAGATGCCAGGAGCATTCATTAGGGAGAAATGGGGATTTTTGAGAATGATTCCTGAGAAATGTGGATACTCAGATGCCTTAAAAAATGAGTCCTGGGAGTCCAGAACGTCTGTGGTGTGACAAGCCCAGGGACGGCATGTGTTGGAGCTGGGAGGTAGGCAGTATGGATGCATAGCTCACAGGACGAGTAGGCACTTGGGGTTAAGAGGCAGAGCCAGGGCAGGGCCAGGCCCTTAACTCCTTTGCCCCCTGCTGTTCAGGTTGACTCAGCGGACCTTGGGGGTGATGGTTCTCAGGGACAGGCATTACTCAAGGACATGGCGAGTCTTGCCAAGGCTGCAGAACGGGAGGCCCAGCTTGGGGATCTCCAGACTCCCAGATTTTTTGAAGAGGTTTTTTGGGAAAGTCACCAGTGACCTGGCCTAAACAAGCAAGGGGAAAGAGAGAAACAATGAGTCAGAGGCTAGCAACTTCCACTGGGCTCTAGACCGATTCCAAGAACAAAAATTTTTTTTAAAGCACAGAAATTTTTAAAAATTGTTGAAACACATGGCAATTTAAAATAATGTCTTTATTGAGCTATAATTCACATACCATAGAATTCACCCTCTGAAGGGTGTATAGACTTAGTGGTTTTTAGTATATTTACAGAGTTGTACAACCACCAACACTATCTAATTTCAGAACATTTTGATCACCCCCAAATTAAGTACCAAACCAAATTATCAGCACACCCCATTCCTTCCCCAGTCCCCAGCCCCTGCCAAGCACTAATCTACTTTCTGTCTCTAAAGATTGTCTATCTGGACATTCATGTTAAAGGAAACATACAGTATATAGTCTTTTGTGATTGGCTTTTTTTTTTTTTTTTTTACTTAGCATGTTTTCAAGAGCCATATATATTGTAGCATGTGTCAGTACTTTATTCTTTAAAAAATTTTTTTAATGTTTATTTGGTTTTTAGAAAGAGAGAGAGAGAGAAAGAGAGAGAGAGAGAGAGAGAGAGAGAGTGGAGGAGGGGCAGACAGAGAGGGAGACACAGAATCTGAAGCAAGCTCCAGACTCCAAGCCCTCAGCACAGAGCTTGATGTGGGGCCTGAACTCACAAGCCATGAGATCATGATCTAAGCTGAAGTTGGATGCTTCACCGACTGAACCACCCAGGCACTTGAGTACTTCATTCTTTTTTATGGCCAAATAATATTCCATTGTATGGATACACCAGATTTGTTTATCCGTTTATCAGTTGAAGGACACTGGGGTAGTTTCCACTTTGGGGTTACTATGAATAATACAGCCAGTGAACATCTCTGTACCTTTTTGTGTGTAATGTATTTCAGTTCTTTTGGGTAGATACTAAGGAGTGGAATTGCTGGGTCCTACAGTAGGTGTATTAACTTTTTGAGGTACTGCCAGAATGCTTCCCAAAGCAGCTGAACCATTGTATGAGGGTTGTGATCTTTCCACATTTTTGTTAACATTTGTTGTTATTTGACTTTTTGATTCTAGCCATCATGGCAGGTATGAAGATGTATCTTAGCATGGTTTTGACTTATTTCCCTGATGATTAATGATGTCAAGCATCCTTTCATGTGTTTATTATTCATTTGTATGGATTCTTTGGAGAAATGTCTATTCAGATCCTTTGCCTATTTAATAATTAGGTTTGTCCTTTTATTATTGTCAGATTTCTTTATATAGTCCAGATTCCTGTCCCTTATCTGATATATGATTTACAACATTTATTCCATCCTTCTCTTTTCACTTTCTTGATGGTGTCTTTTGAAGCCCCAAAGATTATAATTTTGAGGAAATTCTATTCATCTATTTTTTTTTTTGTCACTTGGCTTTAGATGTCATATCTAAAAAAACATTGCCTAATTCAAGGTAATGAACACTTACTCCTGTGGGCTTTTTCCCAAGAGTTTTATAGTTTTAGCCCTTACATTTAGGTCTATAATCCATTTGAGTTAAATTTGTACATGGGGTGAGGTAGAGATCTAGGTTCATTCTTTTGTATGTAGATACACAGTTATACATGTTTTTAATATTTGTTGAAAAGATTACTCTTTCTTCATTGAATGGTCCTGGCACCCTTGTAGAAAATCAATTGACTATAAACGTATGTGCTTACTTCTGGCCTCTCAATTTCACTCCATTGCTTTATATGTCTGTCATTAGCCAGTACCACACTCTCTTGATTATTGGGGTTTTGTAGTAAGTTTTGGAATCAGGAAGTTGTGAGTCTTCCAATTTTATTCTTTTTTCTAAAGTTTTGTGTTTTTGTTTTTTTTCTCTTCTGGGTTCCTTGAATTGCTGTATAAATTTTAAGACTAATTCTGCAAAAAAGCAAAAGCAAAACAAAAACAAAATCTGGGATTAATCTGGGATTAATCTGTAGATTAATTTGAGAAATATTGCCATCTTAGCAATATTGAGTCTACCAATCCATGAACATGGGATGTCTTTCCATTTATTTAGATCCTTTTTAATGCCTTGAAGCAATGTTTTATAGTTTTCAGTGAACAAGTCTTGCACATATTTTATTAAAATTTTTCCTATTTTATTCTTTCCAATGCTATTGTAAATGGAATTTTTCTTAACTTCATTTTCAAATTGTTCATTGCAAGTATATAGAAATACAAAGGATTTTTGTCTACTGATTTTCTATCCTGAAAACTTGCTGAACTCATGTATCAGTTTTAATAGCTTTCTTATGGATTCCTTAAGGTTTTTTTTATAGATTATATTACCTATAAATAGAAATCATTTTACTTCTGCCTTTCCAATCTATATGGCTTTTTTTTTCTCATCTAATTGTCCTGGCTCAAACCTCCAGTACAATATCAAATAGAAGTAGTGAAAGCAAACACCCTTGTTTTGTTCCTTAGTCGGAAAACACAAGTCTTTCACCATTAAGTATGATGTGGGCTTTTCATGAATGCCCTTCAGAAACTTGAAGAAGTTCTCTCCTATTCCTAGTCTACTGGTTGTTTGTCACATGAAAATGTGTTGTATTTTATCAAATGCTTGTTCTACATCTATTGAGATAATCATGTGGATTTTCCCCTTTTATTCTAGTTAATATGGTGTTTTAGGTTGCTTCACTTTTCAGTGTTACACCAACCTTACATTCCTGGATAAATCTCACTTGCTCATGTATATAATCCTTTTTTCTATATGTTGCTGGATTTGATTTGTTAGTATATTTGTGTCTATATTTATAAGGGATATTGGTCTATTATAGTGTTCTTTTATTGTGGTATCTTCATCAAGTCTTGCAATCATGGAATGGTCTCATGGAAGGAGATGGGAAGTTTTCCCTCCTATTCTATTTTTTCTAAGAGTATGTGAACGATTGGTGGTAATTCATTTTAAAATATTTCGTATACCAGAGCGGCTGCACCAGTTTGCATTCCCACCAACAGTGCAAGAGGGTTCCCGTTTCTCCATATCCTCGCCAGCATCTTTAGTTTCCTGAGTTGTTCATTTTAGCCATTCTGACTGGTGTGAGGTGGTATTTCAGTGTGGTTTTGATTTGTATTTCCATGGTGATGAATGACATTGAGCATCTTTTCATGTGGAAAAAAATTTTTTGGTATAATTCACCAGTGAAGTTCTCTGGGCCTTGGCTTTTCTTTGTGGGTAATAATTGGGATAATAATCAACTTATTTGTTAGAGGTCTACTCAGACATTCTGTTTATTCTTGACTCCATTTCAGTAGTCTTTGTCTCTACAGGAATGTGTTTATGTCATCTAGGCATATAATTTGTTGACATATAATTATTCATATTATTCCTCTTGAACCCTTATATTTCTGTAAGGTTAGTAATAATGTTCCCTATTTCATTGCTTATTTTGTTAATTTTACTCAGGATGACAACCAGGCCTGAAACTTGCCACCCCACCCCTTACCCCCACCCCTCACCCCCACCCATCCTCACACAGAGCCTGAGGTGGAGTTTCACCTCCCTACTGGGGCCAGGCTGAGTGTCAGTCTGAAAAGCTTTCTCCTCCCAGCAGTGACACCATCTCATAGTATGGAAAATATAGAAAGCCAGGGGGTCCTCTCACATCCTGGGCTGGATAGCACCATTATGTCTTCTAGCCCTCATGGGGCCCTGGGAGGTGGGCACGATCCCAAAGTGGAGAATGGGTATCCTGCCCCAGTGCTTTCCTGTCTTTGGGGTGAATGACCATGAGTCTCTGGCAAGGCCCGGCTCTTGCTGGGCAGTCCCTTCCCTGCGTGTCCACCCCCACCTGGCCCTTCTGGGACCAATCTGGCCCATGGCCAAAGGCCCTCTCTGCAGCATGTCCTCTCCTACCAGGACCCTGCAGAACGCACTCCCTAAGGGCATTCCCCCTCCCTGCATTCTAGCACTAAAAATATGCCTTAGCCCATGTCAGGTGCTGCCTACACAGAGAAGAAGCTTCCCAAGGGCAGAACCCCAGCAGCAGACCTGGAGACCCTCACAGGGAGGAAGGTGAGGCCACCAGAGGAAGTCATTAGATCCACTGTGGCGCTGTGTCACCGCCTCTCCTCGCATGGAACCCAGGCCCAGGCAGAAGGAAGCAAGGGGCATCTCAGCACAAGTCTGACAGCCCTGCTGCCTTCAGAAAACAGGCTCCATTCCATCTTCATGTATTTATAATAGCCCTCCCTTGTTTTTTGTCAAGCGGTGTTCTCTGTTTATCAATAAAATCAATGATCCAAATCCTACACAAGGGGCTGATGTGAAATCTCTGCTGGGAAACTCCTCCTTCTAAAGCCCTCCCTCTTTGAAAGGCTCTTTCTGAAAGGAGGTAATGGTCTGGCTGTGCACAAGACATGGGAGGCACAAAGGGCCATGGCTCTGCAGCCTAGCCAGAGGCCCTCTTGCTTGTCTGCACCCTGTACACCACGGCTGTCCGACCCAAAGGGATGTGATGCTCTGAATACAGAGCATCAGCAAGATGACAGCTCAGTGGCCCAGGAGGGACAGGCTGGTTCTGGACCCACGGCCCTGCTGCCACCCTCAACACCATGTCTCCACTTCAGCTTGGAGCTATAAGCCGGGCTGGCCATGGAGAATGTCCACATTGGGCCAGGCGGCCTGGAGGTTAGTCTAAGGAGTGTTGAGCACTGAGCACTGTTGCTGGGCGAGCCCTCTGGAGTGTCTATGAGAGGCATTTAGTGGACACTGGCAGGTTTTCTAGGCCAGGGGCCTCTGAGCATGCAGCCCTGGGAGCTGGGCTCTTCAGCTACAGGGCACAACCTTTTTGTGGTGGTCAGTTGTCTCTAGTTTTTCTGCCACCAATTAATATTTATCCAGTGTCAGCTATGTGCCAAGCACTGGGCTGGGCATTTAAAATCCTGCAAGGATTTTATTGCTTTTATTTTTACTTTATTATTTATTTTATTTTATTTTATTTTATTTTAGAGAGAGAGTATGCAAGCAGGAAAGAGGGGCAGAGAGGGAGAGAATCTTTTTTTATTCTAAGTTTATGTATCTATTTTGAAAGAGACAGAGAGAGGGAAGGGGGAAGGGCAGAGAGACAGAATCCCAAGCAGGTTCTGCACTGTCAGTCCAGAGCCCGTCATGGGACTCGAACTCATGAACTGTGAGATCATGACCTGAGCTGAAATCAAGGGCCAAGTGCTCAACTGACTGAGCCACCCAGGTGCCACCCCATGGTAAGTGCTTTTAAATCATTATTTCACAGGGAGGGAACTGGGGCTTACAGGGGGTAGGTAGCGTGCCCCAGGCCATAGCTGGTTGAGTTTCTGAGTCAGGCATACACCTCAGCCCACTGAATTTCACAGCCCATGTTGCCTCTCCTCATAGTAGCACAGACCTCGGGGTGGGTTTCCTAAGCCCATGGCTGCTGACCTTACAGACTGTAGAAGCTCTGGCTGAGGCATCAGTGTGGTCCTGCTCTCCAGGAGGAGCCCTGCCTGGGAGCATAGGAGGAGTGGATCCTTTCTGGGCACAGTGACCCCAGGGCCACACTTCATCTTTGGGTTTTATACTAGTCAGGGTTCTCCAGAGAAACAGAATCAATAGGATATTCTCTCTCTCTCTCTCTCTCTCTCTCTCTCTCTCTCTGCCTCTCTCTCTCTCTGACATAAGAAATTGGCTCACATGATTATGGAGGCTGAGAAGTCCCAAGATCCACAGTTGGTAAGCTGGAGATCCAGGAAAGCTGATGGTATAAGTTCTAGTCTGAAGGCCAACTCAGTATTTCAGTTTGAGTCTGAAGGACAGAAAAGACCAATGTCCCAGCTCCTCCAGTCGGGCAGGAGGAGTTGCCCTCTGCTCCGCGTACTGTCAGGCTTTTGTTGAATGCAGGCCTTCAACTGACTGGATGAGGCTCACCCACATTAGGGAAGAAAATCTGCTTTCCTCAGTCTACAGATTCAAATGTTAATGTCATCCAAAAAACCCCCCATAGAACCACTCAGAATACTGTTTGACCAATTATCCGGGCACCTAGTCAAGGTGACACATAAAATTAACTATCACAGGCTCTTAGACTCTAGGCCCAGGAGTCCCAAGTGTGTCCCAGCTTCCATTCACACACCTGGTCTGGGACAAGCTTAGGCTGTGTGGCCTGGATGCAGATGACACCACTTAGCAGTGTGTCCCCTGGGCATGCCCTTCACACTCTGAGCCTCCTTCATCTTCTGCACATAGGTGTACTGCCCATAGCCAGTGACCCATGTAGTATACAGACTAGGGCACTGGGGCTCAGAGAGGGCCTGCTGCCAGTCAGAAGCATTGCTGGGATCTGAACCCAGGCTATCTGGCTCCCAGTCCCAGACCACCCTGCCACCTGCCTCCTGCTGGGGGGTTGTGCCGCTTCCCCTGCTCCTGCTGACTGGTAGCTCTTTCTGAAGCTGAGTGGCCTGTCAGCCCAGGGTCCCTGGAGCAATCTTGGATGTGCATGCAGTATGGTGTTGAGGCAGAGTGGGGGGCTTTAAGGGTGATGAGGAAGACCTTCTCCTTCCAAGAGAGGACCACATCTCTCCAGGAACCCCAAGGGGCTGGCCTTGGGGAAGGCATGTCCAGGAAAGGCAGAAGGATGCTGGATGACCTTGAAAGGGGCAAAACTCCCCATGCCCTGGTGAGATGGCCCTCACATGGAGACCCCTAGACTTGGCATAAGATTCCAGACAGAATGGTCTTCACATGCAGTTTAAAAGTGGCTTCTTCCAAAAATCAATACAGGCTCTTATAATATTGAAATACATGCTGAGATTTGTGGAACTCAGTCCAAAGTCATCGTGTGTGTGTGTGTGTGTGTGTGTGTGTGTGTGTGTGTGAAGGAGGGGGATGGTGCAGGGAAGGTGCTAGTAAGCTTGGAGAGAGGTTATAGTCTTAAAAGCCCTTGATAAGCCTTCCAGCCCACAGGATGGCCTATGATGTCCTCAAGGGTAGATTCTGATTTCTGCTCATTCTGGAGACAGGGTCTCTGTAGGCCAAGGATGAAGAGATAGAGGCTTCTGGGATCAGGAAGGAACATCCCTAGAAGGGAAAGTCCTGGCCTTGGGCCGCTCACAGTGAGGCCCCACCTCACACAGAATTCATGCTCTCCAGGCTTCAGGGTTCAGCACACCCACCCCCATCCCTCAGATGAGGCCCTGAGGGAAAGGAGCAGAATCCCACCAGGCCCCCGACGCCAAGACCAGCCAGGCTCTGCTCTGGTCACTGCCCCACAGGGGACCCCAGGAGTCAGCCCTTCTTTCTCCATTTCTGCCATGTGTAAGCCTCACGGTAGTTCTGTCACCACTGGTTGTAAATCAACTCTGTTTCTTACCTAGTGTCATTCTCAGCAACGATAGACTTCATTCAAACCATACATTCAATTACTTGGGTTCGTTTCCCCCTCCACCCACAGTCTCCCCGAAGGTGATCTGGGCAATTCCTGGCTTGGAGAGTTAAGGCACGCTTAATCACTGGGTTGCCCCTAGGCTGTTGAGGCGGCTCCACCCAAAACAGGGTCCAGCTGTTCTCCAGGAGCCAAGCTGGATTGGGATGATCTTGAACACACCCCCACAACCTTCAGGAAAATGCCTTTTTCTTCATAAATCTGGGTCACACGCTCTGACTTATTTGGCCTCACAGGAGTGAGGGTTCAATGCATTCGAGCAGGCTACACTTTCTCCCTTTGGTTCACTCTCTAGAAATGGCCCTCTTTGTCTCCAGTGACACTTGGTGTCTTCAAGTCCATGCTGTCTGCAGATGAACACGGCCACAATTAGTATTTATGTGGCAGGGTTCCCTCGTCTTCTCGCCTCCTATGCTCCAGTGTGAAGTTCGTAAGCAACATGTGGCTGGATTTTGCTTCTGTGTCCAATCTGACAGTCGCTGTTCAGTACACTTGTGGTTGTTGTTTTCATTGATCTATGAGAATTTATTTCCATCACTTAATTTTTGTCCTGAATTTTTCTAGACCTCTATTTTCCCTCTGCTCTCCTAACATCTACTTGAGAGACTGAGTTTTCTGTATTTCCTTTTCCTCTTCCTGATATTTGGAAGTTGTGGTAGGCTGACAACTGGTTCCCCCAAAGATGTGATTAAATTAACAGTCTCGAGAGGAGGAGCTTATCCTGGGTTATCCAGGTGGGTCTTAAATGCAATCACATGTACCCTTATGTCAGAGAGGCAGAGGGGATTTTGACAAAGACTTGCGGAAGAAAAAGCTTTGTGAAGACAGAGGCAGACATTGCAGTGCTGAGACACAAGCTCTCGCAGCTACCAGAAGCTGAGAGAAGCAGGGAAGGATTCTCCCCTAAAGCCTTAGGAGGGAGCATGGCCCTGCCTTCTTGACACCTTGGTTTCTGTCTTCTGGCCTCTGGGCCAATAACATTTCCGTTGTTGTAATTCACCACATCTGTGGTAACTTGTAATAGCCGCCACAGGAAACGAATGCAGAAGTCATATTTTCTTTTACTTTAATAAATTGCCCTGAAAGTTTTAACCCGTGTACTAGAACATGCAGACTAGTTCTGGACACAGTCAACCTCTCTGCCCCACTCCTTAAATATGCACTGGATTTTGTTCTTAATATATCAGCCTTGTCGTGTTTGTACGGCCACAAATTAATCATTATTGTTTTTCTTTGAACTGTCAATGCTTTATTGGATCTCCCCACAGATTTACCAACTTGTTTGCTCACCATTGTTTCCTTAACATTTTTTATTGTAATAGGATATTTTATTGTAATAGAATATATAGAATATATTTAAGTTTAATGGCTTAAAAATTTTAGCCATTTTTAAGTGTACAGTTTCATGGCATTAAATACACTCACAATGTTGTGCAAACCTCACCACTATTTATTTCCAAAACTTTTTCATCATCCCAAACAGAAACTCTATGGCAACTAAGCAATAACTCTCCATGCCCCACCTCCAACTTTCAATAAACTCGAATCTTCTTTCTCTCCATAAATTTGCCTATTTTAGATATCTCATATAATGGAATCATACCATATTGGCCCTTGTATGTCTGGCTTATTTCACTTAGCATAATATTTTCAAGGTTAATCCATGTAATAGCATGTACCAGAACTTCATTCCTTTGTAAGGCTGAATACTATTCCATTGTGTGTACTCACCACATTTTATTTATCCATTCATCTGTTCATAAACATGTGGGTTGTTTCCACTTTTGATTCTTGCAAATAATGCTGCTATGAACATTGACATATAAGTATTTGAGTCCGTTTTCTATTCTTTTGAGTATATATTTAGGAATGGAATTGCTGGGTCATATGGTAATTCTTCCTCCAGACGTTGTACCATTTTACATTCCCACAGGCAATGTAAGCGGATTCCAGTTTCTCCATACCCTTGCCAACAGTTACTTTCCATTTTTGGTTTATTTGCTTTTAATTATAGCTATCCTAGTAGGTGTGAGGTGGTAACTAATTGAAGTTTCTTTTTTTTGTTCATTTCCCTAATGATTACTGGTGCTGGGCATCTTTTCATGTGCTTATTCGCATCTGTATATCTTCTTCAGAGAACTATCTGTTCAAGTCCTTTGCTCATTTTTACATTGGTTGTTTTGTCTTTTTGTTGTTGAGTTTTAGACGTTCTTTGTATATTCTGGATATTAAACTCTTATCAGATATATGATTTGCAAATATTTTCTCCCATTCTGTAGGCTGTCTTTTCACTTTCCTGCTAATGTCCTTTGATGCACAAAACATTTAAATTTGATAAAGTCAGAGTTATCTGTTTTTGTTATTGGTGGTGGTGCTCAGGTTTTTGATGTCATAACTAAGAATCCATTGCCATACCTAAGTTAATGAAGATTTACCTATATACTTTCCTGTAGTCTCATGGTTTAAGCTCTTATATTTAGGTTGTTGATTCATTTTGAGTTAATTTTTTGCATATAGTGTGAGGTAAGGGTCCAGTTTCATTCTTTTGCACATATATATCCAGTTGTCCCAGCACATTTGTCGAAGAGACTTCTTTCCCCATTGAATGGGCTTAGCACCTCTGCTAAAAATCAGTTGACCATAGACTGTACTCTTAATTTTATTCCACTTGTTTGTATGTCTATCCTGATACTAGCTCCATACTGTTTTGATTGTTATAGCTTTGCAATGAGTTTTGCTATAAGTGTGAGTCTTCGACATTTTTTTCTTTTTCAACATTGCTTTGGCTATTCAGGGCCTCTTGAAATTCCATCTGAGTTTGGGTATCTGCTCTTCCATTTCTGCAAACAAGCCTTTTGGAATTTTAATAGGGTTGTGTTGCATCTGGGTAGTGTTTGGGTAGTATTGACATCTTAACAATATTAAGTCTTCCTGCCCAAGAACATGAAGTATTTTTTCACTTATTTAGGTCTTTAATTTTTTCAACAATGTTTTAGAGTTTTCAGGGAACAAGGCTTGTATATCCTTTGTTAAATTTATTCTTAAATAATTTATCCTTTTTGATGCTATTATAAATTGAATGTTTTCTTAATCTCATTTTCCAATTGTTCATTGCAAGAATATACAAATATAACTGATTTCTGTTTATTGATCTTGTATCCTGCAACCTTGCTGAACTCATGTGTCAGTTTTAGTACTTTTCTTGTGGATCCCTTAGGATTTTCTACACATAAGATCATGCCATCTGTAAATAGAGATAGTTTTACTTCTTCCCTTCCAATTTAGATGTCCTTGTTTCTTTTTCTTGCCTAATAACTTTGGCTAGAACCTCCAGTACAGTGTTGAATGGCAGTGGTAAAAGTGGGCATCCTTGTCTGATTCCTGATTTTAGGAGGAAAGCTTCCAGTCTTTCACCATTGGCTATATTACCTGTGGGTTTTTCATAAATGCCCTTTATCATGTTGAAGAAGCTCCTTTCTATTCCTAGTTTTCTGAGTGTTTCTATTGATAAAGAGTAATGAATTTTGTCAAATGCCTTTTCTGTGTTAATTGAGATGACCATGTTGGGTATTTCCCCCTTCATTCTACTAATAGGCTTTATTATGTTGATTGATTTATTATATTGAGCTATCTTTGCATTCCTGGCATAAATCTCACTTGTCATGATATATAATCCTTTTAATATGCTGCTCAAATTGGTCGGCTGATATTTTATTGAGGATTTTTTTAATGTTTATTTATTTTTGAGAAACAGAGAGAGCATGATTGAGGAACTTGAGCCGAAGTCAGATGCTTAACCGACTGAGCCAGCCAGGTGCCCCTTATTGAGGAGTTTTATATCTATATTCATAGAGAATATTGGCCTGTAATTTCTTTTCTCATGATGTCTTTATCTGACTTTGGTATTAGGGTAATGCTAGCCTCATAGAAAGAGTTAGCATGCATATCTCCTCTTCTGTGTTTTTGAAGAGTCTGAGAAGAACTAATGTTAATTCCTCTCTAAATATTTGGTGGAATTTAGCATTGGAGTCATCACTTCCTGGAATTTGCCTATTCTCTAGGTCTCAATTCCTACTCTCTGCCTCTCATGGGCCCAAGCCCTTGACCTCTTTCTTCTGAGGACCTTTAAAACTAGAAGCAGGCTGACATGTTCACCAAAGTGCCAATTTACTGAAAACCAATTTGCCAAAAGTCAATTTCTCAAAAAATCAATTTGATGAAGACAGAACTTGTCAGATGACCAATTTACAAAATTTGCCAAACTGAGGAACATTTGTTTCTCTGATGATAATAAAGTATGCAGCTATTGGGTGATATAGTTTTATAGTTTTGTGATGTTTTAACTGGATGGTTGTTGTTTTATTTCATGACAGCCCTTCAAGAAAGGTTCATGTAGTTGGATGCTAACATCACACAATGCAGTCTCTTTGTGAGTATATTCAAGCCTCAGTCCTTCCCCAAGCCACCCCCCTGCCTCCCTCTTGATCAGTGCAATATCAGGTAAGGGAATGGGGCTCTCTCTCTTCATATATATCCCTGGAAATGTCCCTCACTTTCTCAAAAGCTCAGCCATGTATTTAAATGTTGCTTGTTATATTTTTCCCAGTTTTTCTAAGGCATGTCTGTGTGTGTGTGTGTGTGTGTGTGTGTGTGTGTGTGTGTGTAGAGGATTTCCAGGATCTCCAAGACATAGCATTGCTGAAATGGAGCCTGCTGTGCCCTTTATACAGATCAGGAAGCACAGGTCTACAGCACGAAACCCAACTGATGACTGCAATGCAGCACCCGGGGTCAGAATTGGGATCTGAACTTGGATCTACCTCCTGCCGCCTCCTGAGCTGATGGCAAAGGGTCTTCCTTTGAATACTTGAGTCCTCCTCCTGGTTCACAAAGTAGCTTTGAAGAGGAGGGGATGTGAGTTCTCTAGGTGTTGACTCTACCCATTGCCAGGACCCTGGACATCTAAAACATACACTTCAGTGAATTCACACAGCAGGTGCAACACCACACTATAGACAATGTAACTGAGGCTCCAAGGGGCAAAATGGCTCCCTAACTTCCCCTAGTTGGCAAACAGCAGAGCTGGAACACTTATCCATTCCCCTGACTCCTAGTCTGGTGGCCTCCAGAGTGATGTGTCTTTCCATGTCTCAGACTCTGGCATAAGATGGCCCATGAGGCAGAAGGCAGGGGGTGCCCAGGCCTGAAGAGCAACAGCTGTTGGCAGAGACATCTCCATCACTAAGGGTATGAGCAGTGGAGGTACCACCTACAGGCCTGAGGAAAGGGAGGCTGGGAACCTATATGGGAAATCTGAAAGCAGGTCAGGAAGCCGCCTCCAAGTCTGGATTCCCACCATGGGTATCTGGGCAGATTGGCACAACGTCGGGCTCTCTCTTGGCCTCAGTCTCCTGGCATATAAAATAGGATCATATTGCCTGCTCTGTGTCTTAAATATAGACTTTCCTGGGTCTGGTTTCCCCAGGAGCTGAGAAGGTGTTAGTGCAGACATTGTGAATGTGCAGGTAGCAGAGGTAGGTGCAGTAACTACCAGGGACCCCCTAGAATTATGGGGCGTCAGAGCTCAAAGTGTCAGAATAGCTTCAACCTTGTTGTCCACTCGGGTAGCTTGGTGTGGCTTCCTGGAGCCACAGTGGGAGGGGGATCTGCAAGTGATTACCAACGCGCTCCACGGGGAAGGTGGGAGTAACGCTGGTGTGAGTGGAAGCTCCACAGACGGAAGCAAAGGGGGTGCCGAAAGGACAGGGCGTTCAGGTTCTGCCACTGGGTCCAGACCTCCCGTCCCCAGCCTCGCATGCTATGGAACCATCCAGGCCCATTCTTGTGCCTCTTCCTCCAAGTACCAGCAGATTCTGCCGTGCTGGCTCCATCCTGGAGTGCAGGTTAATGTGCTGTTACATATTGCATGAGGCAGCCTGCTGATGAAGCACCCGCGATTCTTGCTTACAGGCAACCCCGCCCCTGAACCCGATGCCCAGAGGGTCCCATTAGCTCAGCTGGGCAGGTCGATTGCACCTCAGATGGGCCTAGCTGGGCTGAGGCCGAGCTGCTTCCCTGAACGCTTTGTGCGGGGAGGAACATCTTCCCTCCATCCTGGGCCACAGCTCACGGGCGTGGCCTTGTCTGAGGCCACCTGAGCCACACTATCGGTGAAGCAGAGCACAGCCACTCCCAGCTGGCAGTGCAGAGCCAGATGAATGTGGGACTGGCTCCGAGCTCCATTCTCCGGGAGTGGTGGTCACAGCCCGCCATGACCTCTTCTGACCTGCCTCCCCTGACCTGCTCTTGCCCAGGACTGCACCCACCCCTCTCTACCACCCCTCCAGCCTCCACGTGGCTGCCTCCATCAGTCATTCTTTTAGCCATTGAACCTCACCTCCACCTTGAGAGAGCTCAGATGGCAACGTGTGACAGACTGTCCTCATGACTGGGTGGCACACCGGGCTGATCTTACCTGGTGTGGGAGGGTAGCTGTCACAGGTACATTGGCCTGTAGGGTTTATTCTGTCCAGAACTCTCCAGGTGGCCTACAGAGCAATGCAGGCTCTATCATGCTTCCGATCAACATTTCCCACAGTTATGACTGCCTTGTTCCTAGACCTGTTTCAAGAGAGACAAGGCGGGGTGCTTACTTCCTGGTGGGAAGACATGGGCAGTTCTGGGGGGTCCCTGGCCAGCTCAAGCCCCTCAGGCCTGCTGTCCATACATCTCTTTGGAGCCACCCCCAGGCTGGATGGGCATGGACATCTCTAGGTACACATCCCATGTAGGCCAGAGAGAGGTCTGCGGTGCTGCAGTATGGACCCCATGGGGACACCCAACCCTCCACTAGCAGATGTTTCCCTACAAGCCAGGTCTGGGCTGGCTAACACGGGAAGCCATGGGGCCATTGAACGGGGTTCCTTTTTCTCATGGACGTGCATGCATCTACCCACCCACGGGGAGCCCCTCTGGGCCTAACCCTGCCCAGAGGTGACATGGGTTTGTTAAAAATCTTTGGTCCGCCCAGGGGTGTTCAGTTTGGGAGTTAAGCTCTCCAGCTGGTATTTCTGAGCTGGTATATCAGAGGAAGTGATATTGGCCCTCAAATCACATTGGGGCTCACCTTGTGGCCCAGAAGAGGCAATGGTGTGAGGGGGATGCAGGAAGGAGGTCTGAGGCTCCAGTACCTTCCCTGTGTGGCAGAGATGTGGGGTCCTGCACACGGGGCTGACTGGAGCCCATGGTCTCTACCCCACAGCAAAGTTCTGAAGAGTAGCAGCCTCACCACCATGCACAGGCCCTCTGGCGCCCCGCCTCTCGGCTCAGCCTGGCCCTCGGTGCCAGGGCACAGCTCCCGCACCTGCCCCTGAACCAGAGCTGCTAGCCAGGCCAGTGCAGGGCTTGGGCTTTCTGGACTCTGGGAACCCAGAGACTGGCGGCTGCCCTCCCCCAACCCCACTCTCAGGAAATGAAAGGAGGCCCACTGGGATAACCACCCAGGCTTCTGTCAACATCCTATCCTTGGGGGTGCCCCAGGGGTCTGTGAAAATGGAATGCCAGCCCAGCAACGTGAGGAAGGTACAGGTAGGCATCACTCTCACCAGTCTCCTGATAGGAGCAGTGTCAATAAAAGTGGTGCCATATTGCATTAAACTGAATTATGAAGGGGATCTGGCTTGGGGCAGCAAAGTGCTAGGAGCTGACAGACATGAACCTTCTGGCCCAGGGGGAGGGAACCAAGGACAAAGGGCTCCGGGCCCCACCGGGCCACCACAGTGTCCAGAGGATGGGGTCATGCCACGACCCTCACGTCCTGGCAAGGAGACTGACTCCCAGGGAGGGTGGCCTGCTCAAGCCATATAGCCAGCTGGGCCAGGCCAGGCTGGGGACCTCTGAGTCACGAGCCAGCCATCTCTCTGCTACCTGGTCTGGGCTCCACACCCTGGGAGACTCGTCATCCCATGTGCTTGTGTATCTTACAGGGCTTCAAGGGACTTGGGCAGGCACAGTGGCTCTCTAGCTTTACAGGCCTGGAGTTGTACCCATCACATAAGGGAGAGTGGTTAAGGTCCACAGGCCACAGGTCAGAGAGGATGCAGGCCCAGGCCTGGGCTCTCAGTTATACCCATTCTCGAACACTCATGAGGGACACTGTGGGGCATGGCCACCCAATTGAGGGTTATGCAAAGGAGAAGCAGGACATATTTGGGGCCCAGGTGTCAACCCCCTACTCTGTCACCCCATGTCACCTCCACATAGGAGGGCTCTAAAGCATCCTGGAGGGGCCCAGGGAGGGGCAGGCCCACGTACAGGACCACAGCACAAGCCCTACCAAATCCCATGCTAGACCTGGGGTGGAAAGGAACCTTCTTGTACTCTCCCCCCAACTCTGGAGCCCAGATCTGATGTTCCCACCTCCCGCCTGGCTGCCTCTCCTTCCAGCCCCTCTACTAATCGGGAGAGCTTCCATTAAGGCTGATGACAGGAACTGCCACCCAGGAGACACCCTTTGATCTCAGGGCAGCAGGAAGCAGAGGGGGAGGGGGGAGGGCGGGTTACCCTTCTGACAGCCCACAGCTGGTGTTGACTGGGTCTCTAAGTCTCCTATACCTTGTGCAGGGGGGCAGGCAAGGGGGCAGGAGAGCTGGGCTGTGGTTGGCAGGGAGGGGAAGGCCCCTACCCGGGTGGGGATCTCTGCAGAGGAATGGCATAGCTCCAGGGCCCTCTCGAGGGGGGTGCCCCAGATGGAGCTCGGTGGGCCCCGGTATGTCCTGACCCAGTATGGGTGTGGTCAGCTCCAGGAGAGTGGGGTCTTTCATTTTCTAGAATCCCTCTGGGAACTGTCCCTGCCCTTGCAACAGTTACAACCTTTAGGAGCCAAAAGTAAACAAGCTGTACTGAGGCTCCTTAAAATGCTTTCTGCACCGCATCTCTAGGGGGTCACCGATTTGGGAGCATTAACCTCAGGACTGCCCCCACCAGCAGGACCCTTCAGCTGCCCCACCTCAACTTCTTAAAAAATCTGAGGACCTGACCCCACTCTACCCTTTTGTGCTGAGGCCTGAACACCCTCCTGATGCAGCCTGCAATTAAGGAAGATCCTGATGAAGCTTGAGGACACAGACCCTGAGCTGGCAGGGCACTCCAAGGTGTAACACCCCCTCTCCATAGCTGCAGACCCTGAACAGAGCCTGGCATTCAGCCTGCCCCTCCTTGGCTCAGCCTGGTTTGCCCTTATGGGTGCAGGTTACTAAAGCCCGAGTGCCCAGCCCATGGTCCAGTGGAGCCCCTCCTTCCCAGTGCACCAACGGTCCTTAAATGTTCTCTCACCAAGGCATATGCCTTTGGGGACCCACACTCTACAAAGCTGTCTGAGCTTGAGGACAGCACCTTACCCAGCCAGGCCAGGGCTGGAGGCGAGGAAGCAGTGACCCTCAGCTCCTGGATGGCCCATCCAGAGGCAGGATCCTGGTCAACCCTCTGAGCCTCTCCCTGCCAGTAAGAGCCAGGAGTGGAAGGGGGTGGGGAGGGATGTTGTGAAACACGGCACCCACTGGGTCCTCTGGTTTCCCCAGAATCTTCTTGAGCAGAGCCATCCCCAACCCCCTGACTATGTAGGCCCTACAAAGTACCATGAAAGGCAGTGGGACCAGTGAGGCCTGCAGGGCAGGAGAGGCGCCATTCTAGCATACATGATGGAAGCTGTGTCCAGTGAGGACCCCGCCAGGTACAGTGAAGCAGGCTAGGGGCCCCCAGCTAGCCCCACAACCTCCCAGGAGGAGTGAGGCCCAGCCTCAACGGGCTCTCAGGAGATGCCTTCTCTGAGCCCCTGAGGCATAGGCGCCCACACAGGATGGCCCACCCCTGTTCCAGGTACGTGGCATCCCAGAGCCCAGGGCCTTCCCAAGACTTGGCCATGACCATCACCAATCCAGGTCCAGGGAATTCTGCACATGCGTTGTTGTGGGGACGGGTTAGACAGACAAACCTAATGTCAGAAAGGAAGCAGAGACTGAGAGAAAGGAAAACAGGGACTGGCAGAGAAGAAAACAGAAACAGGGAAATGGGAAGAAGACAAGGCAAAGACTGAAGAAAGACAGACAGAGAGAAGAGTGCAAGGGACCAGAGGGGAGAGAAGCACTGAGGCCCAGGCCAAACTGAGAGAGACAAGGAGCAGGCTGGTAGCTCGCAGAGGATGGGCTGAGGTGGGCACGGCCACAGCCAGTTCCTGGCTGTCAGGGTTGGGCACCTATATGCGCCCAGCATTTCTAAGGGACTTGGGGTCTGTGGTTTGGGGGCTCTCCCACCCCTGCTCTGCTGCTGTGCAGGGTGCTGGAGCTAGCGGGCTCCTAGAGACCAAGGCCAAAGCCCATTTCACAGAGGCAGTTATTGTAGCCAGAGGAGAAGGGGTTCTGGGGCCCCTGAGATTAGGCCTGAGCCAGACCAGACCCACAGACCCTGATTCTACACCCAGGCTCCAAAGCCATAGTTGGGAAGGTAGATGTGAGGCCACGGGACCCAGGCTGCCCTGCTCCAGGGACTGGGCAGCTGAGGGCCCCATGCAGCCGGCACGAGCCAAGAGCACTGCTTTGCAAGGTAGGAATGACCCTCCCACCACTAGCCCCTGCCACTCCCGTTATACAGGACAGGGCCCCCATTTCACGGGCACATGGGTGGGCTGATAGCCTGGGTCAAGAGTGGACAGGAAGGTGTCAAGGGTCAAAGTCATCCTGTGGGAGGCAAGTCTAGTGGGTGCTATGGCTGAGCCTTGCTGCACAACTTGGCCTCATCTGGTGCCTGAAAGAGTCCCCTTCAGGGATGCATCTGGCCTTAGAGCCCATGGTATCCTGGACAATTGTCCCAATTTGCTCTACTGTGGGCAATGCCAGTCCCTGGCTTACACTTCCAGGAAGGAAGTTGCTCAGGCCATTGGTTTGAATTTGGTGCCTGGCCCTTACTGTCGTGACTCTAGGAGGGTCAGTACACCTCGGGTCTTGGTTTTCTCCTCTGCAAAGTAGAGATGGGAATGCCTGGCCTCGTTGGGAGGTGAACACGTGGGTGAACATTAAGAACTCCAGCTGTGTTACACAAGGGTCCCCCAGGCAGGCTGGTCCTTGGGGTTCTGGGCCCAACATGAGCCTGCAGAATGTGAGCCTGAGAGTACCCGCCTGGTATGCTCTGGAGTCGATACCTTGGACTCCAGGAAAAGGGAGGGTCAGCAAAATCGGGGAGCCAAGCCCTTGCTGAGAAACAGAGGAAACCGTCCCAGGAGAAAGTGCCAGGCCATAAACGTAAAAAGGAGAGTCCGGCAAGACAAACTAATGGTCCTTCAGTGGGAGAGGCAGACAGCTGGGATTCACAGGCGGGCTTCCAGATCAATACTTGTGTGCTGATTTGCTGAAGAGGCTTTTATGAAGTTTAAGCAGAGTTCATTGTTAAATACTCTTATGTACAAAGGATGTGGGAGGCCGTATTAATTCCTTTTCTCTTACAGATCAATAATTACATTGCTGATTTGCTTAAAAGGCTCAGGTCGAGGCAGGGGTGAGGGAAGCGGGCCTCACTGCTCCAGAGCACGGTTGAAGGCCCAGGAAGACCACGCTGTGATTGATGAAAATCGTGAGGGTCTGGGAGAGGCTGGGTGACAAAGGGACATATGGCAAGTCGTATGGCCTCCAAGGCAACCAGTTCAGGATGACCCTCAAGGCTGATCCTCCTTCTATCTTCCTCTCTTCTTCTTGAAGACTTCTCCTGGAGTTAAGCTGACAGTGGGTTCTTGGCTTTTTCTAGAGGCATCTGTCTTCATCCCACTCTCAGGGACCCTGTCCTGGCCTCCTCTGCTCTTGGTATGGGCTGAGCTCACAAGAGTTGGGGGAGGAGGCCCTTCCTGGTGAGTCAGAGCAGGGAAGAGGTCTTCCAGGAGAGGAGGGAGGGAATGGACAGGCCCAAAGAGGCCAAGGTTGACAAGAGGCCAGCACAGACACTGTTCTCAAGGTAAACAACCAGGGAGACACCAGGAATCTGTGCCCCAAGCAGGTGTCACATTCAGGCCAGAAAGCAAGCCCACCTTGCAGGGAAAGAAGGCCAGGTGAGGTGGCCATGGGCTTTGATGGTTGGCCTTGATGTTCACTCTTCAATGCCACAAAGCCAGTAGGGTGAGGCTGATAACTCAGTGTGTGTCTTCTAAGGATCGCCTGATCACTGCTGACTGCCAATCCCAGCATTGTCTGGCAAGGTGTTTGCATGCCTGGGTGCTTGGGTGGTCTACACAACAGCCCTGTGAAGTTGGAGGTAAGGAGGCTTGGGGCTACTCTTTCCAGGCTCTGGAATAGGCTTCTAAGCTGGGTGTACTTGAACAGCTTGGAGGTTCAGCTGGAGGATCCTGGTCACCTAATTTTATCCATGCTTAGGAGCTACAATGCACTTTTTTTTTTTAAGGAAGGAAGGAAGGAAGAGAGGGAGGGGGAGAGAGAGAGAAAGAAAGAGAGAGAAGGGAAGGGAAGGGAAGAGAAGGGAAGGGAAGGAAGAAATAAGGAAAGGAAAGGAAAGGAAAGGAAAGGAAAGGAAAGGAAAGGAAAGGAGGAAGGAAGGGAGGAGGAAAGAAAGAAAAGAAAGGAAAGGAAGGAAAAGGAAGAAAGGAATGTAGATAGAAAGGGAAGGGAAGGGAAGGGAAGGGAAGGGAAGGGAAGGGAAAGGAAGGAAGAACTGAGGCAGTGTGGTAAAATCTTCTCTTGTCTGGGTGGTTAAGCACTTTCCTAGTCCAGGCTGGGACTGATATCATCTGTTGATGGCTGTATAGGGAAGCCTTGTCTGAATTCAATGGTGAAGAGTGCTTACAATTGATTAATAATGTCTGCCATGGCCATGTCAGGGGAAGTAGTGGCACATAGGCCATATTTTCAGCTTCACATGACCCACAGAATCTGGCACCGAGAGTACCATAAGGTTTGCAGAATCTCTTAATAAAAGTGGTATCCTCAATGAGGAGGCTCCTAGGGTCTCCTGTCTGACCCTGCATATGTACACAGGTGCACAGATGCTGTTGGGAGGCTATTATGAATTCTATTTCATCTAATAGCCTGGTCAGGAAATGGAAAGGTATATTACAGATCATTAAGTGGGTAAAGGAATTTGACAACCTTTGATCCGAGTCGGGAAAATAGATGGCATGAATTAATTTGCCGGCTTGTGGAGAGAAGAAAAGTCATCCTTCAATAGCAGTGACAGGAAGGGAGTTCACCCCTCGGGGGACTGATTCCAGGGAAGGCATGCAGCAGCTCTCCTGAGCCTCCAGGCTGCCCTCCCCCTATTACCATCAAAGGCACAGACATGACCCTTGCTCTATATAGGCCAGTGTGCTGGCTCCCAGGGAACGTCCCCTGAAGCAGGGGCCAGCCCTCGGGGACAATACGTGCACTAGGCACCCCTGTGTGAATGGCGTGTGTATACGGTGCCTAGGACCCATCACAGTTTGCCAAGACCTCTAGGACAGACTCCGGGGGGGGGGGGCATGTGCCACTTGCTGTCACTGCCTTGATCCTGTGAGGGGGCCAGGGATAGGGTCCCAGGGTGGGACCACCATGGTAGGCTCATGTCCAATCATAGACATTTCCCTTGGATGTCCAGTGGGTATTCAAAAGTCACCTGTCCTGATCTCCCTCCCCAGTAAGCATCCCTCCTTCCCCTGATCCCAGCTGATGCCACCTCCATCCTTCTGGTTTCTTAGGCTATAAGTGCCGTTGTCTCCTTGGGTGCCTCCTTCTCTCATCACCCACATCCCACCTTCTAGCAGATCCCATGGCCTGCACCTTTCACATAAACCTGGAATCTGACCTCCCAGCCCACCCTATCCAAGCCCCTATTGTCTCTTACTCAGTCCCTGCACCAGCCTATACCTGTTCTTCTGTGCCCATCTGCCCGACAGTCTATCTTTTTCCC
This sequence comes from Panthera uncia, assembly GCF_023721935.1. Classification (NCBI taxonomy): domain Eukaryota; kingdom Metazoa; phylum Chordata; class Mammalia; order Carnivora; family Felidae; genus Panthera; species Panthera uncia. The sequence goes on from NC_064818.1 coordinate 48,164,774, forward strand.
AGAAGCCACAGTGGTGGGCATAAGTCAGGACCTTGCAGTGGCTACCCATCCTTCCCCATGGCAACTTCTGTGACCTCACTCCGCTCTCCCTCAAGCTCCTGCCACTGACCTGCCACTCATCTCTAATCCACCAGGCCTCCCCCAGCCAGGGACTTGGCTCTGATACCCCACCCCCTCACCCCACACCTGGTACCTCAATGATGTCTGTCCTCAGTGAATGCTGCAGCCCTTTGGGCGGGGTTCATGTTTGTTTTGTCACAGCTGTGGCCGGTGCCCAGAGCCAGGCCTGACACAAGGTGGACCCTCAATCCATATGTGTTGAGTGAGTGACGGAGAAGCCTGAACAGGCTGAGTCGGCACAGTGCTGGGCATGAGCTCATGGGCTGCCGGGAGCTGCCCTCTGAGTACTGTACCCCACTCTCTCCTGGCCTGGAGAAGCCCCCAGTGCAGATGAGAAGCACCATCAAAGCAAGAGCTTCTGGGTGAAGTGCCATTCACAGGCCCAGGGAAAGACATGCCCAGCAGAATCCTTCCCAAAGGATGAGGGGATATTACCTGGGCAGGACATGGGGAAGGCTTTCCAGCCTGACAGAGCAGCAGAGAGCACGGCTGGGAGGCAAGCAGTGTCTGGGTCTGAAAGGACACCACACAGGACGCACAGTGGCTGGGCTCATGACAGCATGCCAGAAGAGGGCTGGTGGGGGTGGGCCTGGGGTATAGGTGGGGGCTAGGCACAGGGATGCCAGCAAAGATTGCATCAAAGAGCCCCAGCATCTCTTGAAATGCAGTGAAGAATTTTAATGGGGGGGGGTGACAGCATCATTTCTGTATTTCATGAGTCAAACTGGTAGGTGTGGGATAGACTGGAGGGGAGACCAAAGTCAGGGAGAACAGTGAGGAGGCAGTGCCACAAGCTAGGCAGAAGTGGGAAACTGAGTCAACAAAAGGAAAGCAGGAGTCGGGGAAGATGTGAGCAATGTTCTGGAGAGATCCCAGCTTCCCTACTTACCAGCTGTGAAGACTCAGACATATCCCTTTATTTTTCCCATCCTCAATTTACTCACCTGTAAATTGGGCTAGCAACGACAATCCTCCAAGGGGAGGCTGAAGTTAGGTATGCAGAGCACCTGTCCAGGGCCCGTGCTTCCTGCAAGCTGACCCATTGCCCCAGTCCCTCCTGGTCCCCCAGAAGGAGCCGAGGGCACATGTCATCTCTGAGCCTTCACCTCCCCTCAATGCTCACGTTCTTTGCCTGCCTGCTGAGAGCTCGGTGAGAGCAGAGCTTTGATGGGTAATGAGACCTTTCTTGAGGAACACCCTGTGTTCAGCTGAAACTCGTCCTTAGTATGCAAGGGCGCTGGATCCATTAGCTTTGAGTGCACCGTCATATTGCTGGAGCGATTGTTCCTCAAATAGAATTACTTTCTACAATTATCCTCAGGCCCCGGGATATGGGCGAGAGGTGCCAGGAGGCCAGAGCCAAATCAAATCAGGGACCTGGCTCTTTGGAATGAGTCTGGCACTGGGGTCCATGTGGCACATATGTAAGTGGGGACCATTGGACTGTGCCATCCCAGTCACTCCCCCAGCCCCAAACCGAGGAAACTAGAGCCCTGGCCGACAGAGGTGGGGCAGGGAAGGGCAAGGACACTGCTGAGTAAGGGAGGAAATGGCAGGCAGGCATGAGAAACACCAGAAAGAAGGACTCTGTTTAAGACAGTCCACTTTCTGTGGGGTACCTGGGTGGCTCAGTTGGTTAAGCGTCCATCTCTTTTTTATTTTTTTTAAGCAAAGTGGTTTTTTTTTCCTAATGTATGTTTATTTTTAGAGAGAGAGAGAGAGAGAGAGAGAGAGAGAGAGACAGAGCACGAACAGGGGAGGGACAGAGAGAGAGAAGGAGACACAGAATCTGAAGCAGGCTCCAGGCTCTGAGCTGTCAGCACAGACCCCAATGCGGGGCTCGAGCCCACGAACCGTGAGACCATGACCTGAGCTGAAGTCGGACGCTTAACCGACTGAGCCACCCAGGCGCCAAACATCAAACTCTTGATCTCAGCTCAGGTCTTTTTCTCAGGGTCATGAGTTCAAGTTCCTCATCGGGCTCTGCACTGGGTGTGAAGCCTACTTAAAAAAAAAAGACAAAAGACACAGCCTGCTCTGAGTAGAGCCAAGTCTATGGTGGCCAGGTGGCTCTGTGCCATCCGCCCTCCCTGCCTTCCCTAACCTCCTCGACTGCATTATCCCAAACAGATTCAGCAGCTCAATGTCAATGACATCAATACAAGTCACACCCAACGTTGTCCTAAAGACTTAGATGCATATCCCTCATTTAATCCTTGGGTCAACCCTGTAAGTGGAGAGAGGGCTCAGGGCGGGGGCTCTGGCTGGGCAGGAGGGAAAGCCCCTGAGGGGTGCTGGCGTGGAGGGGAAGGAAGCAACCCACGGGGATATGGGATAAAGGGTACCAAACAGAAGGCACAGCTGAGCAAAGACCCAGCAAGTGGACACCTGTGGTGAGGTTGACAAGGGCAGAAGTGGCCGGAGCATCGGTGGGTGCTGAGGCAGGAGAGGAGATGAAATTGGAGGGTGGCAAGGGGCCAGGAGACGGTCATGTAGAGGGGTGAGGAGGGCGGGCTTGGCCTGGCTGCAGTAGCAGCCGTTGGGAAATAAGGCCAGAACTACAGGACCCAACAGCGCGCTTAAAAAGATTCCGATGCGATGCCGCGGAAAGGGGCAGCTCAGGCTGGTTAAGCCAGTGTGATTGGCAGCTGAGGTGATTAAGGGGCGGAGTCTAGGCGAGAGAGGGGCCAGGTGAGGGAGAGGTCCAGGTGAAAGTGTGTTCTGGTAGTCTGGAGATGGGCGTCCTTAGCTTGGATGTGGGGGGTGAGGGAACGGTGGTGAGGGGACTCACCGGGGTTTTCAGTTCAGGCAGGGAGACCTGGGGTGGATCCTGGTTCACTTCTGGCCCCTGGGTACCAGATGCTGTAGGCGTCAAGGGGACACAGTGTGGAAGTAGCTGGCGAGCGAGACAGGAGTTCAGGAGAGGCGGGGTCCAGAAGAGGCGGAGCCAGGAAGAGGAGGGTCCCAGGGAGAGAGGCGGGGCCAGGAAGAGAGGCGGGTCCAGAAAGAGGCTGTGCCAGGGAGAGGCGGGGCGCAGGGAGGCGGGGCCAGAGAGAGTATGGGCACGGGGCTTGGGTCTGAGTTGCCAGCCCCTCCGAGCTGAGTGGGGGAAGCTTAGAGATGTGCTTCCCCGCCTCAGTCCGAAATGTGGCAAAGGACAGGGAGGAGCTGAATGAGACCACAGGAGAGGGACGGATTCGGGGTGCTCTACCTCTGCGAGTGAGGGAGAGGAGGGCGCAGTTTGGTGCTGAAAGAGCTGTCTCCTGGCAGAAGGCCTGTCTGCCCCAAGCTCCAGGTCATCAACTCCGTCTGGGCTGGGCTAGGACTGGTGCTTCCTCTACACAGCTACACACAGCTCTCCCCACCTCACATGCTGCCTTTCCATTCCCTGTCTTGAGTCTGGTCCCCAGCGATCCCCAGGATATTTGTCACCATGCCCCCTCTAAATCCCCACCAGGGCAGGGCCCTGCACCTGCCTGTCAGACAGAAAATCCTGGACTGTATCTCATATGTCTCTGTACCCCCCCCATAGCACTTAGCAAATAATAGACGCTCTGAATGCTCGATCCATTAAATTAAATAAACCAGGGCATTTTCTTATCTCATTCCTGTTCAGAAGCGGGCTTGCCTTCCCTTGCATCTGGATCCATCATTCAGTGCACTCTAGCCTGTGGGGCTGAGAGTCCCAAGCATGCCAGATTTGGATCGCAGTTAATATCGGTTTTATTGTCCTTCCACACCAGTACCACGCCACATGATCGATTGCCCTCCTGGCTGCTGATAAGGAGCGCTCTCAGCTTGGTCAGACAAGCCCTCAGGCGCCAGGGCTTGAGGACCCTGGCCTCCTGGTCCCCCCGCCCATTTCCCCAGCTCCAGAAAGCTCTGCCTTCTACCAGTCCACCCCCTCCCCCGCCCCCTCTGAGATAGCTCTTGGAAGGGAGTGGAGGTGAATGTTCTTGAATATCTGTGGTGGGCAACACAGAGTGGGGACAGAGCATTTCCTGGCATCTGATCTAGGGACTGGTCTGGGAATGAGGTTGTTCTCCTCACAGTGGAGGATGCTGGGATGGTCACCTCTCGTTGGCTTCCGGAGTGAGAGCTACTTGTTTTCATGTGTGGGGCCCCACACCTGAGCTCACCATCCAGAAACAGCCCACCCTCTGCCCACCAGTTATCCTCTGTGTGCGTGGGGTCACTACCTCAATCGCCCTTGTCAGGGCTGCTCCTTGGAGAGTGTCACCTGGCCTGGAGCTGCCAGAGTAGAGCTCCCTGCCCTGGCAGGGTGGGGAGAGGTGTGGCACAGTGTGAAAATGTGGTATCATCCCCCATTTCAAAGTCTGAGCTGTGACTCAGGGCACAGAGGACCAGTCCTCGGGTTGGAAGCCACAGAACCAGGGCAAAGTCTACAAGTACTGTTGTGTGAGGGCCCATGACTGTACCCTGTTTTACATTCTCTAGTTCACTCCCCCCAAAACCTCACCTTCTCCTGCTTGGACAGAACACGGGCCCCTCTCCTGGTGTTCAAGCCCAGATGTTCAGAAGTTTGTGTTCTGCCCTTTCAGAGTCCCCCCACTTTGCCCAGTGATCCTCAGTGCAGACTTAGAGTCTGAGTGGCAGATGGCCCCTGACCCCTCCCCACCAACATACCCACCAGCAAAGCTGTAGAATAGAACACATCGGGCTAGACATGGGGTCCCTGTAGATCCTTAGAGGGACTGAGAGAAAGATACTTTTATTCCCAGCTTGCAGATGAGGAATTAAGAATCAGAACCTCCTGGTTCCTTTCCATGATGCCTCTCCTTTGCTCCACAAGGGGCTTACCTCTTCCAGGAGGACCTGCCCTCATGGTTAGACACTGAGTGAAACCTGCCCTCAGGCCAGTCTGCTCTTTCCAGGCCAGCACCCTAGCTCTCTGGGTGTCCCGGCCACTATTCAGCATATTGAGGCCAGGTATCAGTGCCAGCACCCCTTACCTGGCTGTTGCCACCTCTGGGTTGGGGAAGGGGTGTGGGAGGGTGCAGCTCAGAGTGAGTTTACCCAAAGCTGCCATTGCCCCTCGACATATCTGCACAACTCAGAGGCAGGGAGGCTCCCCCGGCTTTGCTCCAAGGTAAGCTGCTGCTGTTCTCATCCTCTGCTCCAGGCTGGACAGCCAAGCGCAGACAGCACTGGCCAGCACCGGCATTAGCCACGGCACCTATAGACTCTGGTGGGTCCCACAACGGGGGCACAGACTCTCCAAGCCAAAGAGGATGGCAGCAAAAATGCAAGACGGAATTTCTGAGTTGAAAGACCCCCCTGTGCCTACCAAGAGGTCTGGCCTTTTCACCTCTCGGTTCTGTCCCCTGCAGAAGCCCCTCTTTCACTCCCGTCCGGCCAGACCCGCTGCTTCTCACTAGAACAATCAGGTCCATTAGTTGTCATAGCAACCAAGACAGGGCAAAGTCATTTTCTAGAAGGGGCCCTGCGCAAATTATGGCTTTACACCAACTTATTGCCAATCTTTTTAATTAAAACATTTTGCTTTCAACTCTACTAATGGCAGAGATCAGTAAACAAGGGAGATTGAATTACTGCTATTGAAGCTCCCACATCTCTTAAATGGCTTAATTACTGGTGGGAACACAGTGAGGCCAGAGTGGGGCAGCAAACAAGCAGGTGCATCTAACCTGCGAGGGCCAGCCTCTGCCAAGGTAACCAAATGAAGCCCAGAGCACTGAAAGGATATACCTGTAAGAAAAATTTTAGAACTCCTGAAGGAGGTAAAGAGATGCTAGAGTTATGGTTACAATTCAGTTTCCAGGACCGATGATGTCAACGTTGCTGACTGCTCAATTTCTGTTTAATTAAATTGCCTGGTCTGACACCTGGAGGCAGAAGTGTGTGTCCCTGTGTCCATGGCATGCGGTGGACTGATAAGGGGACCACAGATCCCACTGGCCACTTGTTCCAAAGACCCCTCCCACCCCTCCTCCCCATTAATGTCCTCTTAACAAAAGCCCCCAGGGAGCACTTCCCCTCCCAGCAGGCCCCTTCAGGGTGGCTAGAAACTGCTCAGCAGGAAATGCCCTCAGATGAGCCTCTAAATCTAGGGAAGGGAAAACAAAGGCGCCAGAAAAGGGCCTCACCCAGTCAGCAAGGGTCACACAAAGAGACTAGAACCCAGCCCTGTCACCAAGCCTCCTTCTGTGTGTAATGAGCCATGCTAATGACAGTCATCTCCTTCATCTTCTCCAGGGTGTATAATACCCAAGTAGGAACCTTTAGCTTTTTTAAACTGAAATTTCCTGTTCATCACACCTGCTTCAAGTGTGTGTGAGGGTGTGTGTATGTGGGTATCAGTATACATGTAGGTGTGTATGTGAGTGTATGGTGTGCACATGCACACATGTATATAAGAGTATAGAGCCATCTGGGTAGCTCAGTCAGTTAAGCATCCGACTCTTAATTTCAGTTGAGGTCATGATCCCAGGGTTGTGGGATCAAGCCCTGGCTTGGGCTTCTCACTGAGTGTGGAGCCTGCTCAAGATTTTCTCTCTTTCCCTCTGCCCCTCCCCGGCTCCATTCATCTCTGCCCCCCCTCTCTTTCAAATAAAATAAAATAATAAAATAAAATAAAATAAAATAAAATAAAATAAAATAAAATATAAAATAAAATCAAAATAGTACATGTGTGAGTGTGAGAATGTGTGTGTGTGAGGTGTGGGTGTGCAAGTGTAGCACAAACACCACACTGATATTTCTAGGCTCTTTGTTCCTAAGGATTGTTCCTAAGGTCCTATAGGACCAGTTAAGGTCTCTATAACAAAGCAGATCTTGGTTCCTTATGAATGAAACAGATATCACAGATGCACCTAAAACCAGACCATAGAGGAAAGGAAAGGAATAAAAGGTAGATCCAGAAAATCCTAGACCAATATGTGAAAAAAGCTGACACAAGAATAGTAATAGCAGACATACTGATGTGAGGCAGAAAACATTAATGAGCATAAAGGACACTACAGTTAGGTCTGCCAATAAGATTCACCGACCACAAACTGTGTGCACTTAATAACACAATCTTGCACATTCAGTACAATTTGCATAAAACTGACACGTTCTCCAGCCCCTTGGAAGCCTTAGGACACTTTTAAAATCAGAAATGTATAGCTCAAGGAGACAAAAAAAATGGTAAGTAAAAGGAAAGGAAGTCTCAGGAAAGTTAAATAATGATATAATATAGCCTGCACTCTGACCACAATGCAATAAATTGGAAATGAACAATTAAGAAGTACTCTCTAAAAGCATGCTTGGAAATTTATAAATGTACTCCTAAATGACTGAAGTCAAGATGAAATTTCAATCTTTCGGCATTATAGGGCAAGAAAGTACTATATATCAAAACTTGTGGAATGTAGCTAAAGCAGGATTTGGAGGAAAATGTATAGCCTTGAACACATTAATTGACAGCAACAAAATTTTAAAATTTTTAAAATAAACAGGAAGAATAAGTAAAGAAGTGCTAGGGGCACCTGGGTGACTCAGTCAGTTGAACGTCCAACTTAGGCTCAGGTCGTGATCTCGCAGTCTGTGAGTTTGAGCCCCAGGTCGGACTCTGGGATGACAGCTCAGAGCCTGGAGCCTGCTTCGGATTCTGTGTCCACCGGCCTCTCTCTGTTTCTCCCCTGCTCGTATTATGTCTCTCTCCGTCTCAAAAATAACTCAACGTTAAAAAAAAAATTTTTTTTAAGTGCCAAAAAGTAAACATTCGTGTAAAATTTAAAACGTAACAAGAACATTAATAAGGCTGAAAGTTATTTCCAGTGTTTTTAGAGACTGACATGATCGATAAGGAAGGAAGGAACCCTGTTCTGAGGACCTGGGTGCCCCCTCCCAAGACTTGGTCTCTGACCCTGGTGGAACTGCCCCTCCCCACCCAGTTCTCAGGCCAGCTGGATGCTTGCTAAGTCCCTCCAGTTCTGTACAATAGTAGCAGTCATTCCGCCTGTCTCTACCCTGACTTCTGCCTTCTTCCCAGGGATATAACATAAGCAGAGGAGACTTAGGGACGATCAAGCGCCTGGTCAACCACAAAGCTCCATGTAACAGGTGAGATTCTATGTGAAGCGGCATGTTAGAAATTTAATGAGCATGAACACTTGCCCAGCGTCTGCAAGCAGCTACACAGCTTGCTGGATGAGCACTGCCACGTGCTATTCCAGGCTTGGGAAAGGGGAATGGAACTAGGCTTTGCATTCCTGTCCCCCCAAAATGTGAAGAAGAGCCCCCAGTCCCACTGGGGAGTGTGTTGTGCCACAAGATAAAGGTCTCAGGGTACAGGGTGATGTCCAGCTGTGGCCTCCAGCCCTGCCCAGAGTCTGTTCAAGGGCTCTGACTCCAGGGGTCACAGGAAGAGGAAGTTGCTACCAGAGGATCTGAATCAGAGAGGGGCTGCCCCCAGGCTCAGGCACTTGCCCCCTTGGGGTCTTCTCAGGAGGAAAGCCAAATTCCCCTGGCCTTTCCTCAAGCTTCCTAATAACAAGAGCTTCCGTGAAATGCCACCCTGCTGCCAGCTCCCCACCAAATACTTTCCCCGGTGAGTGAATTTCCTCCTCAGCCATCCCCGGAAGACACCATCATCATCCCCCTCACTTCATGGGTCAGGGAGCCAGAGCTCAGAGGGGATAGATAACCTGCCCAGGAGTCCAGCGCGGTAAGGTCGAGTGGGGGTTTGACTAGGGAGGGCACTCAGACTCCCAGTTTCCACCCTCACATGCTGGCCCCATTCTGCCTGGCCCTCCCACCAGATGGAAAGGCAGCCCCTGCCCCCTGGCTCAGCCTCTGCCCCTTGGTAGGGACATGCAGTCACCGGTTACTTCCCTTCAGAGCACCCCCCCCCCCCGCCCCCACTCTGCTTCTCAAGGACGCAGCCCTGTATCAGTCTCATCCACCAGCAGAAGGGAGAGCTGGCGGCTGTGTTACAGAAAAGCATCCTCTCCCGGCGGGGTTGGAGATAAGGGGCACTGCATTAACCCCTCATCCAGCCTGCAATCCTCCCTGTGCTCTACGGGCTGGCTCAGGAAGCAGCAACAGCAATAGTCAGGGCCCCCATCAGTCACCCTCCGCGGGGGCTGTCGATGTGGAGGCTGCAGGCAGGGGGGCGGTGGGGGAATCCATCTCCTTCCCCTTGATATATAGGGGAATGGGGACCCCGAGCATCGAGCCGTCGGGAATTTCTCATCTGTTCATGATGTGTCCCCGAAGTGAATGTTAATCAATAGGTCCAATCTGCGACCCCATCCATATTCGCAGCCTGGTAAAAATGGCCTCATTATGCTCACAGAAGGTGTTGTGTCCCCTGTCCTGGATGCCCAGATCTTTGGACTGCTTTGAAATGACCAGAAAACCTCTGCCCAGGAAACATGCATCCCACAGCCCTGAGCTCCCTCTCAGGCAGTTGCCGGCCTCGGCCTGGTCAGTGCCCCCACCATGCTCTTGCTGGACCCTGGGCATTGACGTGGCTGCTGGTGGCACTGTGGGTGTCCCCGGGGATGGATGAGCCCTGCAAACCGGCACTGCAGGTTGGGGTAGGGGTGTCCTGGCTTCAAATCCTGCTCCAGGGCCTCAGCTAGGCCCCCTGCCTCAGTGTCTGCATGTGTAAATCTATAAAATGAGGTGGAGTCCCAGCCCTCACCACTGCCCTGGGTGAGTCTGCCCCGATCCTGACTTGGCTGTCTTTTCTCTGGACTTCAGAAGGATCTAGGTCTGGCCAGTCTGTCACTTGCTGGCTCTGACAGTCCCAGTCCCCTCCTGGGGTTCCCGGCATGAGGAAGTAGATCATGCAGGTGTCTCTGGGCCCAGGGTGGGCCTGGGAGAAGCCTGTGACCCCTACCACAGGGCAGGGTCCCTCCTCACCTATGCCTCCCTTTGCCCTCTGCCCTCAGAACAATCCCTCTCCCTCCAAGCCCCATACCCGTCTTCCCCAAAGCGGCTCTGAGCTGGTGTGGGTGCGGGTGTTAGAGGCTCTCATAGGCGCAGGGCCTCAGAAAGGAAATGTGGGGTGCCTGGGGCTCTGCAGAGGTGGGGGCTGTCTGTGTGGGAAGACTGGAGGAGGCAGGGGCTCTCAAGGCTCCTGTGAGTGACTGATGGTCTGCTTGATTAGTCTGGGCTGCACTCAGCTCCAGGGCATGCGCTAGTCAGGAAATCTCAGGGGCCCTTTCAAATGGCTCAGGGTTAGCCCAGGGCAGCTTGGAGGGCGAGGCTGGCACCCCTGCCTGGAGAAGCTGGCCCTCCTCTTCCCACACAGGCCCCTGAGTCCTGGGGGAGGTCCAGCTGCCACTGTAGGCTGCCCAGCTGCTGTGCCTGGGACCTACCCCCTTCCACCCAGGCTGCCTGCCTCACCCCCAGGCACTCAGAGTCCAGCAAGGATGAGGGGACCGAGTCCTCTGTGTTTACCTATTCCTCTCTTTTGCTCGGTCAGGGAGGGGTGCTTAGCCCCAGCCTCCTGGCCTTTCCAGAAACCTGGACAGGGTTTCTGGAAAGTCCTGAGGGAGGTCAATGGGAAGGCCATGGGTTTTGGAAGTCAGAGATGATGGAATGTGAAGACAGAGCCACTGTGAGGCTATCTCCCTCCACTGTGAATTGGGGGAGCAGGGGATTTGGGACATGATTCTCCTAACCCCAAGGGAAAAGCAGGGGTGTCAGAGACAATGGCATGGTCCACAGTGGACAGGACGTTCCATCCTGATCTGGGTCTACTTGGACCAAGCCAGCCTTGGGCCAGTTGCCAACTTGGAGAGCGGCATATGGCTGGATTTCAGCCTCCACCTGTCCCTTGGCAGGGTGTCCTTGGGTGGTCATCAGTGGAGGCCCTGATTCTTGGCCCTGTCAGGAATGCCAAGATCCCAAGTTGGAAGTTCCTGGTGGGCCACAGCTCTGTCAGTCCAAGAGAGGAAGACAAAAAACTTCCCTTCAAGGCAACTGAACCCTCACACTGGGGAGACCTGGAAGTTGGCATCTCACCATGAAGTCAAACTGATGGTGGACAACCTCACTGAGAGCCTTCTGGTCACCACCAAGGAAGCACCTGCCCATGAGACAGTCCCCCCTAAACGGGCTAGGAAGTAGCCCTAACCAGGGCTAACTCCTAGTTACAGGAAATATAGGGGACAGAGGAACAAGTCTGATGACATGATGAGGTAGATCCTGGACACAGGTCTTCCATGAAATGATCAGGCTGGATTCTTCATGGAAAGGGCTGTTCTCAACTCAAAAGACCATGGAGGTGCGCCTGGGTGGCTCAGTCGGTTAAGCTTTTGACTTCGGCTCAGGTGATGATCTCGCACTCTGTGAGTTTGAGCCCTGCATCGGGCTCTGTGCTGACAGCTCAGAGCCTGGAGCCTACTTCAGATTCTGTGTCTCCCTCTCTTTCTGTCTCTCCCCCACTCATATCTGTCTCTCTCTCTCTCTAAAAAATAAATAAACATTAAAAACATTTTTAAAAAAAGACCATAGAGGCATAACCAAATGACAGCATGGTCCCAGATTGATTTGAACTTAAAAAAATTTTTTTTAATGTTTTATTTATTTTTGAGAGAGAGAGAGAGAGAGAGAGAGAGAGAGAGAGACAGTATGAACAGGGGAGGAACAGAGAGAGGGAGATACAGAATCCCAAGCAGGCTCCAGGCTCTGAACTGTCAGCACAGAACCCCACACAGGGCTCGAACCCATGATGTGAGATCATGACCTGAGTCAAAGAGAGACACTCAACTGACTGAGCCACCCAGACACCCCAATTTGGACTGTTTAAAAGGCCATAGAATAGATTCTTGGGTTGATTTGGGAAATCTGAATATGGAGTGGAGATTCTGTGATATTTTGGAATGATTCTTAGTTTTCTTAGGTAGCACAATGGAATTATGGTTATATAAGGAAATGTCCTCACTTTTGTGTGATACAGGCTGAAATATTCAGGGGTAAAGTGCCCTGCCCCATCGTTCCCATCCCACCCTTCACCCTTGTAGACATCACTTCACCAAGGAGCCTTTCCCAACTGCCCGGTGGAGCTGGCACGACTTCATTAGGGAGTCTTGTTTTTCTCACCCGATGACCCCTTTATTCTCCACCAGACTGGCAGGGGCTATGTGTCCAGCCATGCCCGCTAAGGGGGTCGCTGGTGCCTGCTGTCTACCAGACCAGGATCTGATGACCCCGGACCACTAATGGCAGCTTCCAGGCCCACGGGAGAGACTGGGGATGCTGGGAGGGACGGCCAACAGCTGTTATGGGGCCATTCCCTCTCAATGGCTTCTGTCCTTTACCCAGGCTAATGCGATCCCACTGTCCTCGGCATCACCCATTTCCCACCCTGGTCATATTCTTCCAGATGCTGCTTGTGAGACCAACGGCCAGCCTGAAGCTTCCTAGGTGAGTCCTGGAGCCAGCAAAGCCCTGCTCCTCTGGGCTCTGGACGTGCCCAGGTGTGCTGGCTCTTCCCTTAGTGAGGCGGTGGGTGCTCCAGAGGTGAGAGGTGGGCTCTCTGGGGCTGCTGCCCTGACCCCATAAAACACCTGGTTGTGTCCAAGAGCAGTTCCACGTGGCACAGCACCCTATTCAAGGATATTTTTCATTGGGCACAAATTAAATATGTTCTGAAAAGAACTCAACAGAACTGAATTTGATGATGTCCAGTCCTTCCTACTGGGAAACGTGGCAGCTTTCTGATAAAGGAAGCACAGGCTTCCTGATTCTCCTGGTGAGTCAGAAAGGTGCCCCTGGGCCCTCCTTCCTCAGGGTTGGGGGGAGAGCGGCCCGAAGGGGTCCACTTTAAGGGTTTATTGTGCAGTGGTGAGTTAACTCATAAGAGGTTCCTCTCATTCAAAATCATTCTGATTCAGGTTGGATTGAGTCTGCTCAACAGAAGAACCATATTTGAAGTGGTCAGGATTCCGAGCAGGGGCAGGCACTCGGGTGTAGGTCAGAGACCTGGCCCTGGGGTTCTCTGCAAGGGAGCCCCAGCTTATGCTCACCCCAGGAGACCTCCCTGAGCCTCTGTCTCCCGTTTACAAGTGAGGATAACCAGAACAATGACTCTTTTTAGGTTTGGGGGAGGGTTGGCTGAGGTGATCCCTGCATAGCACCTGGCCCAGCCCACCCCAGGTAAGCGAGCACCCCAGGGCTATCGCTGGACCATGGCAAGTTCTCACCTAAAAGGCAAAGGCCAAAGGCCCACCCAGACCTGCAGGTACTGCCAGAAAGAGGGTGTGGGCTGAGCTTCTGGAGCACTGGAGGCTTTAGCCTCACCATCTAGATTTCAGTCAAACAGGCCCTGATGTGGCAGCTTGTGGCCCAGGCCCCACGGCTGCCCACTCAGCTGCCCCTGGAGCACCCGCCAGGCCCAAGCGCACAGGGCTACCTCCTCACTTTGGGCACACTAGGGGTCCAGCCCCGACCTTGGGCCTGCAGATAACGCTGTGAAATTGCGACATGGCCGGCTCTGTTCTCTCCTCACACACTCCCTGTGGCTGGAGTTAGGCCCAAGCAGCGACAGCGGAGTCAAGGAAAGACTGACGCCGTGTCAGTCCAGGCCCCCGACAGAAGGGAAGAGGCCCACCCTGGCGCCAGCCCTCACCTTGGGGTGGGTTCTTTCTCTCTGGAGAAGCACGTTCCTCCCGTGCTGAAGGCTGGGTGGCATGAGGCTTGGCTGACGAGTGCCTGTCATTCCCTGGGGCATCCTGGAAAGGCGAGCAGGTGAGCACCCGAGGAAATGTCAGCCACACACACGCCCACCTTACTCACACTCATGATGACTTTGGGGCCAAGACAGACCCTTTCCAGTTCGCGGGTGAAGAAACTGGGGCTTGCAGAGTCAGGTCTAAGATGTGCGGCGTCACCCCGGGGGTTCATGTGAGACCCTAAGCCCAGTGTTCCTTCTGCTTGGCCTGGCGTGTTCTTGTGAGGGAGCACGGGGCTCTACAAAGTTCAAAGCCTCTACCTGTGCACTGAGCTGCCCGAGATAGGATGCCTGGGTGCCATTTTCTGGCACCAACTGAGTGAGACCCTTGGGGGCCCCGCTGGTCTCTGAGCTGCTCACTTGGATCTAGGCCACGGCCTTGTCTGCCAGCAAAAAGAGTCAGGGCTCCCAAGGAGCCAGCTCTGCCTCGCTCATCTTGGGGTCCTAGAGGGCACAGGGGTGCAGGGAGTGGACCAGTGTATGAACTGGACTTTTTCGCATCACCTCTGGAATAAGCTTCCACCTCAGGGAAAGACCACTGCCAGGTTCCTACCTACTGCAGGTCCCCCTGGACCCTGATCGTGCCCAGCAACCTCAGCACCCAGGCAGACCCACCCTGGAACACCCTGGGGCCTGTCGGGGACAACTCACCCAAAGTGACATCTCTGGGACTCTCCGTGGCCTTCCCCGAGCAGCCCAACCTTCCCACGGTCCACGCTGACAATAAGGATCCAGGTTGCAGAGGAGGGAGAGGTGGGCTCATTGCATACTGGGGCACCCAGAAGGGCTGCCCCGGCCACACCTGTGATGGCCCTGGGAAGGCTAGACCTGCATAGTGACTATGTTGGAGCTGGAGGTGGGGCCGAGAGGGTCCCCAACCAGCCCACCCCCAGTCCACCTCAGAGCACAGGGGACAAGGCCAGGGAATCAGTCTCTTGTCCCCGTCACCACTGTCAACTTGCTCAAGACAGCCCTTTGCCCAGGCTTTAGCTTTGCTCTTGGAATGTGTCCAGAGAGAGAAGATTTTTCTTTTCCTGGGGTCCTTCTGGCAGGTAGATGTCAGAGGTGAGAAATCAGAAGCACCGTGGGGACCCCATGCCCACTCTGTGCAGGGGAAGACAGGCTGGCCCCCGTGCCCTCCTACTGGATGCCATTCCAGTAGGCATAGGGCTGCATCAGGCAGAGTCAAGGAGACTTTTCTGCTGTTGTGACTGATGCTCAAGGACGGGCAAATTACAGCCCGTGGGCTTCTTCCACAGACTGGCAGTTTTTATAACTTAAGTTTCACTGGGACATGGCCGTGTCTATTTGTTTGCATGTTGTCTGTTGTTTTTGCTTGAGTAACTGCAGCAAAGACCCGTACGGCCTGCAAAGCTGAACACACTTACTGTCCACCCCTCAAGGGAAAGCTTGTCAGCCCCTATATTAGAAGCACACACTATCACAGGCTCAAAATTCCTGTGGCCTCTGGATCAAACTGTCAATTTGCAGGAAATACACAGGACAGAGGCACACGTCGTATACCACTGTAGGGCCGCAACCAGCCAAATGCAGATGGAGGGACCCCACAGGCAGACGTTTCTTCAGTGACTATTATGAAAGAAAAAAATATGGAGCAGGGGCAACAATGATAGATTGGACAAGTGGGCCTTACTTGGATCCAGTTCAAACACACTGTAAAAAGGGACAAGTGCAAGTTGAACGCTGATCGGCTAGTTAATGAAAATAAGGAGTTATGGTTAATTTTGCAGATGTGATACCAGTATTGTGGTGACGTTTTACACGTGTCTATTTTTTCAAGATACACGGTGAAGGGTTTATGGCTGAAATGATGCGATATCCGGTTTTGCTTCAAAATAATAAAAGGGGAGTAGCCGGGATGTGGGGTTGAGCAGGAAGGGCCGTGGGTTGATGGCTGGGGGCAGGATGATGGTGGGGCGGGGGTCACAATACAATGCTGTCTACTTTTATGTATGTTTGGGATCATCCATAATACAGAGTTAATAAAATAAAATGAAACCAGACAGACCCCAAACGGACAGTGGGATGTTCCTCAGCAGCCCCTGGCAGCAGCATCTCCAGCCCTGGCTCGGTTCTCACAGCCCTGCTCCCAGGGACCAACCAGGAAACAGCTCACTGGCCTGGACCGTGCAGGGGTGGGGTCTGACCAGCCTAGGCAGGAGCAGAGCACACACCGGGCAGCCCTCCTCCTGGGGTCAGAGGCCAGCCGGGCCAGAGACCGTTGCTTCCCAACACAGAAGACAAGGAGGAAACGTGGTTGGCAGTGGGATGAGAAAGGAAAGTAGAAATGAACAAGAGAACAACTGCAAAGGCAAAAGCAATTTAAGAGGACCCGCTTCACAAAATTGCTATGCAAAGTTGAATGCCTACACAAAAAGAATGATTGTCGAGGAATATATCGATGCCCAATGTTAGCCCCTGAGAAAACATAAGCTTTAGTAAATACTACAAAGGCATTTGACACAATTCAACCGCCATCACTCTTCATAAGATAGGGAATAGATGGGGAATCCACGCAGACATGCACCAACCCACAAAGCAACAGAATCAGAGCTCTATGGCAACCAATGTCGAAGAGTGAGGCCAGGACACCCACTGGCGTGTGATACTGTTCCGGAAGTAGCCAATCAAGAGGGACACAGGAAAAGGGAGTGGGCTACAGTGATCCTTAATGCTGACCGAGGACTGACTGCTGAACAAGCCAAAACCAAACAGCTGAAAGTACGAGAATTCTGTAGAGTTGCTACTAACAAAAATAATACACACGTAGCGGGGGTTTTCCAACACCTAAACGGCAACTAAACAAAGATATAATGGAATAAAACATCCCATATGCAAAGTAGTTCATAAAAGCAAAAGCCATCCAGAAAGGGTCGTAACCACAAATACATAGGACTTGCATGAAGAAAACCGAACTGCCGTGGAAAGACAGGAAAAGGATTGTACAAGAAGGGTAACATCCACTCTGCAATTACAGTCATTAGGAGAGATGGGTACTGCATTACGGGTTTACAGGGCAGAGTCCAAACTTATGCCAAAATGTATGGAAATTCAGTAGGAGATAGGGTCACATTAGGCAACAAGGGCAACGAGGGACCCCTCAATAAATACTGATGTGACCACATATTCGCCATTTGGAAGAAATTAAGCTATATTTTAGATAGAATAAAGTTATTTTACTCTAACTCAATTCCCAACATAAATTTAAGCATAAAACCTAAAACCATAACATTATTGGAAGTAAAGGTAGATTTTTTTAAAAAAAGTAATTAAGGCCTCTCTAAGCATCACCAAACAAAATTGATTTTGGGGCACCTGGGTGGTGCAGTCAGTTAAGGATCCGACTTCTGCTCAGGTCATGATCTCACAGTTTGTGACGTCAAACCCCACATTGGGCTTTCTGCTGACAGCACAGAACCCACTTCGGATCCTCTGTCTCCTTCTCTCTCTGTCCCTTCCCTACTCATTCTCTCTCTTTCAAAAACAAAACATTAAAAATTGATTTTAAAATTATTGATACAGGGGCGCCTGGGTGGCTCAGTCGGTTGAGCGGCCGACTTCGGCTCAGGTCACGATCTCGCAGTCCGTGAGTTCGAGCCCCGCGTCGGGCTCTGTGCTGACAGCTCGGAGCCTGGAGCCTGTTTCGGATTCTGTGTCTCCCTCTCTCTGACCCTCCCCCGTTCATGCTCTGTCTCTCTCTGTCTCAAAAATAAACATTAAAAAATAAAATAAAATAAAATAAAATAAAATAAAATAAAATAAAATAATTGATACATTTTTTCAGAGAAAAATTTTAAAACATTGGTTTGGTAAAGTCAACAGACAAGGGAAAATATTTGCAACACATATGACAACCGAGGGGTTCAATTCCCTAAGCTTACCAGGAGCTCTCATACACCAAAAAGAAAAAAAGACAATCTAATAGAAAAAGGGGCCAAAATATTAAAAAGCACTCAACTTCACTCAGATAAATGCAAAATAGATGAGATGCTCTTTTCATTTGAGAGCATTGATAGTCTGCACCGTTGAAACATAGGCATATTGGTACGGCCCATATCAAATGCAATTTGGCAAGTTTTCTTTACAAATTTATTTGCATGTACTCTTGGGAGCAGGCGGATTATTTTGGGTTGTACTACCATGAATTTATCCTAAGAATACACTTGCAGAATTTGCCAGGTAAAATTTGTATGAGTGAAATATCCTGTTGTGTTGTCGGCAGGGGCCAACGGCTGGGAACAGCCTCAATGTCCATCACTGGGAAGCTGGCGAGTCATAGGACGTGGATCCAGAAGTGGGGGGGGGGGTGGTCAATCCACTATGGAACCTTCAAAAGGAAGTTCCATTTGTAACCGGGTTCAGGAGAGCATATAATCTGGGGCACCTGGAGGGGGGGGCAGTCTGTTAAGTGTCTGACTCTTGATTTTGGTTCAGGTCGCGATCTAATGGTTGTGAGATCGAGCCCTATGTGGAGCCAACGTTGGGTTCCATGCTGGGCATAGAGCCTGCTTAAGATTCTTTCTCTCCCTCTGCCCCTCCCCCACTCGGGCTTTTTCTCTCTCTTTCTCTCTCTCTCAAAAAACACCTATAATCTGATGCATAAACCTTTTCTCTGAAAGTAAATACAGTAAGTGGTTAACAGCAGTGACTCTGGGAGGGACCGTGGGGAGGGTTGGCTTTTACTTTTAATTTCACCTATTTCACCAATTCAGTTTTATTTGAAATTCATCATGTGCAGGTCTTACTTTTATTAAAAACCAAACCAAAATAGCAACAATAATGAAAACACACAAACAAAGCAAAACAATAAAAACCCCAATTACTTCAACAGAGGGTGCTGAAGGTATGGACCTATTTATCCTAAAAGTCTATGAATAGTAAATCATTTCAGGAGCTTCTGGCCAGGCATGCTGGTCCAGAGACGGAATAGGTGTGCTCAGAGCAGAGAGCCCTAGTTCCAACGGGGTTGGGGGCATGCTGGGACAGGTGTCGGGGGCACGCTGGACCTCGACTGGGCTGTGTGAGGGAAGAATGGCTCTTCCTTGCACCAGCCTGCCCGCTGGTGAGGGGCATGCTACACCTTTCTCTCCAGAAGGTGCCCCTGAAATCCAGTGGGATTGAATGAGTTATAGAGAAAACACTCTGATTCAAATGGTTTCTAAAACCCACATTAAGAGGTTAAAATGCATTGCAGTGCCATATCCTTAAAAGTCATAAATGTCTCTTGTCTCCAGGTCTCCTACCCCCGAGCTGGACTCAGTGCTTTTGGTGCCCCGTGGTGGGGCCTTGCTCTTAACGGCATCCCGCGGTGGCGTGGGTGGGACTGGATTGGTGTTCTCTGAAATCCCCACAAGTCCTGAGATGCCAGGCCTCACTGGGTCTAACATGTGAGCCCACTACATCCAGGCTGGGGTTTGAGGGACACGGGGGTTCTGGGACACAGCTCTGGGCTTGAGCCCCAGGAGGAAAGCCACTGGTCCTCTCTCCCATGCCTTCCCTCCCCAGAACTGGCTGGAGCCTGCACCCAGGGGTGCACAGAAATCATCTGTGGGGGGCTTTTGCTGGGCAGGGGTGTGGTTGAAATCGCCCATGATCGAGTTCCTCCTGCCCCTCCACCTGACCTGGGGCAACACTGCTCAGACCAGGGCATTCTAACGAGGACCTCAGCTGTGGACAGGCGTGGGGGGGGGGGGGCGGAGTGCTGTGGTACAGCCGGTGCCCTGTCTGTGGCATTACAAGCCCCTCCCCTCCCAGACACGCAGCCCTGAGCCCCATGCCTGGCAGAAGGGTGCCTGTGGGGTGGAGGTCCGGCTGGTGGCGGCTTGGCCCTAGCATCCCTGGCGGTGGGGGTGGCCCCGGCCTGACTCCGGGGCGAGTCTGGGGCTGAGCGGAAGCTGACATGTTAATGCTGGCGTGCTGGGGCCGCAGAAGCATGGCCTTCATTCGATTTGGGAGGGCCTCTCCGGGCCCAGGCCTCTGGTTTGGCTCCTATTGAATTAGTCAGCTGAACAGAGCAGGAAGGAGCTGTTCACCTAATTGCACTTGATGGATCTCTTCGTTCTGTTCAGATGCCAGACACAAGATAGCCGCCCCCTCTTTGCATCTGAGCCCCAAGCTGGTGCTTTGGGGTCAGCAAATAGCTGCTCCACACAGAAGGTTTGGGGGCCCAGCCCCACCCCCTCCCCCGCTTCAGCGGAGAGGCTGGGCCCCCATGGGGAGCACTCTGGGCAGCAGTTACCAAGGGCTGGAGGGCAGGCCAGCGGTGGGGGAGATGACCGCACTGGCGGGACCCTCGGGCACAGCCGCGTGTCTTTGACTGACTCCGCGGGGTTAAGGGCTCCTTGTCTGGGTAATTGTCTCCCCTTTAATTACCGTGACTAAAAGTGCCTCCTAATTTACTTTAGGGCCCTCAGATGACATCTTAAGAAGGATGGCATCCGCTCCCCATCACAAGCGCGGGCCTCCGCAACCATTCAAAGACCCCCAGCTTCTGCCCTCGGCCTCTGTCCTGCATCGGCTCCTTGCTCATCCCCCCTCACCCCGCCCCGCTTCGCACGCGGCTCTGGTGAGGACGCTAGTGAGAAGCAGAACAGGAGCGGAGACAGGCTCCCTGTCCTAGGGGACCCTGGCCGCTGAGAGCCAGGAGACGAGGGCCTGAGCCCTGGTTGCTATGGAGCCGTCACCTAACGTTTCTGTTATGCCCTAGGTGACAAGATCCCTTTGTTTAGGACAAATTCTGTTGTGCAGCGGGAATGCTTGCCAGGCCCGGGAGGAAGAAGGAAACGATTTCAGAAGACTTTATGCAGGAGGAAGGAGTCAGCTATGTGGCTCCTGGTGTCAGAGGAGGATGACCCCCTAATACCCCATAAGGCACCGCGGACCAATTTAAATTATAAGATTAACACAGAAACCATAGACAGCTAAATGGTGAGGGTGGGGAAGGCCTTTCCAACCATAAAAGCCCAGTGAAAACAATTTAAAACATGAAGGATTCAACTCACATCAGAATTGGAAAGCAAAACAAAATGAACACACAAGGCTCCTGAGCCAAGTTCAAAGGCAAACGATGCCGCCCTCAGGGGAAATGTTGTCACATGTATGATAACCAGAGGATTGCTGTCCTTGCTGTCCTTACTGTATAAAGAGCTCTTTTAATTCAATAAGGAGATGATGAACGTGAGTGGGGAACAGAAGCAGTCACGTTGTAGAGGAGACAGGCAAGGCAGCCCCGGGAAACGTGGAGAACCAGGGGATCCTGGCCAGAGTCGCAGGGTGATTTTGGAGTTGCTGCTTGGTATTTGGCTTCTCTGGAATTGCATAGCGCCCAGAGGACAGCCAGTGCCCAAAGAGCTTAAAACCCCGACTGGATAACACTGGGTGTCCTGAGAGGAGCAGACGCAGAGAGCATTGGAGAAGCAGAAAGGAGGCAAGGGTTCCGCAGAACCTGGGAGGGGTGCCGGCTGGGGTCCGGTCGCCTCACCAGCAGAGCAATGCAGACCCCTGCTCCTGCTTGGAGGAGGGGGCCCTGTGGCTGCGGAGGAGGACTTTAGAGCCAAGGAGAGGAGAAGCAGAGTCTGCAGACCTGCAGTTTTCGGAGTACAGATCTTGCACCTCTTTGGTTAGGTTTATCCCTAGGTATCTAATGGTTTTTGGTGCAATTGTAAATGGGATCAGTTCCTTGATTTCTCTTTCTGCTGCTTCGTTATTGGTGTATAGAAATGCAATGGATTTCTGAACATTGATTTTATATCCTGCGACTTTGCTGAATTCATGTATCAGTGCTAGCAGTTTTTTTGGTGGAGTCTTTTGGGTTTTCCATGTAGAGTATCAGGTCATCTGTGAAGAGTGAAAGTTTGACTTCTTCCTTGCTAAGCGAAATAAGTCAGGCAGAGAAAGAAAAATACCATATGATTTCACTCATATGTGGAATTTAAGAAACACAACAGATGAACATAGGGGAAGGGAAGGAAAAATAAGATAAAAAAACAGACGGAAGCAAACCATAAGAGATTCTTAAATATAGGGAACAGGGGCGCCTGGGTGGCTCAGTCGGTTGAGCGTCTGACTTCGGCTCAGGTCATGATCTCACAGCTCATGGGTTCGAGCCCCACGTCGGACTCTGTGCTGACAGCTCAGAGCCTGGAGCCTGCTTCGGATTCTGTGTCTCCCTCTGTCTCTGCCCCTCCCCTGCTCATGACCTGTCTCTCTCTCTCTCTCTCTCTCTCTGTCAAGAACAAATAAACATTAAAAAAATTTTAATACAGAAAACAAACTGAGGGTTGCTGGAGGCAAGGGGAGTGGGGGATGGGGTAAATGGGTGACAGGCATTAAGGAGGGCACTTTTGGGGATGAGCGCTGGGTGTCCTATTTAAGAAATGAATTCCTGGATTCTACTCCTGAAGCCATGACAACACTATATGTTAAGTAACTTAAATTTAAATTAAAAAAAAAAAAGACTGCAAACCTGAAGGGTCTGTGCGTATACTAGGACCTCGGGTGTCCCAGTGATAACCAGTGCCAACTAGTCACTGAGTCTGGAAAGTCTCCATGAGAGACCCCAGGACCCCAGAGCAGCTCCACACAGAAGTTCCAAGCTTGAAATGAAATCAAGTGGATTTTAAAAGAGAAAAAGATAAGCTTTTGCCTCATACTTGTGAATTACGCATTGAGAGTCAATATTTGCTTTACTCGCAAGGAATGCAAATTAAAACAATAAAGTATAAGATCCCACCTCTAAGAAAGGCAAATGCAGTATTTAAAAAAAATAATTGAACATTCCATGTAGGAGAATGTAGGGCATACTTCTCGGTGAGAGTGGATTTGGGCATAAATATTCTAGAGGGTAATCTTAAAACTGATCATATCCTTTGACACAAAAGTTCCTCTTCTAGAAATTTATCTTGAGGACATAATCAGAAACTCACCCAAAGATTTATGTATGGATTTGTTCACAAGTAGTTCAACTTATAATGGCAAAAATTAGAAACAAATTTAAATGTATACTAATGGGGAATTATAGTATATCCACATATGTTAAAATCATATTTTAAAAAATCTTTAGTAACACAAAGATATGCTTGAGTTACTACCACAAGTGAAAGAGAATGTGTTCGAAACACATAAACATTTTATAAAAAAAGAAGTTCATATCAGAAAAGTCTGGAGGGACCTAACTGGTAGTCAGGAGTGGTGGAAGGGGCAAGGTTGTTTTTGTTTGTTTTGGTTCTTTTAATCTTTTCTTTTTAATTCTAGAGGCAGAGAAAGAGCACAATCAGGGGGGAGGGGCAGGGGGAGAGAGAGAATCTCGAGCAGCCCCCACAGTCAGTGCAGAGCCAGACGCGGGGCCCGATCCCACAACCCTGGGACCATGACCCAAGAGTCGGATGCTCAACCCACTGAACCACCCAGGTGCCCTGAGCCAAGGTTTTTAAATACCTTGTTTTCACTACAGTTTTTTGTACTTTCCAAATTTGCTTCAATTAAAATGTAATTACTTTATACTCACATAAAATAAAGCTATTTGTGAGTTAATAAAAAAAAAAAATCAGCTGTTGGGGCAGGAAGGTTTGCTGAAGATCTGCTCTGTGCAGGAACCACGCTCTGAGACCAGAAGATTTTGTCTTCCCAGAAATCCGTTATGACGAATATATCATCCCCATTTTCTGATGAGCAAACTCTGAGAGCCTCAATCACCACTGTGGCTAACGTGTTACTGAAACCTGACCATCCCACCCAAAGGTGTCCTGAGGCCCTCTGTCCTTCTGGTTGAACGACCGCCCCAGCTTGTGAGGCCCTGCTCCCGACTGGGCCAGCTGAGCCCTCTAGGCCCCATGGCTCCCAACAGTTTCCCCAGCTTTGGTCAGCTCTCCTCGCCGACCCTCAACCTGTCTTGCTCCTTTGTGTGCTGGAGATCGGGTGGATGGACAGGCTGGTGTCTGCCATGTGCCAAAGGCTGGTGTGGGTGGAGAGGCCTCCTCTGGGTCCACAGCCCCATCCGCACAGATGCCCCTGTGCCTCTCTCCCTTGTCCTTGCTCCTTTCCCTGGGCTGCCCCAGCCGCTTGCTAAAAGGGGCTCCTGGGAGGTGGGCACAGTAGGTGCTGGGCCTCCCAGCCCCTGATGCTCATGGGCCTCTGCAGGTGGTGCTGTGCTCTGGGTCTGGTATCCCTGGGGAGCCACACCTTGGTGTGGGGGTGAGTGGCAGCAGGTAGCCTTGCCAGGCCTCCCAGGCCACACGGAAGTCTGACTTTTACCCTGAAGGAGGAGCTCCAGTGGGGAAGAGGAGGGCTGTGAACCAGCCTTCATTCCACTGGCCCCTCTGACTGGGTGCAATGGGAGGAGTAGAGTCCGGGCATTGATGGCACGTGGGATGAGCCCTGGCAACCGTGAGCACTCAGAAAAGTTCTCTGTGGGGATCACTGCTGTTTCGTGCAGAGAAGACCAAGGCCGGTCCTGGGACCTCAGGCCAGGGATGGCCAGGAAGGGTGCCCAGAGAGAGAAGAGCTCTTTCCTCCCTGTGATTCTGGGGTGAGCATCCCCCCTCCCCTCCACCTCCCCCCACCATGTGACAGCACGTGCCACAGCAGGCACCTCACCATGGGGGGCCTCTGGGCGGAGGCCAGAGCCCCATTACGTCAGCACTCCCTCGGTCTCCGAGCCTGCGAGCCAGCACAGCTGGCCACCTGGCCGCGGCTGCTGTCCCCGGGAAACCTCGGCTTGAGGATGACACATCTGCCCAGAGCACGGTAGGAACTGCCTCCTGCCTGGCAGACCTCCCTCACAGGGACTCCTGGTCCCCATCCTGACATAACAGCTGTAGCTGCAGCCCCTCACCCCACTTCTCCCCACCCCTGCCTCAGGCCCAGCCTGCCCCAGGGAGAAAGATGCAGAAGCCCTGAGGCATGGGAAGCCCAGCTTGAGGAGGAGGGAGGGGAGGGCAAAGGGGTCTTGGCAGAGACAAGGGAGGGGAAGGGGCCCAGCTGGAGGAGGGATTGTGTGCATTAGACTGGCGCTATCAGGGCGACACAGAGCCCAAGCGGGGTCCATGCCTGTGAACAAGCACCACACCGGACGGGAGCACAGAAGGCCAGGGCTACGGGAGGCACGCCTGGGGTCCAGAGGATACTCACTGGAGCTGGCGGGGAGCAGCTGGGCTCCCCACACTAGCACAGAGCAGGCTCTGGTTTCAGGCGCCCAGGCTGATCCAGTGTTGATCAGTAAATCAGGTCAACATACTGGGCTCGAGGCACAGAGAACTGGTCTGCTCTCCCCCAGCTCCCATTGGCTGAGGTAGGATGTGTGGCCACAGTAAGGCCTGGGCAGGGGCTCCGGTAGTGTGTGGCAGATGGGGGCCCTGGAGAACTCTCTTCCCAGTTCTTCGTGCCCCAGGACGGGAGCACTGGTCCCTGAAGCAGGAACCCCCAGCGGAGAAGCCTGTGGAGACCGGCAGCCCAAGAGTGTGGACATGGGATGGGCCTGCTGGGAGTCGGGGAGGGGGCAGTCTGTGGGAGGCCTCAGACCTAACTGTCTGGGGACATCCTAGAAACAACGATGATATGGCATAAACATTAGACACTCTGTTAAACCATCACACACGCTGAGAGAGGCAGGAATTGTTTCCTCTCATTACAGAGGAGAAAACAGAGGCCCAGAGAGGGCCAGCATCTTGCCCAAGGTCACACGTGCAGCAGCTAGAACAGGGCAGGACTTGTGTAGGGCCCTCCGAAACTGTTTCATCTTCCTCGGAGAGGGGAATGATGGTCAGGAGGCTGAGCCAGGGTCGGCTCCGAGACACCAGGCAGCATCACCCTCGGAGCCCGGACCACCTCTGAGTGAGGCTACGTTGGAAAAACAATATGTGGGTTTTAATATACCATCAGGATGATCTTTATAAACATCGCAAAGCTAATACTGCATCAACAGAAAGACCTAAAAAGAAGCTTAGGAGGCCCCGGGACAGAAGGCCTGCACTGTGTGGCTTGAGCCTTTGCCTCCGGGGGCCTCGTCCCTCCTGTGTGGGGGGCTGGCTGAGCCCCAAGGACAGCTGAGTGTGCTTTGGAGACAGCCAGCAACCGCTATTAGCCCTGAGAAAATTCTAACAATTGCTTTTTGGAGTATCTTCTGCAGGAGGGGCCGGTGGGCAGGTGGTCAGGGGTGGCTGTTTTCCCAGTGAGTGAGGCACAGCACGGACTGGGTGGGGTGGAGGCTGTCCTGGCCATTCCTGGACTGGCTCTGCAAGGCCTTTCCCTTCACCTGAGCTCATCTGCTCCTCTGGGCCCTGTGGGCACTCAGTCCACCCAAAGTGTTTTCTTTTGCTCCCAGTTGTCTGTCCTGGAGCCCCAGAAATGAAAGCCTCCCTCCCACCATCTGATCTCATCAAGTCCAAAAAGGCTGCCCGGGACAGGAAGGAGTTTCCCACTCTGACAGCTGGACAGAGGCCTCTAGCAAGGTGCTTGGTGCCAGGCACGGCTGCGACATGGACAAGAAAGGTCCTGGCCTGAGAAGCTCCCTCCCAACCAAAGCTTATGTGAGCTGGGAAGGGCCCAGGCTCTGACCCGACCATCTGGCTGCTGCCAAGGACAATGCTCTGCATGGCTCATAGGTCCAGATGTCCGCCGGAGACCTCACTCCTTGGCCAGAATCTCTGTTGAGTCTCTGGCTCCTCCTCTGAGAGGAGCCCCGGAGGAGCTGGGGGCCAGGGCCAGGCCACCTCTGACTCTGCATTAGCAGCCCTTAATCATGGCCTTGGCATGTGACAAAGACACAGCTGGTTCACCCACAGCTGAGCTCCTGCTGCCCCCTTGCCCTGCCAATAGCCATCCCACGGATGTAGGACAGAGGGGTGGAGGCAGTCTTTATCCCAGAATCAGGGGATTCCACTGCACAGGATCCACAAGCCTCCTGAAGTTGTAGCCAACAAAAACTGTCTGCTATGTTGTGGTCTCTATGTCCTTGCCTGGCTTTCATGGATTCTTAAAGGGGCCCATGACCCAAAGAAGGTCAGAAGTGCGATCTAGGACACAGAGGGCTCCAGGACTCCCTGGCCCTGCACAAGCTACAAGCACATGTTATGGGTGGAGTTGGATAGGGTGGGTGGGAGTAGGAAGAAAGGAAGGGATGTCAGGCCCTTTTGTGGATAAAACATCTCTTGCACATATTTCAGAATCTTAGAAGACAAAACGCACTGCATAATTTTCAAATTATAATTTAGAAATTTAAAAATCGGATCATTCTGCACACTTTTTTGATAATATTATTGGCTAAGTACCTAGATCCGCTCTTCCACTAAAAATGTGGATGAAATATAAAAATAATCTAGAATACGTTAAAGAATTAGCCAAAAAGCAAGAACTTCTCAAGTCATAACATTCAGACAATACAAAAAGTCAGACAGGCAAGCCAGCATTTGGCCTGAGGGAATTTGCCAAACAAAGTAAACTCGAACTTTGAGTTTCACGACTTCTCGGTGAGTAGTGGACAGAAGTCAAAACCCATGACTGGCTCAGCTTCCTATAGAATATCCCCACAATGTTGGACCCTAATCAGCTACATTCTCAGAGGAAGGGTAAACTAGAAATAAACCTTCCTTCTCTCAAGGGAATAACAATATCAGGTACCTTGATCATCAGTGCTGAGAGGAGACAGGCAAAAAAAACCCAAAACCAAAACCAAAAACCAACCAACCAACCAACCAACCAACCAACAAACCCTGCTGAGAATCTATAAACATAAGCCAGTGGCTTTCTTGTAGGTTTCCAGTCTTAATTCACAAGATCTTAGTGGTCTGAAACTTTGAGCCGGTAACTCAATTTTCATTATGCATAGTGGTGGTGTCCACAGGTACAAAGCAAATTCTCCCTGAAGAACCCACAAATCATATATTCCAAGTGCCATAGACTGAATGTTTGCATCCCCCTCCCCCCAAATTCATACATTAAAACCGAATCCCTAAAGTGATAGTATTTGGAAGTGGGGCTTTGGGAGGTAATTAGGTCATAAGGGTGGAGACCTCATAAATGGGATTAGTGCCCTTATAAAAGAGACCCCAGCGAGCTCCCTTTCTCCTTCCATCATGTGAGGTTACAGTGAAAAGATTGCCATCTATGAACTAGGAAGTAGGCACTCACCAGACACTGAATCTTCCAGTGTTTCATCTTGGATTTCCCACCTGCAGAGTTTTGAGAAATAAATTTTGAGAAATAAATAAATAAGCCACCCGGTCTATGGTATTTTTGTTATAGAAGCCCAAACAAACTAATACACTAAGAAAATTAAATGTTCGTGGTCAAAAATAACTAAACACAAACACGAATCAAGGAATAGAATTGAGAGCCCAGAAATAAACTATATAATATGGACACCTGCATATGCTTGAGCTAGTATGGCTGATCAGTGCAAAATGGGCTAGAAATGGTCCTTAGAATGGCCCAATGGTCCTTAGAAAATTGCAAATACATATGGAAAAAGTAAAATTATATCCCTATTTCACACCATTACAAAAAGTTATCCTACATATGAAAGAAATAGAAGACTGTTAGAAGAGAATATGTACAATTGTCTTCATGAATTCAAGCTGGGAAGGATTTCTTAAACAGGAAATAAAAATCATAAACCAGAGAGGCAAATATTGAGAAATTCGATCACAGGAAGATTAAGAACCTTTGTTCATTCAAAGGTATCATTAGGAGAGTAAAACTATAAACTACCAACTAAAAGAAGATAATGTACATTTATAATACATTCAGTGATTTTAAAAATGATCATTCTTGACGTTGCAGGTATAGTTCTCTATTTAATAGATTTTTTAAGGCATTTATTTCATGATTTCTTAAAGAGTCTCCTTCTTAGAATGCACATCTGTTTTAGGTACTGAAAGCCACAGTACTGGTCTCACTGCATAGAATAATAAGGATAACCGCCAGGCCTATCAAACTGGTCCCCCTGTACCATATGGCACCCCATGACTTTCTTCTCAAGACAGCTTTTATTTTTTTTTCTTTTTTTAATTTTTATTTAAATTCCAGTTACTTTACAGTATTATATTAGTTTCACATGTACAATATAGGGATTCAACGGTTCTATACATCACAGATTACAGGTGCTCATCATGACAAAAGTGCATTTCTTAATCCCCATCACCTACTTCATCCATGCCCCACCCCTCATCGCCCCTCTGGCATCCATCAGTTTGTTCATCATAGTCAAGTGTCTGTTTCTTGATTTGTTTCTCTCTCTCTTTCTCTTTGTTTGTTTTCTTTCTTAGATTCCAACATAAGAGGGAAATCATACAGTATTTGTCTTTCTCTAATTTCACTTAACATTATGTTCTCTAGCTCCATCCATGTCATTGCAAATGGCAAGATTTCATTCTTTTTATGACTGTATGATATTCCATCACACACACACGCACACACACACACCATATACATATATATATATGTATATATATATATATATATATACCACATATATATATTATATACACACCATATATATATATATATACACACACACACACACACACACACCATATATATATATCTCACATCTTCTTTATCCATTCATCAACTGACAGATACTTGGGCTGCTTCCATATCTTGGCTATTGTAAATAATGCTGCTATAAACATAGAGGGGCATATATTCCTTTGAATGTTTTTTTTTTTTTTTAACTCTTTGGATAAATACCCAGTAGTGCGACTGCTGGATTGTAGAGTAGTTCTATTTTTAACTTTTTGAGAAACCTCCATACTGTTTTCCACAGTGGCTGCCCCAGTATGCATTCCCACCAACAGTGCATGAGTGTACCTTTTTCCCCACATCCTCGCTAACACCTGTTGTTTCTTGTGTTGTTGAATTCTGACAAGTGTGAGGTGATGTCTCATCATAGTTTTGATTTGTATTTTCCTGATGGTAAGTGATGATGAGCATCTTTCCATGTGTCTATTGGTCATCTGGATGTCTTCTTTGGAGAAATGTCTGTTCATGTCTTCTGCCCATCTCTTCCCTGGATTATTTGGTCTTTTGGATGTTGAGGGTTTTGTTTGTTTGTTTGTTTTTGAGAGAGAGAGAGAGAGAGAATGAGCAGGAAAGGGGCAGAGAGAGATGGAGACACAGAATCCGAAGCAGGCTCCAGGCTCTGTGCTGACAGCTCAGAGCTGTCATGGGGCTCAAACTCACGAACCGTGAGATCATGACCTGAGCCGAAGTCAGATGCATAACTGACTGAGCCACCCAGGTGCCCCTGGATGTTGTTTCAGTTCTTTATAGACCTTGGATACTAACTTTTTATCGGGTATGTCATTTGCAAATATTTTCTCCCTTTCCATAGTTGCCTTCTAGTTTTGTTGATTGTTTCCTTTGCTGCACGTAAGCTTTTTATTTTGATGTAGTCCCAATATTTATTTTCGCTTTTGTTTCTCTTGCCTTGGGAGACATATCTAGAAAAAGCTGTTATGGCCAAGGTCCCAGGTTTCACATTTAGTCTTTAATCCATTCTGAATTTATTGTTGTGTACGGTGTAAGAAAGGGGCCCAGTTTCATTCTTTTGCATATTACTGTCCAGTTTTCCCAGCACCATTTGTTGAAGAGATGGTCCTTTTCCCATTGGATAGTCTTTCCTGCTTTGTCAAAAATTAAGTGACCGTAGTGTTGTGGGTTTATTTCTGGGTTTTCTATTCTGCTCCATTGATTTACGTGTCAAAACAGCTTTTAAAGGTTTTCTGTTCCCTTTCCTTGCATCTATGGTCACTGCTATCAGCAGTGAGTCTCTTTCTCAATAAGTTCCTCTAATGGGGCTGGAGTCAAGAATATGAGACTGTAAGAGTAAACTGGCTCATTGAAGAACTCTCCTCCAAATAGAGTCACCTGTCTGACTTGATACAAACATCTGGATGCTCAGATACCTTTTAAAAAGAAAGGCTTTCTTGAGATAAAATTGACATCCAATAAACTGTGTATATTTAAAGTGTACAGTTTGATGTTTTGACAGATGTATGCACCCATGAAACCATCACCACAATCAAGATAATGAACTCAACCATCCCCCATCCAAAACTTCCGTGTGTGACCTCTGCCTCTGGTTCTTGCCTTATGTCATATCTAATAAACCACTGCTGGATCCGAGAACGTGAAAAATCACACCCATGTTTGCTGAGATTTTAACAGTTTGAGCTCTTATACTTACATCTTTGTAAACGTTTGCAGCTGAACCTCCATGGGCATCTCTGGAGAGACGATTTACTCAGGTAATGACTATATAGCACCATGTATCAAAACCTATCAATCACCAGGCATTTTACACATCTTACCAACTGTCAGTTTTATCTTCACACACCCTAAGCAGTGGGCAATATCACTCTTTTCACAGATGGAGAAGATGAGGCTCAGTGACTGTCAATAATGTGTCAAAGTTCACACATTGGCCAAGACCAGTGCCCATAGTCAAGCTCAGCTGGGTGTGACCTCTGAGCTACGTGTTCCTTGGCGGGCTACACTCCACACCCATCTCTGTCCCCAACTTGGGCTTGAGAGAGACTCAGCATTGGGTGGGCTACAGAGACCCCCTACCTGCTCTGCTTCCAGGGGGCCCCAGAGCACTCGTAAGCTCGCCAGGGAGAAGGCAGTGCCCACTTTGGCTGGCCCCCACCTCTCCGTGTGGTCAGGAAGGGCATGGTACCAGAGAGGAGGGCCCAGATGTGTATTCAGATGCTCCCCTCAGCCAGAGGAAGGATTGGGGGCACAGAGGGTTAGCCACCCACCTGGGATCAGATGGAGGGCACACGGGCCCTGGACAGGACTGGCGAGTGGGGCCCTGCGCATGGCCCCGCAGCGGAAAGTGGTGACCCAAATTTAAGGAGACCATAAGGGAAGAAGAGAAGGGCAAGAGAGTGAATCCCAACCTCCCTTGATACACCCTCCCTGGGAGATGCATATGCCAGAGTGGGGTTGTGGGCGTTTATGCACCGAAGCCCGGAAAACACACGTGTTCAAAGTGTCCCTACTCCTGCCTGTCCCACTGGCCACCAGACATGCAGCCAGTTGGCCAAGTCCCATGTGGGCATAGAGCCAGGCAAGCAGGGGCTTCAGCTGCAGAAGTGCTCCCCCTATGCCCACTCCACCCTCCTTCCCAGGTCCCTGCACAGGTCAGCAGGGACTTCTACCTGTGAACTTGACTGCAACTGTCCCCTCCACCTGGCCTGCAAAGTTACACCAGTCCAGCTTTAGCCCTTTGTGGGCCTTCCCTGATGGCTTGGACAGGGTGAGGAAGCCCTTTCCGGATCCCATATCACAGGGCCTGGGTCTCCTTGAAGTTTGGCTTCTGCAAGTTCTGTCTGCGAACAGGAGCCGCTTGGACAGCCTCTAGGCCAAGGTGGGAAGCAGGCATCTGCGAAACCTGGCAATGCCGGGACAGGTTGGACGATCCCAGCTCACCCACCCCTGAAGGAAGTAAGGCCTGGCCAGCTACAGCCTCTGAAGCCCAGACTCTCCAAGAAACTGAGTCACAGCTTGGGGTGGCCCAAGTAGGAGGCATCCCTGGGCAACTGCAGCAGGGATATTTTTAGGTTCTGTTGTGTTTCTCACAAGAAAATATTTTTAGACCAAATTCCCCCTGAGTGGCAACATGTAGCTTCTGGCTAATTATGCAATTAATCAGCAGGGCTGGGAGCGCGTGGGCGAGCCCGTGAAGGGCACACAACGCTACTCCACAGACTGGGACACATGCAGGAAGGCCACAGCCACCAAGGGCAGAGACCACACTGAGTCTGAAGCCCTTACATCACCCTCTCTCAGACCTGCCGGGCCCTGACTCCTGCAGGGAAAGCAAGCACCCTCCCCATGGCCCAGAGCTGCAGCTCCCACAAGAGGAAGCTATATTGTCAGGGTGGACAGACTGCCATTCTTCTGGGACGTGGGACACTCAGCCGAGCCTGGGCTCTGCAGAAGTCACAGACCTAGGAGCCAGCTTGCTCGGTGAGCCCGCGGACCCCCGTTGCAGGGGTGCTGCACACAGCTGTCTGGGCCATACCCCGAGTGGGGGCACCTGCTGGGAGAACAGGGCTGTGCTCCCACTGGGCCCTGTGCACCCCAACTCAGGTTAGGGCTGCCTCCTCTTCCTAATTCACGCCAAGGCCCTAGAGGTCAGGGAAGCTCCCAGCCATTGCCATTCGGCCCTGCTGAGTGAACATGTGGCTAGGGGGAAGCTCATGTCTGCACCTTAGAATGCAGGGAGCAGACTCCTCAACCCAGGATTCTCCCCAGGATCCTTTTGCGCGTCTAAAATCAACTGGGCTGCAAAGGCAAGGGAATTAAAAGCAAAAATGAATTACTGGGACCTTATGAAGATAAAAGCTTCTGCACAGTAAAGGAAACAACCAACAAAACTAAAAGGCAACCAATGGAATGGGAAAAGATATTTGCAAATGACATATCGGACAAAGGGCTAGTATCCAAAATCTATAAAGAGCTCACCAAACTCCACACCCAAAAAACAAATAACCCAGTGAAGAAATGGGCAGAAAACATGAATAGACACTTCTCTAAAGAAGACATCCGGATGGCCAACAGACACATGAAAAGATGTTCAACGTCGCTCCTTATCAGGGAAATACAAATCAAAACCACACTCAGATATCACCTCACGCCAGTCAGAGTGGCCAAAATGAACAAATCAGGAGATTATAGATGCTGGAGAGGATGTAGAGAAACGGGAACCCTCTTGCACTGTTGGTGGGAATGCAAATTGGTGCAGCCACTCTGGAAAACAGTGTCAGGTTCCTCAAAAAATTAAAAATAGATCTACCCTATGACCCAGAAATAGCACTGCTAGGAATTTGCCCAAGGGATACAGGAGTACTGATGCATAGGGGCACTTGTACCCCAATGTTTATAGCAGCACTCTCAACAATAGCCAAATTATGGAAAGAGCCTAAATGGCCATCAACTGATGAATGGATAAAGAAATTGTGGTTTATATACACAATGGAGTACTACGTGACAATGAGAAAGAACGAAATATGGCCCTTTGTAGCAACGTGGATGGAACTGGAGAGTGTGATGCTAAGTGAAATAAGCCATACAGAGAAAGACAGATACCATATGTTTTCAGTCTTATGTGGATCCTGAGATACTTAACAGAACCCCATGGGGGAGGGGAAGGAAAAAAAAAAAAAGAGGTTAGAGTGGGAGAGAGCCAAAGCATAAGAGACTCTTAAAAACTGAGAACAAACTGAGGGTTGATGGGGGATGGGAGGGAAGGGAGGGTGGGCGATGGGTATTGAGGAAGGCACCTTTTGGGATGAGCACTGGGTGTTGTATGGAAACCAATTTGACAATAAATTTCATATATTGAAAAAAAATAAAAAATAAAAAAGGAAAAAATCTTCACTAAAAAAATAAAAAAATAAAATAAATAAAATAAAATAAAATAAAAATAAAATAAAATCAACCGGGCTGCCCTCCAGTACTGACCCCCATGGGGCCCTCCGGGGAGAGGCAGTAAGGAGAGAGAGCTTTGGGATGCTTCACTCAGAGCAGAGAAATCCTCATATTCAGACGCCCACCAGACCTTCATAACACCAACAGAAGCGGGCTGCTGTAGAAGGTGAACCAGACCCAGGGCTGTAGCAGCGGGGGCCCTTCTCAACACTTTCTTTTCTTTCCACTGGGCTTAGAGACCTTGAATCTCCCCTGTGCCTCCTCTTCCCTTCCCTGTGACAGAAGGACAAGGGAGGCTCCCTGGCAGGACCGTCTGGGCATTAGGGGAGGGAACCCGTGTGTTCACCCACATGCACTGGCTCAGCCGGCATGGCAGGTGCAGGGCAAAGCTGGGGATGGTAAAATGGTAAAGCAGGTTTCAGCCTGAGGAAGGGACCTTCTCCCTACAGATATTCTTTCCCCCTGTTTTGTTTTCTTAAGTAAACAGGACCATGTGGCGATTCTGAGTTTTGAGGAGACACGCTTTGGAACAAAATGACCCACGAATCGAAACATGCCCCACCGTGATCAACAGGCCCAGCCCACTCGTTCACGTGCAGTTGCTCGGTGACAGAGCCCGTCCTCTGCTGAATTCCAGGAGGAGCCCAGCCGCTGGCAGACACATCCCTGCTCTGAGGGACAGCAGCAGGTTCTGTCCCAGTGACCACGGCAAGGGTCAGTCTTCCAACCAGTGCAGCTGTCACCCCCCACGGGTCTCTGAGAGCAGCCCAGGCCGGGGCAGGGGCAGGACGAAGGTGCCGGCTCCTGTCCCTCGGCTGTTAATGCCATCTGGCCTTTGCCCTGGGACTCTGGAGTTTCTGCTATGGGGCAGGGGCGGGAGACTGGAGTCGGTATTAGTATCATTTCTGTCTTTCTCTTTTGCTCCCTGCATCCAAGTGTCGGGGGCTGCATTTTGACTTTTCAGAAGATCCATGTGAAGAGTGCTTCATTCGGTCATCAGGGGTAGTGACTGCTGAGACGGAGAGGGTGGAACTGGCCAGAGACACACTCGGTGGGGCAGAAGGCCACCTCCCAGGTCGCCGTAAGGTTGCATGCAAATAAGAAAAGCACGTGCGCCCATCATGGGAGGCGCCCTGGTTCCTGGCCCCGCCGCATGCCCGCAGCACCAGCCCGTAAGGCTCCCACCTCCCCAGTGGTCCCAGAGCCTCATTCCTTGCCTTTTGCCCTTTACGCAAAACCACCCAGCCTGACAAACTCTTTAGCCTTTAGGGCCTGGTCAGCTGTTGCTTGTAGTGAAGCCTTTCCCCAGGCCCCAGCCCACCCCAGGGCCACAGGTGTGGCCCGCGTGAGTCTGTGCACACTGCATCGGGGCCCGGCAGGCGTCTGCTTGGATACCTGTCCCCTCCCCAGACCGAGCACCTCAGAAGCCTGTGTTAACCGGGAACTGATTCCCTGCCACGGCCACTACCCCGGCTCCAAGGGCTTCTCCCTGCTCTCCTCCAGAGGGTGGTGACCCCTCGCCCAGCACGAGCAGGGACCAGCCTGGCCTCGTTCCCAGCCAGCTGGAAGAGGTGGGCGAGCCTGCCGCTCACCACCCACGACGCTGCCGCAGCGGGTCCCTACAGCTTGACCCAAAATAGCCTGGGCCGGGAAACCGGAGCGTGACAAGGACGACACAGCCCAGCTGTTAAAGGAGGCAGCATCCTCACCTCCTCCCTACTCGTTCAAATTCAGCTCGAGCCCATCTCCCCCGAGAAGTCTGTGCCTCTGCCTCAGCCCTCCACGTGGGCTCCCGGGTCTTTGCCGCCCCCATGGCTCCTCGGGCTGGCGCGTGTCCCCCTGGGAGGTATGCAGCAGGAGAGAGCAACTGGGAGCAGGGGAGAGGGGGCACAGAGTTTTGGAAGACGGAAGCCGAGAAAATGGGGGGTACCTGACTCCACAGAGTAGAAGACGCTGGACCTTAGCTGCCGACAAGGGGCGGGATGGGGCGTCGATAAGCGGGAAGCAAGGCCAGCTTCCCAGGAAGAAGGGACCCCGGGGACACGAGGGGGTGCAAGCTGGCTGCCCACTGGCCGTCTGCTGTCAGCTCCAGTGTCCCTCTCGCTCCCACGGCTCCAGCATGTTGGCCTGGGGACACACCAAGCTTACTCTCACGCGGGGCCTTTGCACAGGTGTTTCTCCTGCCCAGATGAGCTCCTCTTCTAGAAACCCACGGGGCTCGCCCGCACCTGCCAGGCCTCTAAGTGCGCCCTCCTCACACAGCTCTGCGGGGAGAGAAGCCCTCCCGTAGCCCATCCTGTTAGTGGCCAGTAAGGCTCTGCAGAGAGACTCGTGCAGGGTTCAAAAGTCGCTGGGATGATTAAGTCTAGAGTCAGCAGCCCTTTATCCGAACCATTACTTCATTCCTGGCACCGATTTGCTTCTGTATCTCAGCTTTTAATATTTCTTAAAGGAAATAACTACACAGATATTAAATTCTACTTCCAGTTTTAAATTCTGTGTCCTTATGTTTGGTTAAAGGCTGACAAGGTGCAAAACACTGTTCCCTTTTTAGCACCTATAGGATATTTTCACCATCTGTTACACACACACACACACACACACACACACTTGCATGGATCTGAGGGTTGGCAACCCTTAATAGTTGTGAGAAGGGCTGCTACCAGGTGAACTTTGGGTCTTCAACACTTGATCAAGGTAACTATTTTTTAAAAGTCCAGTACTTGAGCATTAGGTCTGTTCCTCTTTTTAATGGTAGAAAGCAGCTTAACTTTGAGATCAAACTATGCTATATTCCAATACATAGGCACTGTCCCATCTTTAACATACAGGCACATGACATTAAACAAAATGTACAAACACTAAAGACCTCAAAATCAAACTGACCAGGAAAAGGAGTAGCAGAAATCCAAGTAGGCTGCCTCCTCCCAAGACGTCAGGTCAAGAACATTTCTTTCCCTTCCTCCTTTCTTCTCTGACCATCCTTTTCCTAATTCTTACACCATGAAACTTTTTTATGATTCTTTTGTCCACCTTTTGCCTTGCCCTGGCCTGGAAAGAATGTCATGGTTCACATGTCTCAGGTCACTGTAAAGGAAGGTAATCGGATCCGCAACCAACTGTTGGATTTGCTACGATGCTGTTGATCCCGTAGTTCTGATTTCCACTGCCTCAGTTTCTCTGGAACAAGCTCACTGGATAAACTCTTCCGGGGGAAGTGGAGACACAGTTACGTGAAATACATAAATAGGCCAACTGGCTAAAAGAAATATCCCTGATGTACCAATCAAGGTCGAGTTTGTATAGTAGTCTCCACCCCCCCCCTTACCCAAGACCCCTAGCAGATGCCTGAAACGGCCAATAGTACTGAACTTTATGTACACACTAAGTTCTTCCCGAAGCATACATGCCTACGATAACGTTTAATTTATAAATGAGGCACAGGAAGAATTTTGTTCATTGTTCACTTATTTATTTTGAGAGAGAGCACTCACTCACTTTATTTTGAGAGAGTGGGGGATGGGCAGAGAGAAGAGAAGAGAATCCCAAGCAGGCTCCACACACAGGGGTCAGTCCACAAACCATGAAATCATGGCCTGAGCTGAAATCAAGAGTCAGACGCTTAACTGACTGAGCCACCCAGCTGCCCCTCATTGCCTTTTTTTTTTTTTTAAATTCGAGATGCTTCCTATGTGCCTCTAGGTTAGAATTGTTTTCTCTCCCTTCTGCCTAAACCTTGTCACACCTGTTTTAAATAAACTCCACGTTTATTTTATTCATGATTCTTGGTATTTAAGGGAAACTACAATGTGAGTTGGAAAAGAATATATCTATGTCTGCTACGATATCAAAGAAACATTTTAATCCCAGCTCCACTAAAAAACCCTAACAAGAGACATTGCATGATTTTGGAAAAATGACAGTGAAAATGAATAAAAAGAAGCATCACAAAGGCCAAATTATCCCCAAAAGGTGGTGCTGGTAGGTCAGCACTGTTTCTTGACTCACACGTGAAAGTCACAACACGCTTGAAAATACTTAGCGCTCAAAGAAATATCCGACACAGAGAATTGCTTTTATACGGTGGGCTTCCTTGGGACAAGGACTAAACTCAGATTCTAATACAGCACTTAGAATAATAGCAAACGCACAATGAGTATCTGTTGTATTGACACGTTCTTTTTATAACCGATGTAGTGAATTCTTGGTAACTCGTCTGTTATATAATATCTGGTGGTTAGGTTATTGCTGAAGAGCATTTTGCACCCCATCTGCTGCTCTTCAGTGGCATTTAACACCAGAAAAATATGAATGCGTTTGTTTCTTATTCAGCTCCCTGACCCTCAAGAACGTAAGGGGTTCCATTTATTTTGTTCAGCGCTGTGTCCCCAGCGCCTAGAGCAGTGTCTGGAACACAGTAGGTGCCAATAAACACTCACCATATGACTGGATGAATGAACTTGAAAAAGATCGGGTTCAGCTGTGAAAGACAGTTACTTAGCCATGTGTTAAAAAGAAAGCATGAATTTAAGTGGGTATCATGAGCTAACTCCATTAAAAGGAAGTAGAGACGAAACTCTCAGTCTCCTTGGAAGGAAGTCCATCACTTAGGCAACATCTAAAATGCAAAAATCAAGAAACAGTAGTGTAGGCACTTTACTTGGAATCATAAAGGTAAATTGCAGAAGGAAGACCCAAAAGGCTTAAACAGGATGCTTTTGGGAGCAGGGGGGATTAGGGCATGGGGCCGCCATGTTTCTTTATAAACTTTGTAATATGTTCAAATGTTTTAGACAATGCTTACATATCACTTGGATTAAATTTTTAAAATAACTAATGAAAGATAGCCTTGATTTGATGTTTTATAAGATGTCATTAAATCCACAGGTTTATTTAATTTTGTTAAATCTAGGCAACTGTTTTAGTACTTTTGAAAATTAAATTACACTTTTTATTTTGAAATACAGATTCACATGCAGTGCTAACAAATACTACTGATAGATTTTGTGTATTTTTACCTCGTGTCCTCCAATGACAACATCTTGCGAAAACTATACTACAATGTCACAATCAATTGACATTGGTCCAGTAGAGACAGAACATTTCCATCACCACTAGGATCCCTCATGTTGAAACTTGTCGACACACACTTCCCTCCTAGCTCCCCAAGGAGGGGAGTTTCCTGACCCCCTCATCTTACCCCATCCTTAACCCCTGGAAAACATGAAACTCTTTTCCATTTCTACCATTTTGTCATTTCAAGAATGTTATACAATGAAATCATAACGTATGTAACCTCTAGCTTGGGCTTTTTCACGCAGCATAATTCTTCAGAGATTCGTCCAGGTTGATGGTTATATCAACAGTTTGTTACTTTTTATTGCTGAGTAATATTCCACGGTAGTGGCATTATTTGTTTAACCATTCACGTATTGAAGGATATTGGGGTGTCCCCAGTTTTCAGCTACTACCAAAAAAACCCCAAACAAACAAACAAGATTGCTATGTACTTTCTTGAACAGATTTTTGAGTAAACATCAACTTTCATTTCTCAGATATAAATGCCCAGAAATGTAGTCACTGGATCATATGGTAGTTGCATGTTTAGTTTTTTTTAAAAAACTGCCGCGGCGCCTGGGTGGCTCAGTCGGTTAAGCGTCCGACTTCAGCTCAGGTCAGGATCTCGCGGTCCGTGGGTTCGAGCCCCGCATTGGGCTCTGGGCTAATGGCTCAGAGCCTGGAGCCTGCTTCCGATTCTGTGTCTCCCTCTCTCTCTGCCCCTCCCCCGTTCATGCTCTGTCTCTCTCTGTCCCAAAAATAAATAAAAGAAAAGAAAAAAACCTGCCAAAACATTTCCTAGAATGGCTTTACCATTTGACATTCTCACCTGCAGTGTATGAGTGATCCAGTTTCTCTGGACCCTTGCCAGCATTTGGTGTTGTCACTACTTTCTTATTTTAGCCTTTCTGATTGGTGTTTAGTGGTTTTAACTTACATTTCCCTGATAGCCAATGATGTTGAACATCTTTTTCATGTAGTTATTCGTCGTCTCTTTGGTGAAATGTCTCTTCATGCCCTTTGCCCGTTTTCTAATTGGGTTATTTCTTTCACTGTTGCATTTTGAAAATTCTTCGTATGTTTTAGGCTATTCTTTTGGCAGGTATGTAGCTTGCAAATATATTTCCCCAGACCGTAGCTTGTCTTTTCCTCCTCTGAATAAGATATTTTGCAGAGCTAAACTTGTTCATTTTGATGAAGTCCACTTTAACCATTTTTGAAAATAAATTATGCTTTTGGTGTTAAATCTGAGAATATTTTGCCTAGTCCTAGATCCTGAAATTTTTATCTTTTTTCCCCAAAGCTTTATAGTGTTAAGTTTTACATTTAAGTCAATTATCCTTTTTACATTAATTTTTTATTAGGTGTGAGGTTAAGGTTTGGTTGTGGGGTTTTTTGTTTTTTGTTTTTTGTTTTGGCGGGGGGTGGGGGGGTTGCTTATGATTTCTCCAGTACAATCAATTGACATTGATCCAGTAGAAAAAGTGATTTGTTGAAAAAGTGATCTTTCTCCCACTGAATTACTTTTGCACCTTTTTCAAAAATCAGTTGGGCCAATTTGTGGGTTTATTTCTGGCTTCTATATTCTGCCCCAGTCATCTATGTAACTGACCCTCTGCCAATACTACACAAGTCTTGATGACCGTAGTTGCATAATGTCTTAAACTCACGTATGCTGATTCTTCTCACTCTAGTCTCCTTTTCAAAAGTGTGTTAACTATTCTAGTTCTTTTGCATTTCCATATTGATTTTAGAATGATTTTGTCTATATCTACAAAAAAAAATTTGCCGGGATTTTGATAGGAATTGTGTTAAACCTGAACATCAATTCCAGAAGAATGTTCACCATGCTCAGTCTTCCAATCCATGAGTACAGTATGTGCCTCCATCATGTAGATCTTCTGTTATTTCTTTCATCAGTGTTTGGTAGTGTTCAGCACACAGGTCCTGTATGTGTTTTTGTTTGACTTACACCTCGGCATTTCATCTATTTGAGCGATTTTAAATTTTTTTTTTTCAACGTTTTTTATTTATTTTTGGGACAGAGAGAGACAGAGCATGAACGGGGGAGGGGCAGAGAGAGAGGGAGACACAGAATCAGAAACAGGCTCCAGGCTCCGAGCCGTCAGCCCAGAGCCTGACGTGGGGCTCGAACTCACGGACCGCGAGATCATAACCTGGCTGAAGTCGGACGCTTAACCGACTGCGCCACCCAGGCGCCCCTATTTGAGCGATTTTATTTTATTTTATTTTATTTTTTTAAATTTTTTTTTTCAACGTTTATTTATTTTTGGGACAGAGAGAGACAGAGCATGAACGGGGGAGGGACAGAGAAAGAGGGAGACACAGAATCGGAAACAGGCTCCAGGCTCTGAGCCATCAGCCCAGAGCCCGACGCGGGGCTCGAACTCACAGACCGTGAGATCGTGACCTGGCTGAAGTCGGACGCTCAACCGACTGCGCCACCCAGGCGCCCCTTTGAGCGATTTTAAATAGCAAGGTAACTTTTCCAGCTTTATTGAGATCTAATTAACAAATAAAAGTGTATGTACTTAAAGCATACGACTTGAAGATCACTGTGAAATGATTCCACAATTAATCAGCACATCTATCACCTCACCTAATTGCCTTTTTGCGTGTGTTTGGTGGGAAAGCTTAAATTGTACTCTCAGTAAGCAAATTTAGAGTATATAGCACAGTATCATTAACTATAGGCACTATGCTTTACGTTAGATCCCCGGCACTTATTCCTGATATAACTGAAAGTTTGTGGCCTTTAACCAACATCTCTGCACTTCTTCCACCAACCCCAGCCCCAACCTCTGGCACCTAGTATTCTACTATCTGCTTCGCTGGATTTGACTTAAAAAAAAAAATCCATATATGAGTGAGATCATACAGTATTTGTCATTCTCTGTCTGGCTTATTTCACTTAGCATAATGTCCTCCAGGCTCATCCATGTTGTCACAAATGACAGGCTTTTCTTCTGTTTTATGGCTAAATAACTATATATGTATACCACATTTTCTTTATTTACAATACTTAGGTTGTTTCCATACAGAGCTATTGTGAGTAATGCTGCAATAAACATGGAAGTGCAGATATCACTGTGAAGATATTGATTTCATTTCTTTTGGATATAAACACAAAAGTGGGTTTATTGGATCATGTGGTAGGTCTAGTTTTAATTTAATTTCAGTGTCTCCGTGTTCGTGCTCGTATATAGAAATACATTGGATTTTGTATGTTTATCTTGTATCATATGACCTTGCTAAAGTTCACTTATTAGTTCTAAGAGGGTTTTTTAAATTATTTCTTATAATTTCTATAATTTTTATTATTTCTTACAATCACGTCATCTGCGAACAGAGACAATTTTATTTCTTCCTTTCTAGGCTGAATGCCTTTTATTTCTTTTTCTTGCCTTATTGCACTGTCTAGAACTTTCAGCACAATGTTGAGTAGAAGTGGCAAGAGTGGGTATCCTTGCTTTTTTCTTGATCTTAGGAGGAAAGCATCCAGTTTTTCACTATTAGGTATTATGATAACTGTCTGTTTTATGTAGATACTCTTAGCAAGCTGAGGAAGTTCCCCTCTGTTATTTTTCTAAAAACTTTGTCATGAATGGGTATTGAATTTTTTTAAAAAATTTAATGTCATAAAACATACATAGCTTAAAATTTATCATTTTAAGCATTCTACAGTGACATATGGGACATTCACTACCTTGCACAATCATCACTACTATCCATTTCCAGAACATTTTTTTCACACTGAAAGGGAACTCTATACCCATTAAGCAGTCATTCCTCATATCCTCTTTCTCCCAAGGGTATTAAATTT
Organism: Panthera uncia; assembly: GCF_023721935.1. Classification (NCBI taxonomy): domain Eukaryota; kingdom Metazoa; phylum Chordata; class Mammalia; order Carnivora; family Felidae; genus Panthera; species Panthera uncia. The sequence continues at coordinate 48,207,961 of NC_064818.1, forward strand.
TGTCAAATGCTTTTTCTGCCTCAATTGATAGAATCATATGATTTTTCTTTTTTCAGCCTGTTAATAGGGTGGATTAAAATGACTTTCACATAGTGAAACAGCTTTTGTATTTCTGGAATAAACTCTACTTGGTCATCGTGTATAATTGTTTTTATATATTACTAAATTGTGTTTACCAATATTTTGTTCCTGATTTTTGCATCTGTACTCATGAGGAATTTTGGCCTACAGTGTTCCCTCTTTTTTGTATTATCTTAGTCTGGTTTTGTATCAGGGTAATACTAGCAATTATATTGAAAGGAGTTTGCTCCTGTTGTATTTCCTGGAAGATATTGTATAAAATTGGAGGTAATTCTTCTTTAAACATTGGTACCACTCTCCAGCGATACCATCTGGGCCTGTAAATTTCCCTTTTGGGAGGTTTTAAATTATTACTTCAATTTCCTTAACAGTTATAGGGCTATTCAAATGATCTATTTCATATTCAGTGAGTTGTAGTAGTTTGTGGTTTTTGAAGAACTTAACCATTTTATATAAGTTGTCAGATTTCTGTGTGTAGAGTTTCCCACAGTGTTCCCTAATATCCTTTGGTGTTCTCGGGGTCTGTAGTGATACCCTGTTTTATTCATAATATTGGTGATTTTTATTGGCCTTTTTGAAGAATCAACTTTTTGTTTCACTGATTTTCTCTATAGTCTTTCTGTTTTCAATGTCAGTGATTTCTGCTCTTATTTTCATTATCCCCTTCTTTCTACTTGCTTTGGGTTTATTTTGTTCTTCTTTTTCTAAGTTCTTGAGGAAGAAGTGTAGATTACTGATTTAATATGGTTCCTCTTTTCTTTCTTTTTCAACTCCAATTTTATTTTATTCTATTTTTTTACGTAGGCGCCATGCCCAATGTGGGGCTTGAACTCATGACCCTGAGGTCAAGAGTTAAAGACTCTACCAGCTGAGCCAGCCAGGCACCCCTGGTTCCTCTTTTCTAATGTGTACATTCAGTGTTATACATGTTCCTCTTGGTCATACTTTAGCTGTTTCTTACTAATCTTAATACATTACATTTTTACTTCATTCAGTTTTACTTCTTTTGACATTTTGTCTTTGACCTATGAGAGTTTGAATCTGAATCTTCCTGTGTGGCCCCTATTGACACCATGGGATGGAGGGGGCTCATTCCTGCCCAGTGGAAATGAGTGTCCTGGCTCTCTACTTGGTCCTCTCTCACATTACCCCTACAGGGAGCTGGGGCACCTCATTACAGCCTGGTGACAGTGGAAGTCTACGCTATTCAGCCTTTGATGACAAAGGGGGCAGTGGGACCACAATCTTTTGTGTGGTATTTGGTTGGAGTCACTGATTATCATCTAAAATTTTCTCTCCCTTTTGCAGAGAAGGAAATGGAGAATGGGAGATGGGAAACCCTGTCCCAGACCTCCCAGCTGGGAGGAGTGGAGCTGTGTTGACAGCAATACCCAGCACCTGCACAGCTCGGTGAGCTCCCCAAGGAGGGGCTGGTTCCCACAACTGCCAGCAGGGGGTCTGTGCTTGGGCAGGGCAAGGGGCTAAAGATGAGCAGGAATGATCTGCTAGTTCCCTGCTCAAAAGCCATTTTGGCCTCATGTCTCCTCCAGAATAAAATCTTACCTCCTCAGGCTGGTATCCAGGGCCCCTAAGACTGACTCTTCTAAAAGGATCAACCAGGTCAACTCTTGCTCTGAACCCTAGTGTCCTGCACTTAGAATGGAACCTAGGCCATATGCTCTTGAGGCCAGCCACCTACTTCTCTGGTCTTCCTGTTTTCCTGGCTCACTTGACTCTGTGTGCTCCCTTCTTCTTCTTGCCTGAACACTCCATACCCATATCTGCCACAGGGCCTTTGCTCTGCTCTTCCCTCACCCTAGACAGCTGTTTGCACAGCTGGCTTCTCCTTGTCACTGCCTCAACAGAGAGGCCTACATTTTTTTTTTAATTTTTTTTTTCAACGTTTTTAATTTATTTTTGGGACAGAGAGAGACAGAGCATGAACGGGGGAGGGGCAGAGAGAGAGGGAGACACAGAATCGGAAACAGAGGCCTACATTTTTTATGATGCCCCACCTTGCCAGCCCCTGTCACTCTCGTTCCCATTACACTATTTCATTTTTTCTCTTTTTTTCTTCTCTTTTTAACATCTTTGTTTTTCACAGGGCCCTGCTTTCAAGATCTGTATTCATACCGAAAACCAAGAGCAAGCTAGCTTTTGCCCTGCTGCTTCATGGGTGCTGTTTCATTTTCTTCATAGCGCACATCTCACTCTAAATTTTTCTGATGTGTATTTGTTTATATGTTTATTTTCAGTCTTCTCTTTGGGGCCCCACGGGACAGGCTTGTTTTGTTTCAGCTCAGGCTCAGTAAGCAACAAATAGATGTATGTGTGCTCAGGGCTGGCTGGCTCCAGCCTCTTGGACACTGTTGGGTGCTGTCTGTAGGCCCGCGTGGTGCAGGCCAGACTGGCCAGGGTCTCTGTGCTGGGGGAGCAGCAGCACATGGGCAGAGGCCAGGCCTGTCAGCAGGAGACCCACTGAGGCAGAGGAACTAAGGAAGCCGCTAAGAGTCCATTTTCCCTCCTTGTTGCAGCCTTGACCAGAGGGCAGGGCTCTCTCTCACCCCTCCTAGGGAAAACCAGCTGTGGTCCTTCACACACACATTAGTCCTGCCCCTAACCCCCAACTCCCTGCCTGGAACAGGTGGTCCCAGCCCTGGAAGTGCAGGGTGGGACCAAGACCTGGCTCCTCTACTGGCTCCTGCACAGGCAGGCCACGTGTCTTGCCCTTGCTGGCCTACACTGACTGCCCTGTAAAGTGAGGTATAAAGTTCCCACAGCCCTTCTGGTACATGCCTCACCCCCTGACCTGGCTAAGGCTGCCCAGAGTCCATGGCCTGGGTAGAGCCATGGTCGGCAGCGTCCTGAAGGAGCCTCCTGGGCCAACAATTGCTCGTTAAAATGGAGCAGGCTGGTTGGGGAGACTCATCCTGGGGGAGGATACACACCCTTAGAAAAGGAAGAAAGTGTACAGAAGGTTAGCACACTACCAAAGGGTACATCCAACATGGAGCCATATGCATTATGGAGGGAAAGAGAAGGAATGATGCTGACTCTGTGTGTGGGGGCAGGGGCAGCGCTGGTCAGCGGCAGGGGACACAGACCTGCTTCAGCAGGACTACCGGCCCCCCCCCCCAGGGCTCAGCTCCTGGATGTACGCAGCCTGGTGCTGTCCACACCCAACACTTCCAACTCAGAGCTTCCTCAGCCAAGGGAGAGTGGGGGTGGGAAAGTGTCACTTCTCATTTCCTTTGACCAGTTCAAGAAGAAACAGAGCTCCGTTTTCTGAGAGGCTCATAATTAAATGAATTAAAATGTTTTCCTTCACGGTGACTTTGCCAACTCCCGTCCACCTCTCCCTGGCCCCGTTCCCAGCAAGTGGAGAGAGGCTGGGAGGATGCAGAGTGACATATTGTGTGCCTCCAGAGCAATTAGCTTGTGCATCGTCATTTTGGGGAGAGATTTATGGCCGGCGTTCGGAGCATTCCAGCCCAGACCTCTGAGGCCTGGATTCGTCTGCTGGGGAAGTTCCTGGAAGCGGAGCCTCAATATTAGTTCCAATTACAGTCAGATGAGAGCCCATTCGTAAGGATTGCCTTCGACAGGCTCCTCTCCTGTCGCTCTGGTCTGACCTTGAGCCACCATTGCTGCCACCAGCCTCAGAGAGGGAGGAAAACTCTCTGGGCTCAGCCCCGGTTCCTAGCAAGCCGAGGAGGCAGGCCATGGGTGTGCTGGACTTTGACAGGGAGAGCTGCGGAAGCACATGGAGGAGGAATGGGGAAGACTAAAGATGTCTCGGCATCTTGCTTCTCCGCAGATGCTTCTGGAAGGGTGGCAATGCAGGGGGCACTGCCCATGGTCTGAGATCTCCCAGGCCCCGGGACCATCCTTTGACCTTGTTTCTGAAGTAGACTGTGTAGTCCCAGAGCAAGGGCCCGAGTCCTTTAGGGACCCAGGAGGCATTGCAGCCACAGCCTCCAAAGAGTCCTCACTGGGCACAAGGACCAGAGCTTACTATCTGGCCATCAGCGTCCTTTCAGCCGAGCCGTGCCCCTGAGGGGTCTTTGGGTGAGCTGGGCTGTCAGTGGCCAACACACACACCCATTAGCACGTCTGCAGATGGATATTCCTCATGGCACCAAGACCCCAAGGACTAAATAAAAACCCAAGGAAGTAATTACCTGCGTATTGATTATGGATTAGGCTAACGACATTACTAATTACATCTAAAGATGTGTATCCACTGCAGCAGCCTGTTAATGGCTTGCATGAGGTATTAAAGCGCTAATTAGGAAAAATAGGTTTCTCACCAGCTGTGATTACAGGATCCCTGGAGAAGGAAGAAGGAAGATCCCCCGAGAGGCCCAGCTTTCCTTCAGTGGAGGCCTCAATCAAGAGCCAAGTCCATCATCCAAGACTGGACATTTCCATCCACCTGACAGATGCTCCTTGAGCTCCTGATGTCTTTCACGAGCGGGCTGAGGGGGCTGAAACTGGGCTCAACCGCCACAGGGCGTTGAGAAGGAGACACAGGCCTGTGCAGATGGGACAGGATGGCCCCAAGAGGGACACATTCTGGGCCTGGTAAACAACCTGAGAAGCCTCAAGCCCCTTCCAGAGAGGAACAAGAGGTTCCTGTAAATCATCTGGTCTAGATCCTTCTTTCAGACACAGAGAGGTGGAGTGAGCTAGCAGGTGGTGACGTGAGGCCCAGGGCCCAGATGCAGCCTGCACCCTTTCAACCGTGGTGGCTCACGGTGGTCAGGGACTGGGCCCCTTCCTCCAGGACGGGAAGGTGGGGAAAGCACTGGGTCTCTCCATCCACAGGGATTTCTTGTGCTTCTCCCTCTACTGAGGCCGCCTCTCCCCTTCCCATCCCTGCCACTACCTACACTTTACTCGCCTTTTGGTTTCTGCTTAGAGTAACTCCTGGAAGCCTCCCCTGCATTATCCTGACTGGGCTTGCAGAGGCCCCCCTCCTGGGACACACCATCAATAGAAGGCTGATGTCCATCTTCCTCTCTTTAGACCATAAGCTCAATGAACAGTGACTGAGCAGACCTGATTGGATAAGAGGGGATCAAGATATCTATCTATCTATCTTTCTATCTATCAATCATCTATCTATGTATCATCTATCTATCATATCTCTCTCTCTACCGACCTAGTTACTTATCTAATGATTTATTTGGCTTTACAACAATTCCTGAGCATTCTCTATATTTTCAATGTTATAGGATCTTATCTCTGAAGAGCATCTTGTCCTCATTAGATTTTCTTTCAAGTTACTGCATTTTAATTACTCAAGGAATACATTAATGCAGTTTTTTGTTAAAACTTCAGACCTTATAGATAAAGTTAAATGCCCCTCTTGCCACCATCCACAACCTCAGAGGGGGCACAGGTATAGATTTGATGTGGATGCTTCTAGACCTTTTGGTGTGTTTTTGTACATACGTTTGTACCCGCAGAAATATAGAACGTTTGGTGTGCCTGCGTATGTGTGTGTATGTGTTGCACATGGGGCATGCATCTCCTGTCCTGTGTGCAGAAGGAGAGCATGACAAAAATGGTGGGAGGACAGTCTAACCTCTTCAGGGATGGTTTTATTTGACTGTCTTGATAAAAAATAAAAAATGAGGGGTGCCTGGGTGGCTCAGTCAGTTAAGCATCTGACTTCGGCTCAGGTCATGATTTTGCAGTCTGTGAGTTGAAGCCCCACATGGGGTTCTGTGCTGACAGCTCAGAGCCTGGAGCCTGCTTCGGATTCTGTGTCTCCCTCTCTCCCTGCCCCTCCCCGACTTGTCCTCTGTCTTTCTCTGTCTCTCAAATATAAATAAATGTTAAAGAATAAAAAAAAGCCTCTAATGAAAAATGATAGCACTGGACTGTTATGAAATATAATGTGGACTGTGACTTACGTATGTTCTCAGTTGATACAGCTCATTTAGAGGCCATGACACAAGATTGCCAACAGTTACCATTTTTCCCCTTCTGGGACACGCATTGAGATGTTGGGGAGCCCATTGAGGGTACTGGGACCGCAGGCTCCCAATTCTCTACCATATCTCTCCCCTAATTTTGGTTCAGCCGATGGTAAGCCAAGTCTTCCTGGCACCTACACAGGCCTAGTGTACCCAGTAGGCACTCAGTCAACACTTCGGGAAATGGAATGAATCCAGCGAGAGCCACGTACGAACAAGCAGCATCCAGCCGGTGGCACCAGTCAGGACAGCACAGTCCAATGGGGGAGCGTCTGATTGTCTATTTATAAAGGTGGGGAAGGGGCTAAGGAGACCAAAAGAGGAATGACCAGTGACCTCTTGAGGTGTGAAGGGACAAAGGCGGGGTAGCTGTCACCCGGAGATGGGGCTTGACAGAAGCCAGGGGTTTGCTAGAGAGTCCCGCCAACCATGGGAAACTGGAGGTGGAAGAATAGGGAGAAGAAATGCTCCCCGGTCACTGTCTGCTTCCTGCTGGTGCCTCCCGATGTCTGAGTTAAGCAGGAGCCAGAGGCCAGGGAGACTGCACTGGGACAGATGTGTGTGGATGACATGTGGCCTGCCCGGCTCCTTGGAGCCATCCGCAGGGTGGGAGGAGGAGGAGAAGGAAGAGGAGGGGGCGGGCTCCATCCCTGGCCTCCCAGTGGCCCCCAGCAGCAAGTCTGTGCCCTTTCTGACATCTGGCTCAGACCTTCCACCTGCAGCCCCAACCTGGGCAACGTCAGCCACCTCAGGGCTGCCAAACAGCCACCGCCCTCCGGCAGCAGTGGGGGGGGGGGGGGGGGGGGGGGGAGCACATACCTGGGCATTTGGCCAGGTGCAGGAAGGTGGGGAAACTGTAGTGTGCCTCTGTTCCTCTACAGTGGTGACATCAGCTGGTGACATCACTGGGCTGGCCCTGCAGGTGGAGGGCGTCACAAGTTCAAATAACTCATTGGGGATGGGGGTTAGGGATGGCGTCAACAGTAGGGGCTGTGCCAGGAACACTCCTGCTGATTACTGAGGGGCCTGGGCGGGAGGACAAAACCTTGTGCAGCTGTCTGAGGTTGTGACCCCAGCTCTGTGCTCAGGAAGGGTCTGTGCACAGCTGGGCCGTCTCTGAGTGTGTGTGTTGGGGGGTGGTGTGCCTGGGCCCTCGCATGTGGGTCCACAAGGACGCTGCAGGTCAAGGGCATCAAACTCTCCACAGGTGTTCCCTTTCCAGCAGAAAGGCTTGGGGGCACTTTCGTTTCTTACAGAGGGAAGACCCCACCCCACCCCCTGTCATATTTGGGCTGGAGGTCAGCCCACACCTGCCTTCTGTCGCCCAGGTGCCTCCTTTCTACCCTCAGGCCATTCCCCGCCTCTCCTGCCTCCAGCCTCTCCCCTCTACACCACCCTGTACATGGGGGTGGGGGAAGAGGCTCCAAAGCAAAAGTCCACATCCGGCTCACTTGCTCTGTCAGCTCCGTCTGCCTCAGAATAGAGCGCAGAGTAGGGGCAGGCACTGGGAGGGGGCAGCTGGCCATCCTGTTGCTCTGAGGATGCAGCGTGTCCTTCCGTGTCCCCTGGAACCCGGGGTGGGGGGGCCCAGGCGAGGGATGGGGCTGGTGGCCTGCCTCCACACCCGCGCTCCCACCCCACCCCCGATGGCAGCGCGCACCCTCTGGCCCACGCCCCCAACTCCCCTCGCAGCCACGGTCTCCCCGACTTTCCCAACACCCCCCCCCCCAGAGATAACACCTTGGCCTCCCTTTTGCCTCAGGAGCCTGATTGGTCACCTCCGTGCCCCTTGCAGAGAGAGACCAGGCCACCGCACAGGGCCTGCAGGGACGGACGCAGGGGCGACCGGGCCCCGGTGCGTGGTTGTGAGCGCAAACCCCCGTGTGCACACGAGACACGCGGGCCGAACGAGCGTGGGGCTGCTCGGCTGGGTGGAGACCGGTCCACGGGGCAGCGGTTAACGCGGACTGTGACTAAGGCTGCAAGGGGACACGGATGGCAACTGTGCGGGACACGTTGTGGGCAGGAGCGTCGGCCGGGCCAGCGCAGGGACCAGGGCGGAGCGTTCAACCAGGAGGCTAGGCTGAGCGGTTACCAGACGACCCAGAAGGACTGGAGCGCTGGCTTTCCTCTCAGCCGCTGTGGGGACGCTCCCCTGCCCTCCTCTAACCCCTCCCCCAGCTCCTCGCGGGCCCCGCCTCCGTCCCCCCCCTCCCCACCTCGTTAACCAGCGTGTGGTGGTGGAGATTGGCAGACCGGAGGGGGTTAGAACGACTGAAATCCTGCCTGCCTCTGAGAAGCAGTGACAGGGGAAGATGAGCAGCTTGGGACCCAGTAAGCCTGGGGTCAGAGAGGAGGACAGGGCATCAGAGGACGAAAGCAGGGCCTAGACAGGAGGCCTTTTATCCCTTTGGAGAGACACGGTCAAGATTAGTATGAAGCGGGTGTGGAGCCTTTCTTCTTTGAGCACAGCCTTCTGCCTTCTTCTGGGAGAGGAGAGCCCATGACCAGAAAGAAAGGAAACAGCAGGAATGGATATGGGGTCCCCGCCAGGGTTTTCAGGGCTGGTGCTCCAGGTCTCCTTGGTCCTGTGATCTTATTCCAAGGTGCCCCATCCCACCAAGGGGCAGGAAGCACACAGTGACTAGGAGTCACCCCAGGGAGGATTCTGCCGTGCCCAGTGACCATTCACCTCCCCAGCATCCCCAGCGCCACTGTCCTGAGCAGGCTCTGGTCTCCTCCTCCGATGACCACAACACTCCCTTCTCGGTCTTCCCACCTTTGGTCCAGGCCCTCTCAGGCCACCCTCCCACAGCCTGGAGGGGGTACTCCCTGGGAGTGGCAGTTCCCAAGAGTGTATTCTATGGATCAGTGACCCACAAAGTCCCATGTAAATGGAAAAGGCTGCGCTCCCCCCTACCCCTCTGCTCATTGCCAACTTTTCTTCTCAATGTCTAACATAGATTCACTGTGTTGGTGAGAAGACAGAGCCTCCCACAGCAAATAAACACATTTAGTTTGGAGTCATGCGGTGTTTCCTATATCTGTTTGATCATGGGGTCCTTTTTCATCCAATGCATTTTGAAAAAAAGCTAACTAAAGTACACATCTGATCATTTCTTCCTTCAACACTTGAGTGCCTCCTTGCACCAGTGCTTTTTGCCCTATGACCTCCATGGTTCTTGCCTTGCCTTCAAGACACAGGTCCCTTGCCTTGCCTGGCCCTGAACTCTCAGCCTGGGTTCATCTTCCACCACACCGGGCACACAGGCCCACCGCCTGACGTCCATGCACTCTCTAAACACAGTGTGAGTGGGAGGTCTCCAAACCTTTGTTTCAGCCCTTCTCCGGTGCTCTCTCCCATCTCTTCTTCCATCCACCCAATTCTAACTCATCACTGAAATCTCAGAAGCTGTCTTCTCCCTGAAGCCCTTCTTGATCTCACAGTCAGGATGACTCACTCCAGATGGGCACTGCTTCTTTATTACCCCTTCTTGTCTTCAGCCAGGCACTCTCCCTCTCCCCCAAAGAGTAATCCTTCAGGAAGAGTTCCAAGTCTGATATGACTCTTTATCCCTTCCAACCCCACCTCATCCTGATCCCACACAAGGCTGGTCTAATGATATTTCTATCAATCAATCAATAAATGTTGAAATCACTGCTCCCTCCTCTTCTGTCTTGCCTCTGGGAAGAGCCCCAAGAGGCCAGGAAGAACACACGTCTGGGAGTTCCTTTCACAGGAGCTCTGGGATTATGGCGTTGTCATGTGCACACTATAAGGGGTCGTATTTATCAGGGTAATGAATGTTGCTGTGTTACGTCTGGGGGCTCATTAGATCCATGTACTTAATCAAGTACAAAGTTCAGCCCTGAGTTGAGCCATCATCTAAGGAACTAATGAGGCTGTACGAGGGTCAGCAGAGACCTGGGACCCCGAAGGCCAGCACAGAGTCCTCAGGGGTGGTGAGAAATGGGGATGAGAAGGAAACAAAAGATAATAAAAGAGCCCAGAGAGGAGAGAGGAGGAGTCACCAAGGAATCCTGATGTCCTCTGGTTTTATTAGACATTTTGGGGGGAATGTACAGGAAAGTGCTAGAACAGTATAGTACACCCCTCCCCATGTCTTTCTGATGATGCTGGCTCCACACGTACTCCACTCTGGTGAAGTCAGCGGGATAATGGTCCTGCCCTGAGGACCCTGGTGCAGGACCAGGTCCCTAGAGTCAGCAGTAAGGACCAGACGTGCTAGTGCCAAGGGGGGGAAATCGCCTACAATCCCTTAGGCTGGCATGGGCCACATAGGAGCATTTGCCAACTGCAGGGTGCTGGACATGAGAGGTGACAGGATGACAAAGATGGAGGAAGAGAGGGCAGGGAGAAGCTTTAACCCCACCCAGCCTCCTCCAATCACAACTGTGTGCATGGAGCTTCCCCTTTCCTGGGTGGACTTTTCTGAAAATGAGCTTATGAGCCCAAATGTCCTCTCAGGCCTTGGTCCCCAGCACGTGTCCTTGGAGCAGCCACATCATTTGCACCGTGAGCTTGGCCCAGCCCAGCCCAGCCCAGCTCCTGGGTCAGGATCTGCATTTCCCTCAGGATCCCTAGGAGATTTGTGGGCAAAGATGTGAGAAGGGCTGATCTCAGGTGCCATCCAGCCAAGGTGACCCTCCCGTCCATGTGGTAGGCTCATTGAAGTACAAACCCATCGTAGGTATCTTGAGTCTCTCTGCCTCCCCAAAACCCACCCACATAAGTTGGTCCAAAACCTGAAGGGAGATCAGTGCTCAGTAAGGAAGAAATAAAGTAAGTGAGACCAGGTAACAGGTCAGCATTTTCTTAGGGTCTGAAAAAACAATGGTCACTCTGATTATGGGAAACTGTAGGCTGTAATCAAATATTTGCGCTGGCAACTCCACTCTCTGGTCACCAGCTGTTAGAACTCCAGCTGGACAGGAACCCAGGTCCCTCCTTGCTCAAGTAGAAGAAACAGGAGGGCTCGGTCTCCCCCTATGCCAGGGGGATGAAATTCTTCCTTGTTTCAGAGGCTTTGGAGAACATCACCCGCCCCATGTAAATGCACGCCGAGAGGCGCCAACTATTGTCATGCTCTCATTATGTGTCTTGGGATTCCGACCGGAGGAGTCACACTCCAGAGAGGCAGCTGTTCTCCTCTGCAGGTGGAGCATTTGCCTGACGTCACTGGAGTTGGAGGCAGACGGTCTCCTGGACAGCCAGGGACAAGGGCGGTGGCCTTCCAAAGGAGCCACCTGCCACAGCCTGACAGATTGACATAAGGAAGGTGGACTCGGCCTGTTCCTGGCCTTGTCCGACCAGCGGAAGAGGATTGAGAAATGTGTCTGGCGGTGGTGCCACAGGAGAATGCATAAGTAGCCAACTCGCTTACTGGAAAAGAAATGACCTAATCCACCAAGCTAGCCTGAATCTTAATGGGAAGACCATGCAGTGGGGTAGGAAGGCTGGCCAGAAGGCCTTGGCTGTGCCCGAACTGTGGGTGCTGAGTGCCTTCCACCTCATGCCCTGCCCTGGAAGCATCAGAGCCCCTTAGAAAAAAGCAGTGGCTCTGAAAATGCCACTTCTTAAGCCAAGAGCCAGCCTGGGAGAGTGAAATGCACCCAAGAAGGGCTGAGGCTTAAAATGAGGGTGCTCAGCAGGAACCCAGACTGCAGTGACCTGGCCAGCCTGCCACCCTTTCAGATGGGAAAGAGCCCAGAAAGTTTCGAAGACAGTGAAGCCCACCAGTGCGCTTTGAGAGAACATCCATCCCTCTTCTTTCTTCATTATGCTGATGATATACATTTGTCACCAATAAATAAGCAAACAGGACAGACAGAAATGCCTCATGGTCCCACACACAGACATTGCATTTGAGTGGATGCTGTGCTGCAGGGCACCAGGACCTCGCTGGTATGGAGGCTGCTGGTCCAGGGACTACACTTTGAGTAGCAAGGCCCTGCCAGATATTTTCAAATATGCCTGTATATACATTTTTGTTTTAAAAATTTCCCATAGGGTACATACTATTTTTCAATAGGACTCAGTTTAATAACTTATTATGACTCCCTTTTGATATAAAAAATATACTTCAGTAATAAATAGTGATGGCTACACAGAATTCCAATGTATGCAAGTTCCAGAATTTAGCCACTCTCCTATTGTGGGACACATGGGTTCTTTTCAACTTATCTTCCATATTAAATAGCCCTCACAAAGATAAGTCTTGTGACTAAACCTTATCATACATCCTAAACTCTTTCTTTAGAATTTCAATAGGTAAAATTAAAGGCATGCATAATTTGGGGACTTTCCACAGAGATTACCAAACTGCCCTCTGAAAAGGTTTACCAACAAACACAGACCCCAGCAGTGTACCAGTCACTCTCACTTAAAACAATTATTCAGAGAAAGAAAATCAAAGGACAGCCTCAGGTTTCTGTCTCAATTTTTGCTACATCAGGAAAGTCATACATTTTCCTAGTGAAAGAGCATGGAATCTCACTTCCTCATTTATTTCACATTTATCTACTACTTCCTGTGCAATGAGGTATTGCAGCAGGCACTGGAGGGGCTCAACTCAATGTAGTCACCGTTTAGAGAAGAACTAAGACCCAGTAAAAATGGTCTGTTCTCCCCAGTTTTCTCCAAATTCTCTTTGATCCTGAGAAACTTACTTCTAAGATGATGGGACATGTCCCAAAATGATTTGGGACCTGGTGAATTTGAAGTGTCTCTGGGACAGCCCAGTGGAGATGCTTGGTAGAAACCTAGACAAGGGGGTCCAGAAAAGTGGGTCACTATGATGGTTAATTTTTTGTGTCCACTTGACTGGGCTAAGGGATGCCAGACAGCTGGTAAAACATAATTTTGGGTATTCCTGTGAGGGTGTTTCCAGAAGAGACTAGCATTTGCATTGGTGAACTGAATAAAGCAGATTGCCCTTCCCATCATCCAATCCACCAAAAGGTGGAGGAAGGGTGAATTCACTCTCTGCTTGAACTGAGACATCCATCTTCTCCTGCCCTTGGATATCAGTGCTCCTGGTCCTCAGGCTTTCAGACTCACATTGGAACTTGCACTACCAGCCCCCTCCTTCTCAGGAGTTCAGGTTCAGACTGAATTATACCACCAGCCTTCCTGGTTCCCCACCTTGTAGGTGACAGATCGTGGGACTCCTCTGCCTCCAAAGCTGCATAAATCAATTCCTATAATAAATCTCTTCTTATATATATATCTATATATCTCTCACTGGTTCTGTTTTACTGGAGAATTCTGACCAGTATAGCCACTTACCCTGTCTGAGTCCCAATTACCTCCTATGTAAAATGGGACCTGGGAGAAAGCTGATCTAGGAGCCCTTGGTATCCAAATGCCTGGTGTTGCAGGAAGGGCAGGTGGATGCAGCCCAGGGAAAGAAGAGCCTGAAAGCAAGGAGGGCTGAACAGAAAGTCCTGGCTGCCTGAGGGTTTCTAGGCATTCAGTGAGCAGGTGGATGGGTTGCAGAAGAGGTTAGAAAGAGGAAAATAGATACCTAGCGAAGAGGTATCATCAGAGCTCACCATTAACCCCGTAAATGCAGTTTCCCCTTGATCCACAAATCCACCTCCAAGAACTTGTCCTTCAAAGCCACTTTTACGCACGTGCTTGAATATGCATAAAAAATTAATATTTTTTGTAAGAGAGAAAAATTGGAGGCAACCCCAGTGCTTAAGGCAGCACCTGGCATGCAGTAGCACTTTGTACCACTCATTGAATGAAGAACAAACTCAATTTCATTAGTAGGACTATTGATTACTTAAATTATGGGAAGTCCATTCCAGTGAGAACTCTGCTGCCATAAAAATAAAATAGACTTATATTCAGAGGTATCTATGCTACACTGCAAAGTGAAAAAAGTAAATCACCAAATGGTTCGGATAAGCATGGGCTCCTTTCTGAAAATACCTATGTGTATATATGCATCTATACCTATGTACTATACATTATACATGTACATTCATGTGCAAGGGGGTTGTTGAGTGCTCTCAGGTGGAACCCGTAAGGGATGAGGGAAGCAGGGAAGGGACAGGGAAGAAGCCAGGCAAGATCGTGGGTCCAGCCTCACTTGATCCCACCAGGAGCTCTGGCACATGAATGGCACCACAGAGCTGCCCACCTCATAGCAAGGAGGTCAGGCTTTTGTACCTGTATTATTCAGTCATTGGTTGGGAGTTACCCCATGGGATGGGCAAGAATTTCCAGACATTGCTCGATGAGGCAGATCATTTCTGCTGAGGGTGGCTCTCCAAAAGAGGATGCAACTCTGAACCAATAGCAGCCTGGATGGTACACTGGCCAGAGGAAGAAAATCTAGGCAGCACCAACAGTATCTAACACAGATATATAGGTGTGTGTGTATTTTTGCAGGTGCACAGAAAATAATCTGGATGGATATCCACCAGGGTGTCAATAGTGGTCACCCCTGAAAATGGAAATCAGGGTTGGAGGAAGGCAATGAGAAAAGAAAATTGTGTATTTCACTTAACATACTTATGTATTAGTTGCATTTTCCTGTAACCAGCATGTATTACATTTGTAATAAAAAAACAGAGTTAAAAGCTGCAGACAGGCCAAGCCATATAAAAATGGAGCAAAACCCCCCATGGGATGCATTGTAAGAGCCCTCTGACTATAGGCAGTAGGAGGGTCAGGACATGGGAAGTCCAGAGGGCCATAAAACAGGGCTAGTGTCAGGTAGAGAACAGGGTGTAGAGAACAGAGCCGGCAGCCAGGAGCCATACACCCAGGGCAATATGGGGCCCCTCAGCCAAATCACCCTTTCCAGGGTTGAGATTCCTCATCTCACCTCACTCTCAGTACTCACTCTGTAATGAATTATTTTTCCTTTCTCTTGGAATGGATGACAAATTAGGAATCTTAAGGAAGCTGTGCCAGGGGCTGGGTGTTCCTTCCCAGAAGGTAAATTGTACATAAATTGTCATGAGGGAGGAGAACAGGAACTTGTCAGGAATTACACGTATTTGCTCTTGAGGTTTCTATTAGAAATTAGAGAGCCAGAGCACTTGGCCCACTCAGAGGTAGGTGGCTGGGGAGGGGGTGGTGATCAGGCAGCCCCAGAGACTGGCCCTGTGGGCGTCAGAGCCCTTGCACCTATTCCCCCACCACAGTCAAACTTGCTCTGGGCCTCCAGCTAGCAACATCCTGGTCCTCATCAGGGGATAGGAGCAGATTGAGAGCCTGACCACCAAGGGGGGGACATGGACAGTGTAGAAGGGGGTGGGACCCTGAAAACCTCACCAGTGTCCACTGGCTCCAAGCAGGGGCGATCACCCACTGGCATCTATCAGTCAGTTTGGGCTGCTATAACAAATTACCACAGACTGGGTGGCTTAAACTACAGACATTTACTTCTTATAGTTTTGGAGGCTGGATGTCCAAGATCAGGATGCTATCATGGTCAGATTCTGGTGAGGGACTTCTTCCTGGTTTATAGACAGCTGACTTCTCATTTGTATCCTCACATGACAGGGAAAAAGAGGGCTAACTCATTTCCTCTTCTTATAATGCAGGCTCCAGCCTCATCACCTGATTACCTCCTAAAGACCCCCACATCCTAATACCATCCTATTGGGGTTAGGGTTTCACTATATGAATTTTGGGGGACACGAATGTTATGCAGTCCATAACAGTGGTGATATTCTAAGACAATAAACCTTCAGGGGAGACAACCTTGTGAAGGTGCTTGACAAATTTAGAACAACATGTCATATGCTGATGATGGCACTTAAGCAAATGGCTCTGGTAAGATCTGAAGGTATGGAGAGTGCTAAAGAATGTGCTCTGTTGAAGTGGATGAGCTTGTAAAAATGACTGAGAAGAAGGGCCACTCTCCAGGAAATAGATGATCCTAGAAAGGGCAGCCACACCCTTGCATTAGCTACTTGGAAACCCTCTGTGGAATGTTTCTATACCAGGCAGGCCTGTATAATGTCAAGGTAAAGGAAAGGAAATGTTAATGGTGGATGAATTAACACAACAAAAAAATATGTATGAATATGAATATAATCTGAATATGCAGAGCCAACTCTTCTATCTGTTGTTAGGAATGACAACATGTTGAGACTACACAAAATGATGCCTGGACATATAAGATGGGTGGTTGGATGGGGCGCCTGGGTGGCTCAGTCGGTTAACCGTCCAACTTCAGTTCAGGTCATGATCTCATGGTTCATGGCTTTGAGCCCAGTGTCAGGTTCTGGGCTGACAGCTCAGAGCCTGGAGCCTACTTCAGATTCTGTGTCTCCCTCTCTCTCTGCCCCTCCCCTGCTTGTACTTCGTCTCTCTCAAAAATAAACAAACATTTTTTTAAAAATCTAAAAAAAAAGATGGGTGGCTAGAGACAAACCATTGTGGGTGACTGTGAACCTAGTTTAGAAATGATGGCTGTGGTCTCACAGACCACAAGTGCCTTAACCAAATCATTATAGAGTGGGGTGTTGAGAGTTGGGGAACAAACATGGGAGTGGCATGCGATAGTAATTTCTCTTGCCCCCTCCCAGACAGACTACAAAATTTGCAGGATAATGGAAAAAAAGGTGTAGACTCCACCTTCAGCAAAAGGAGGGCATGGTAATCTATAGACTCAAAATCTGTGTAAGGACGATTAAAATAAACTGACTTTTGCTCAGAAACCACATGGGGCAATGCAGGAGAAGCTGAAACTGGAGAAGAGTCATGTCCAGCAGATCTCAGGAGACAATAACAAAATCTCCTTTCCTATGGGTAAGGGACATACTAGGAGTGATAGACTTATAACCAGACCCACACAAGGTGTAGAAGGGAGGGAGCATGAGCAGGAGGCAATGTACAAGAACAAAGGAGGAAATAGTATAAAAACATCCAAAGAGTGAGACTGGCAGTTCCCAGAAATTGTCAATGAAAAATCCGGTTCAAGACATGATGAGGTAAAAAACTGCTGGCATGCCATCAATACAAAGACAAAAATGGAGAAAAGTGAGTAAGATCAGCAAAACTTAACAGGAAAGAATACTCATCTAAAAATTGTTGCCATAAAATTGTCAATAACAAAACATCTTTCTATGAATTAAAAAAAAAAAACCAAAACTTTATGAAGCAACAACATACACGAAGGAAGATCACAAAGCAGAAATACAAGATGTGAGAATACTAAAGTGAATAAAAGAAAGTATAGACATGAATAAAACATATTATAAAGGGACATGGAAGTTAGAAACGAGACAGGCAACCAAAATGACACACACTTAAAGAGCTAAAAAGAATTTGAAAGAGAAAAAGGATTTGAGATGGAGCTCCAACTTAATATATCTGGCCTACAGATAATTGCAAATGAGTCCTCCCATTTGTTTTTAGAAAAGGTTTTCAAAATAAATCACAAAATGAAACCCAAATCAATACAGAATACAAGAGAAGCACCAAAAGATGGGCAAATGTACCAGGCAAATGTAAATAAATAAAATCATGCACTCATATACTTAGTTCTCCTAAGGATATTTTTAAAACATGTCTCACAGGAGAATGAACTATAAGAACCACACATTTCTAAACACAGGGCTTCACAGGGAAGACTCTATGCTCATCTTCTCATGCAGTGTTTAGACATGTCTCATGGTATCACCTTGGAAAACAGTGCTTAGAAGTGTTTGGTTATAGTTCAGATGTGAATGCAAAATGGTATAGCAACCTAGAACATGGTTTAGCATTTTCTTAAAAAGTTATACCTAGAGTATTATACTAAATAAATAAGTCAGACAAAGACAAATACCACATGATTTCACTTATATGTGGAATCTAAGAAACAAAAACAAGTGGATAAACAAACAAAAAGCTGAAACAGACCCATAAATAAAGGACAAACTGATCATTGCCCAACAGGGAAGGATGGGCAAAGAGGAGTGAAGGGGAGTGGTAGTCACAGGCTTCTGGTTATAGAATGGATAAGTCACTGTATTAAAGGGTGCAGCATAGGGAATACAGTCCATGGTATTGTAATAGTGTTATATGGTGACAGATGGTAGCTACACTTGTGGTGAGCATAGCATAACTTACAGACTTGACAAATCACTAGGATGTACACCTGAAATGAATGTAACATTGTATGTCAACTGTACTTCAATTTTTTAAAAAAGCTACATGTATACTTACTATATGACTCAGCAATCCTACTTTTGGGAATTTATCCTAGAAAAAAGAAAACTTAAGTTCCCCCCAACACCTGTATACAGGTACCTTAGCAGGTACCAAAAATATCACAAATGTTCCCCAATGGATGAATGTGTTACATCCATAAAATAGAATATTACTGAGCAATAACATGGAAAAAAATATTGCTACTTGGAACAAATTGGATGAATCTCAATGGCATTGTGATTAGTAAAAGTAGATGGTCTCAAAAGGTTATATACTGTATGATTATTTTAACATGTAATTTTCTAAAAGATAAAATCGTAGTGATAGAGA
The DNA here is from genome assembly GCF_023721935.1 of Panthera uncia. Lineage (NCBI taxonomy): Eukaryota > Metazoa > Chordata > Mammalia > Carnivora > Felidae > Panthera > Panthera uncia. Next base: position 48,226,540 of record NC_064818.1, read on the forward strand.
ACAGATCAGTGATTGACAGGGGCTGGGAATAGGGGGAGAGTACAAATAGCATGAGAGTTTTGTTCTTTAAGATCATAGAGTATTCTGTATCCTGATTATGGTAGAGTTTACACAGATTGATCAATCTATCTATCTGTTACAGTTCATAGACTTATATGCCAAAAGGATAAAAAAGTTAGTTTTATTGCATAATTCTTTTTTAAGTAAATGTGTTTAGTCACTTAAAGAAAATTTTAAAAAAATACCATAAGAATAAATAATAAGGGATAAATAACCAGAGACAGAAAATTTAAAAAATCATAAAGATTTACCTGGTGAATTTAATTTAAATATATTTTAAATATATTTCCCAAGTTACAGCCTTTTTTAAGAAATGGGTGATTCAGTAAATAAAATGTTTCTCTGAGCTCTTTGAGCCACTCCAGAAAATTAATTGAACACAAGGAGGGGTCACTGGAACCTTCAATCTATAGCCAATTGGTCCAAAGCCCAGGTGACAACCTGGACTGGTGATTGGCAGCTGAAGTGGGGTGGAGGAGGGGGCAGTGTTGCAGGCAGGACTGAGTGCTTAACTTACAGAATGTGATGCTATCTCTGGGTAGATAGCGTGAGAATTGAATTGAATTTTAAGATACTTATCTGGAGTCCAAAAATTGCTTGGTGATATGGGAAACCACCCCTCCCAAACACACACATATACACATTAGAATTGGTTCCAGAACCTCTAAATACCTGAGAGAATTAAAAACATATGTCTACACAAAAACTTGTACATGAAGGTTCATAGTAGCATTATTCATAGTAGCCAAAAAGGGGAAATGACCTAAATGTCTATCAACTAGTAAATGGATACACAAAATGTGGTATGGCTGTTCAATGGAATATCATTTGGCAATAAAAAATGAAGTATGGATACACGGTATAACATGACTGACCTTGAAAACATTACGATAGGCAAAAGAAGCTAGCCACAAGAAATGTTATATGATTATATATAATAATCACATATAATTATATTATACGGTTCCATTGGACACCTTGACTATAGTTCTCATGACATAAAAATAGGCATAACAGCTTCCTGCTGTTTTTAATTTTCTTTCATCCATTCCAGGGGGATGTGGAAAAACTGTCTTCCCTCTGGTTGGAGCACTTGGTGTGACAGGCATTCCTTCTGCATGAATCTTAGAAACAAAAGTGATATACCTCCATCTATTTGGGGGTAACTTCAGTTCTTGGTTTCATAAAGCACTGATTATTGCTTTGCATGAAAATCTAGAATTGCAGTCATTTCTCCAACAGCAAATCATTGTTTTCTTAATAGCAAATGTATGCTCTTTGCTCTATTTCCATGTGTTTCTGTATTATGTTATTAAACTTTCATATTAATACTTTTCATTTCAGTGCCAAATCATAACATAAGCTTTTGAAAACATTTTAAACAGCAATTAAACTAAACACATATAGTGCCGACAAAGCACGTAATTCATTTGAAGTAATGACGAAAAGAACAGCTATCATTATGTTCATATAAGCACTGACAATGACAACTAGGTCACATCTGCTGCCTCTCTGACAGCAAGTGTAAGAAGCAACTCAATTTAGAGATGTTAAAATGTGGAAAGATACCTGACTTAGAGACAATGAAATATAGTATCTCACAAGACAGAATTTAGGATAAAATACTAGGAAAAAAATACAGATGTTATAAACTACTTAAAGGAAAAAATTAAATGTACATATTACAATCATGAAGATGTGTCCCCACCATTATAGCATCAAAATATATAAAGCAACAATGGACAAAATTACAGATAAATGCACGAATCAATAATTATGCTAGGATATTTTAACATACCATTTCAGACACTGATAAATCAAGCAGACAAAATAAAATAAGCAGATACCAAGATCTGAACACCGTACTAAATAGATATATGGAGAACTCTACCTAAACCCAAGAAACAGATGATACACATTGACGTGGAGCACACGTGGGACATGTACAAAAACTGACCAGGCACAAAGACATAAAGCCTCCACAAAGTCTGAAGGGTGAATTTCACACAGAACGTGTTTCCTAAACATGATACAGTGCAACTGTAAGCAACATAAAAGAGAATTTTCCTTAATCCCACATATTTGGGAAGTAAATAATATATTACCAAAGAGACCCTGGTTTAAGAAGGAAATTAGGGAAATACTTAAAACTAAATGATAATGAAAACACAATTTGTTAAAAACAGCATTTTTCAGAGGGAAAACTATGATTTAAAATGCATTTTTTAAAACATAAGATTAAGAACATATAAGCTAAGTGCTCAATTTAAGAAACTGGAAAAAGAGCAACAAAGTAAAGCCAAAAAAAAAAAAAACAACATAAAAAAACAAAAAACAAAACTGAACAGGACAGAATAAAACTGTAACTCTTAGGACAGAGATCGATCAAATAAAACAATGACAATTAACAAAAGCAAAAATGGAATCATTATAAAAAATAATACTCATCAAGAAAAAAAGATAAGTATAAAAGCAAAAGATTACATATTAAAATCCTGCAAACATCAAACTTCATGCATTCTCTTTAATATTATTTATTTATTTATTTATTTATTTATATTTTAGAGAGAGAGAGAATGTGAGTGGGGGGAGGGGCAGAGGGAGAGAGAGAGAGAAAGAATCTTAAGCAGGCTCCAAGCTCAGTGCAGAACCGGATGCGGGGCTCAGTCCCATGACCCTGAGATCATGACTTGAGCCAAAATCAAGAGTTGGTCACTCAACTGACTGAGCCACCCAGGCGCCCCATCTCTTTAATATCAGTAATAAGAAAAGGATAAAGTTCCTGTTTTAGACTATAAGGAAATAAAGAGAAGTAAGAAGTATATGACTAGAAATTAAGATATATATATATATATATATATACATATATATATATGTATATATATATATCTATATATATTCTGTCATATATAGAGAGAGAAAGAGAGACAGAGGAGAATTTCTTAACTCTATCAAAAGACAAGATGATCCGAAAAATGGAAGGATACTTCAAGCTCTTGGCTGAGACAATATTAATTTTCAAAATGTCACTTCTCTGCCAAGGTACAAATTCAATACAGTCCCAATAAATGTAGTTACATTTTTTTTTTAGAAACTTGGATAAACAATGTAAAATTTATATGAAAGAATAAAGGGATATGAATAAGATAAGTTTTTATTTAATTTTATTTTTAATTTTTTAAAGTTTATTTATTTTTGACAGAGACAGAGTGCGAGCATGAGCTGGGGAGGGGCAGAGAGGGAGACACAGAATCCGAAGCAGGCTCCGGGCTCTGAGCTGTCAGCACAGAGCCCAACGCGGGGCTCGAACTCATGAACTGTGAGATCATGACCTGGGCCGAAGTCAGACTCTTAAACGACTGAGCCACCCAGGCGCCCCAAGATAAGTTTTTAAAAGAGCAATAAAATGTAACTTGTTTTACTAAGTAGATAGTAAGCAACACTACAAAGATATATACTGTAATACTGGTGCAGGAGCAGACAAATAGGCCAAGGGAACAGAATCGAAATCTCAGAGGTAAGCCTATATATATATAGAAATTTAAATAAACAATTTCAGTTTAGCAGAGGGTGTTGGGAAAACTGTTATGGAAATGATCAAATTGAAATGATAAAATTGAATTACTGCTTAACACAATCTACAAAGATGAAATCCAGACGGATAATAGACAAATTGTAAAATGTTAAACTCTGAAGTCAACAAAATAAAACATAAAGGGTTATGTTTATGACCTAATGATGGGAAAGGACTTCTTTAAAAAAAATTTTTTTTTAATGTTTATTTTTGAGAGAGAGAAACAGAGTGCAAGTGGGGGAGAGGCAGAGAGAGAGGGAGACACAGAATCCAAAGCTGGCTCCAGGCTCCACACTTGTCAGTACAGAGCCTGATGCAGGGCTCAAACTCACGAACCATTAGACCATGACCTGAGCTGAAATTGGACATTTAACTGCTGAGCCACCCAGGCGCCCCAATGGGAAATAACTTCTTTTTTTTTTTTAATTTACATTCAAGTTAGTTAGCCTATAGTGCAATAATGAGTTCAGCAGTAGAATCCAGTGATTCATCCCCTACATGTAACACCCAGTGTTCATCACAAGTGTCCTCCTTAATGCCTCTTGCCCATTTAGCCCATTCCCCCACCTGCAACCCCTCCAGTAAACTTCAGTTTGTTCTCTATATTTAAGAGTCTCTTATGTTTTGTCCCCCTCTTTGTGTGTATATTATTTTTGCTTCCCTTCCCTTATGTTCATCTGTTTTGTATTTTAAATTCCACATATGAGTGAAGTCATATGATATTTGTCTTTCTCTGACTAATTTTGCTTAGCATAATACCTCTAGTTCCATCCATGTTGTTGCAAATGAAAAGATTTCATTCTTTTTGATTGCCAAGTAATACTCCATTGTGTGTATATATATATATATATATGTATATATATATTTGTATATATATGTATATATATGCATATATATGTAAATGTATATATATACCACATCTTTTTTTAATTATTTTTTTTAATGTTTATTCATTTTTGAGAGAGAGAGTGCTAGTGGGGGAGGAGCAGAGAGAGAGGGAGACACAAAATCTGAAACAGGCTCCAGGCTCTGAGCTGTCATCACAGAGCCTGATGCAGGGCTTGAACCCATGAACTGCAAGATCATGACCTGCGCCAAAGTTAGACACAACCAACTGAGCCACCAGGTGTCCCTATACCACATCTTCTTAATCCATTCTTCAGTTGATGGACATTTGGGCTCTTTCCATGCTTTGGCTATTGTCAATAGTGCTGCTATAAACATGGGGGTGCACGTGTCCCTTTGTAACAGCACACCTGTATCCCTTGGATAAATACCTAGTAGTGCAAATGCTGGGTCGTAGGGTAGTTCTATTTTTAATTTTTTGAGGAACGTCCATACTGTTTTCCAGAGTGGCTGCACCAGTTTGCATTCCCACCAGCTGTGCAAAAGAGATCCTCTTTCTCTGCATCCTCACCAACATCTGTCATTGCCTGAGTTGTTAATGTTAGCCATTCTGACAGGTGTGAGGTGGTATCTCATTGTGGTTTTGATTTGTTTGGGAAAGGACTTCTTAAACAAAATCTGAAATCACAAACCATAGGCAAAAGTTGATTAATTGATGTTCATCAAAATGATAATTTTTTTAAGGAGAAATAGAAAAATACCAACAGTAGGAGAATTTAACATACAAAAGAGATCAAATGGACAAAAAATGACTAGGAATAAAGAATATCTAAGCAACATAATTGATAAGGCAAATATGGATATATGACTATTACACTTTGGTAATGGAGAATAGACCATCTGAAGTGCATATCGAACATTCACAACAATTGATCACATGCTTGTTCATAAGGAAAGCATCACTACAAGGTGAAAACCAATATTTCTTATCAATTTGCTATAAAAGTTAGAAATTAATAGTATATTTTTAAAAAGACTTTCACTCTGACAATTTAAAAACTTTCCATTAAGCTACTCTTAGATGAAAGGAAAAATAAAATCAAATAAAATAGAATGCCTAAAAAATAAAGATAATAGAAAGCTTTTCCTTAAAGCATTGTGGAAGAAAAATTCATAACCTGAAAGAATTAAAAGCAGTGAATAAACTGCAACTCATCAAGCCAAAAATGAACAACAAAGTCACCAAACATAAACATAAAGATTAAAATAATAAAATAAAAAGCAAAAATTATTGAGACTGAAAACAGAAAAATAGTAGGACTAATTAATAAATTGAAATTCTAATTATGTTGCTAAAATCTTTTTAAAAAACAGGAGGAAGGATGATATAAATAAAGAAATGACAAGGTAAGAAAAATCACTAAAGTAGAAGAAATTTTAAATAGATTATTTGCAAATAAATTTTAAAGTTTCTTTAGAGAAGAAACTCTGAAACTGTTTTTATATGTATTATAGGATTGAGCAAATGAGTAAGTATATTACTTTTTGGGAGAGAATGAAATAAAAATATGGGATGAGGCAAGAAGAATCCTGTGACTTTGGATTTGAATAAAGGTATTCAGATAGACTCCTATTTTAAAGAAATAAAGAAACAAACAAACCCATGTATTTCCTACCCTTGTTTGCATAAAGGATCTTGAAGCATGATACTCCAAGACCAATGAGTATAACTAGAGCCTGGATCTCAGTTTCTAAATGCCATTCCCCCACTCAATTGAATGAATTTTTCTTGACAAAATGGCTAAATCCAAGACTGGAATAGAAAAAGTACCTTATGAGTATAGAATGTCGTGCTGTGCTAGAAACATTGTGCTATGGGGGCGCCTGAATGGCTCAGTCGGTTAAGCGTCTGACTTGGGCTCAGGTCATGATCTCGCGGTTCTTGGGTTCGAGCCCTGCGTTGGGCTCTGTGCTGACAGCTCAGAGCCTGGAGCCTGTTTCAGATTCTGTGTCTCCCTCTCTCTCTGCCCCTCCCCCACTCACACTCTGTCTCTGTCTCAAAAATAAATAAACATTAAAAAAAATTTAAAAAAAAAAACCAAAACATTGTGCTATGTTAGAAGGAAGTGCTGGAAAACTGATAAGGGCATGACAAAGGACACAATATCCAGATTGAAGAGGTCCCCAAATCTGAGGTCTGGCCAAATCTGAGATAATCTCAGCATGAAAACAAATAATGACAGCAATGAATTATAAAACAGCAAATAAAAATAGAATACATGGTATCATAGTGTTAGTGTAAGTAATAAAATGAATGAATGAATTAATGAACATAGCTCTTTATAGGGAATGATGCAGAGTTAAAAACCACCATTTTGTAACCATCATTGTAATTATTGATTCAGGCAAGAAATATCAATGGATGTTAAAACCAATAGATGTAAGTTAATGATGAATAGATTATTTATGCAGATTACTTATTAATTTTAAAGGGGAAAAAGTCCTTTACTAAAATAGAAAAATCTGGCAGACACTACCTTGATATTGACTTAAGTGATATTAATATATCACTAGTAACAGGATAAACCAGCATCATGATGAATGCCTTAAGAAAGATATAACATCATTCCTGGAATATTCCTGCAGGAAATGCATAACCTGTATCTAATCACAAAGGAACATTAAACTCAAATAAAACACAGTCTATAAAACAACTGGCCTGTACTCTTCAAAAATAAAAAAATCCATGTTAAATTAGATAATTATATTATATTATGGTTTTATGAAACAATAAAAGAATATTCTTGTTTTAAGAATATTTAAGAATATTCTTGTTTTAGGAGAGACGTTGAAATAGGAATGATTGTGATATCTGCAACTTATTATCAAATGGTACAGCAAAAAGAGAGGGGGGGAGGAAATAAATAGGACAGGGGTGCCTGGGTGGCTTAGTTGATTAAGCATCCAACTCTTGGTTTCAGCTCAGGTCATGATCTCATGGTTCGTGAGTTCGAGTCCCACATAGGCCTGCACTGACAGTGCAGAGCCTGCTTGGGATTCTCTTTCTCTTTCTCTCTCTCTCTCTCTCTCTCTCTCTCTGCCCCTCCCTCACTCATGTGCACTCTCTCTCTCTCTAAATAAATTTTAAAAATTAAAAAAAAAAAAAGGAAAGGAGTAGGACAAAATGTTAGCTGGTGACTCTAGGTGAGGGGTATACAGAGATGGAATGTGAGTGGCGAATAAATTTCTCTGTGTTAATCCTAAAACCAGTGAGTCAAGCCAGCTCAGGGATTGCAGGCTGCTTGGATGTTTGAAGCTAGCTCTCACACTTAACACAGGACTAAACAGTGAAGGTGATATCTAAACATAGCTTACTACTGTCTTGGTTAAGACTGCAGACTCTGGAACTGGGTTACTGAATCCCTATTACATTCACAAGCTTTGTGATCTTAGTGAAGTTTGTTAGCTGTTTAAGCTGGCCCAGTCCCCTCATCTGTAGAATGGGCATAATAGTAGTAGCTATCTTCTAGGATTGTTTTGAAAATTAACATGAGTCAGTATATCCACAATGCTTACAAGAGTGCCTGGCATACGGTCAGCAGATATAAATGGTAATTATTATACTTATTATTAATTAGAGGGGAAACAAGAATCTTTTAATCGTTTCTGTCTCTTAGTAATCTAAAACTTCCATTCTGTACTATTTAAAAGAATTTAGGTAAGTTCACATCCAGAGAGTGAGTCCTCCTTCATTTTGGAAAGATTTTTAAACACTGGGTTCTAGTCCCACCAGGATCTTCTACATGGCCCTTTCTAGAGAGGAACTATGCCAAGTAGGTGGGCAGTACAGAGAAAAAGGAAGAGAGCAGGTAAATGATTTTACCAGAATAGAAAACAGGACAAGAGGACCCATACGGAATGCAGAAACTGGCACCATCTTTCTTCAACTACTATTAGATAGCCAGACTGAATGAGACTCCCTTATTAATAATTTTTATGTCAAAGAATAAATTTGGAATAAAAGAACAGATGATAAAAACAAAATATTTCAGAGCCAAAGAAAGAATGCCAAAGCTTTGCTCAGTAGTACATTAATAGTTTAAAATGGCTTCAAAATTTTTTTTAATTTTTTTTTCAACGTTTTTTATTTATTTTTGAGACAGAGAGAGACAGAGCATGAACGGGGGAGGGGCAGAGAGAGAGGGAGACACAGAATCGGAAACAGGCTCCAGGCTCCGAGCCATCAGCCCAGAGCCTGACGCGGGGCTCGAACTCACGGACCGTGAGATCGTGACCTGGCTGAAGTCGGACGCTTAACCGACTGCGCCACCCAGGCGCCCCAAAATTTTAAAAGATATTTTCATTAACCATTACTATTACGTTTTGGTTCTTCCAAAGTGCTGCTAAGCTCTTAGCATGCTTAAATTACAGAGTACTTTGGCACCTTGGAGGAGACAAAATATTAACCCTGGAGGAGATGACAAAAACATAACTATAACACAGGGTAAAATTTGACCACAACTTTATAGGAGCATCCCTAAGGAATCATGCATAGAAGGTATTCAAAAAATATTACAGCCTAAATAAATAAGGCTATGCCATTGAAAACCTTAAGGATCTGGACTACTCTCCAATAACTAACATACCAGTTATATACTGCTGTGTAACAAGCTACCCCCAATCTTAGTGGCTTAAAAGAGTAACCACTGATTATTTCTCATGAGTCCACAGGTTGGTAGGGCAGTTCTGCACTCTGGGCTGGACTTGGATGACTGTGGCTGATCAGCCGATGGGTTGGCTGGGAACTGTTTGGTCTAGGATGGCTTCCGCTGGAATGACTTGGCTCTCCACCACATGTCAATTATGTCCTTCACGCAGGCGAAGCCAGGTTTGTTCTCAAGGTGGTGGCAGAAATACAAGAAAAGAACAAAAATGTACATGTGCTTTTCTAAGCCTCTGCTACTGCCCTGTTGGCCAAAGCAAGTCATGGCACCAAGCCCAGCATCAATTGGGAGGGCTCTTCCAAAGTGAATGGCTATAGGTATGCATGAACAATAGGGCATGTTTCTGCAGTTAATCTACCACAATTGGGCATCATGTAGGTATGTGTCTTGGGACAATTCATCCAAATGACACACATAAAATCATAAAATGTATGGTTACCTTCTCACTATGGTCGATTCTAATCTAGTTATTGGATTATTTGCCTTATCTCACCCAATTCGGCACAGTTATCATCACACTGCCTTCTCCTATGTCTGTGAAGAAATATGCAATCTCAGCTTTCAAAAAAAAAATTGGACTCACTATCCCACAACCCACACAAATTCAGGTATATTGAAGATTCACATGTAAAAGACAAAATTCCAAAATTTTCAGAAGAAAATATGAGAGGATCTCTTAATATCCTCAGGATAGGAAAGATTTATTTTTTTTTAATGTTTATTTTTGAGAGAGAGAGAGACAGAGACAGAGCACGAGTTGGGGAGGAGCAGAGTGAGAGAGAGACACAGAATCTGAAGCAGGCTCCAGGCTCTGAGCTGTCAGCACAGAACCCGATGTGGGGCTCAAACCCATAAACCATGAGATCATGGTCCATGAGATCCAAAGTCGGATGCTTAATTGACTGAGCCACCCAGGTGCCCCAAGATAGGAAAGATTTCTTAAACAAGACACAAAACATAGTACATATATAGGAAAAAATTTAAAGATGAAACCACATTAAAATTAAGAACTTCTGTTAATCAAAATTTACCCAAAGGAAATGTTTTTAAAAGCCACAGTGTGGGGTAAGATATTTGTAGCAGATATAATTAACAAATGACTAAAGCCTAGATACAAAAAGAATTCCTATAAGCAGTGGTGTGCTGAAAAGTGTTTAATAGCTTCTCCAGACCCAAGAAAGTCCTGATTTGTAGCATTTGCTGACCTTCATGATGTAAATACTCCCGTGTGACCAATTTCAAGCCACCAACATGAGGTCACGAAGCAAAGCGCAGAGATGGGAAGAGGTGGGCACCTTTGGTTCCCATGAGCCGGTATAAGTATCTTCATCACAAAAGTCAGTAAGGAAAGAAAAATCGCCCAACAGGAAAATGCGCAAAAGACTTGAGAAGGCCATTACAAAGCCATAAAAGAGAAAACCTGAATGAACAATAAATATGAAAAGATGCTTAACCGTGTTACTGGTAAGAGAGATGCAAATTAAAACCACATTGAGATACCATTTCACACCCTTCCAGATGGAGAGAAGTTTGTGAGTTTGGCAATCCAGTGTTGGTAATGTTGAGCAATAGGAACTCTCACCCACTGCTGGTGGAGCCTGAGCTGGTACCCGCACTGAGTCACAGTGTGGCATTACCTAGAAGAGGTGAACTGTGCATACCCTGAGGCCCAGCACTTTCTCTCCTCTAAATATACTGTACAGATATATGTATATTTCCTTCAAATACATATATACACACAGCCACTGGAGAAATTCTTGCCCATGTGTCCCATAGGGTTCATGGGAGCACTGTTAACAATAGGGAAAAAAAAGGGATAACCATCTGTATGCTCTTCAGCAATACATTAAATAAATAAACTGTAGTATGTAGACATGATGGGATATGATTTGACAACAGTGAAAATGAAGGAATTCTAGATAGCTAAGTGCATTAACAGAGATAAATTCCAAAAAAAACTCATGGAGAGTGAGCATCACAAAAGGATACATATAATTAAATTGCAATAATATAAAGTTTATTATATATGCTAATAAAAGAGCAAAGATGTTTATCACCAAACTAGAGACAGTGGTTTCCTCTGGGAGGGGAGGGCCTATTCCAAGCTACCAGAAATATTCTATTCTTAAACTGGATGCAAGTACAGAGGTATTCACTGTACCATTATTATGTAAACAGTACACTGGCATTGCACGGATTTTTCCACATGTTTACTTCACATGTTGTTATAGCAAAAGGTGTGTGTGTGTGTAATCACAGTATAGCATGACCAGTGTGACAACTGGAGAAAGACCAGGATACATGGCAGCAGAGAAGGGGTACCTGTCCTACCGGAGGTGGGAGCAGGTGTGAGAGAAGGCTTCCAAACTGCAAACTGAGATGTGAATCCTAGATAGGAATTAGCCAAGTCAGGAGAAGTGGGGCATCTCTCAGATAGAAAGAAGATCCTGTGCAAAGGTCCAGAGGTCCCACCTAGCTGGTAGGTAGAACTGCAGTCTATCTTGTTCCACTTTCTTTAACCCCCGCTTCCCACTGCCTGACCCAAAACATACATGCCTGCATGAGAGGCCAGAACCCTATGACAGACCCCAAAGGGAGCTACCTATGCCAAAGGAGAGAGACCAATGGGATGGACAGAGCAGGAACTTAAGCAACTGAAGTGCTCAGAGTCATTAAGGGAGCATATTGGGAACACAAGCTCAAAGGCAGTTATGAAGGTGAACCAACTGGAGATGTTGGATGAGAAAAATATACTTGTTCAAATGGATTGAAAGATCTCACTGAGGGACTCTTCCAGAAAGCATCAGGAGGGATAAGGGGGGTAAAACAGAGAGGGAAAGTTAAGAGGTGTGGAAAATAGAAAAAGAAGTGTCCCCATCCCATACCAGGCAGAGGTCCTGGAAAGAGAAAGAGGAGTGAATGGGGAGAAAATATTTGAAGGAATGCTGACAGAGAAGATCCAAGAATGAAAGACGTAATACTTTACATGGAAGCATTTGTCAAGTGTCAAACAGACCAACCCCAGAAGAGTTAGAATTCAGGGGTAAAAAGTGGTTACAGAGAGGCAAGTGTGCCTTCAGACCACTCAAGGCCGTATGAGAGGTTCAGTCCAGTCCAACATCAGGTCAGTGGCGAGGGACACGCAGACAGGGCAGTACAGCAGACAGGAGGTGCGATGGGGACACACGGGTGCCCATGAGAAAGGGAAGAATCAGGATGAGACCCACAGCAAGATACCATGAATGTGTACCACAAAAGTTCATACACTTGATATGATACTTTGTATTTTTTTAAATCTCCCAGTAGTTGTAAATAAACATGTCTGTGAGAGGGGCTGGGGCACCTGAGGAGCTGGGTTAGAGACAAGAGTGAAAAGGGAATGAATGCCAACACCATCCAGTACTGAAGGGGGCCTGGTGTGGGCTGGTGATGGTGAGGAGGGGGCCAGGAAGGACAGAGGAGGGGGTGGGGAGCACTCCACGAACTGAGGAGTGCTTGAGTTTGTATGCCTGAAAGCCACTAATCACAAAAAATGAAGTGCAATCACAATAGAAATAGGTCTTAAAACCTCTAGACTAGCAGGGAAGGGAAAGAGAATAAGAAAATCCACTAGGGACAAAGGAAAAAAAATGCTAAAAAAAATATGGTAAATAGAAAATAAGACAGTAAAAGTAATTTGGAATATATCACTAAAAAACAGATTCTCTGGCTAGATTTTTTTAAAAAAATTAAAGTTTATTTATTAATTTTGAGAGAAGTGTAGGGACAGAGAGAGACAGGGAGAGAGAAAATCCCAAGCAGGCTCCCAGGGGTCAGCACAGAGCCAGACGAGGGGTTCAAACCCATGAATGGTGAGATCGTAACCTGAATGGAAATCAAGAGTTGGGTACTTAAATGACTGAGCCACCCAGGCGCCTCTGAAATGCACAATTTTTAAGTTTGACATACTGGGCAGATACAGAACTCTGCAACCAATGTGTTACACATTCACATTTTCTTAGCACAGATGGAATGTTTATAATAATATTGACTGTGTAGTTGGCCACAAAGAAAGCTTCAACAAATACCAAAGATAATATACAGAACATGCTTTCTCATCAAGACACAATAATATTAGAAGTCAATCACAGGACAGGACACAGATCCAGATACATCTGGAAACCAAAATAATTCATGGGCCAAAGGAAAAATGATAATGGAAAATACAAAAGACATAAGCCAAGCAATAATAGAAGCAACAGATATTGACTCTCATGGGATACAGGTAAAATGGCACTGGAGGGAGATTTATAACCTTAGGTGCTACGTTAAGGAAAAGATAGAATGAAAATTAATGAGCTCTCTGTTCCACACCAGATGTTAGGGAAAAATGCACAGAATAAGCCAGGGAAGAAATTGGAGACAAAAGAGGGTGGGTGGATCAGGAGAAGGGAGAGCCCAGTGAGGCCCAGGAGCAGGTGTGGGGCTGGGCACCGTGCTGGCTCCCATCATCTGGCCTGTCTCCCTACCTCTTGGATGGTGCTGGCCTCATGGGAATATGGGTCTCGGTGCCCCTTTGGCCTGATACTCCCTCTCTGGCCCTCCCTCAACCTCCCATTTTTCTCTAACCTTGGCCTCCTCATCCTATTGTGGCCAACGTCTTAGCAGAGCCCATGCCAGCTCTTTCTGCCCATCCCTTGACTACCACTAACTCCCTGACTCTTGTGAGCCCAGAGCAGTGCCGAGGTCCAGCTCAGGGTGGTCAGCCAGAGAGAAGGCTTAATTATCAAGATAAATTCAGCATTTCAAACTTAACTGAGATCAGTGCCATGTCCCACATATCACCCTTGTGTCCTGAGGAATCCACTGGGGAAACCAATGTCTACATCCACTGTCTCCACTGGTTCATACTGATCTCCTCGTGAAGCAGCGAATTGGCAAAGCTGAAGGACACCCTTCTATTTGTTGTCCCTCCATGGCTCTCCTGATCCGTGGATCCAACACAGAGCTGCTCAGCTCCCCTGGAAGAATGGATCCCATCTACCCAGCCCTGGACACCTAAGCCCAGGCCATGACTCTAGGCAGGGCCCTTGCCTCACCCAACACCCATTGGGTCCTGAGTCCCTGGTCTTGCCTCCTCCATGCCTCCCCTCCCCCAATGCAGCCCAGCTTAAAACCCTATCTTCTATCACCAGAACCCTCCTGACTTACCCCTGACTTCCCTTGCCCATTATCTTTGAGTGCAGCCACAAGAGCTTTCAGAAGTGCAATCTGACCCTGTGGGCCCCTGGATCAAATCTCTCAGTGGCTCCACACCACCTACAAGGGCCAAGTCTAGGCTCCTGGGTGTGTTTGTCACCCTTTGAGACCAACCTGCTCCCCTGGCCTCTCCTCTTACACCCACAACTTCCTCCTGGGAAGACCAGCAGTCCCAGTTGGGCCAGGATGGAACACTTTAGTGGCCCGTAGGAAGCTTTGGTGATAAAGGTGGGGAAGTCCTGGCCAGAAAGATGAGCTGGTCACTATGTCCCTGTCCCCTGGTCTCATGCTAGCTGTTGCCCCCTTTCCTTCCAGGCCTGCTCTCCCTGCTCCAGGACCCACTCAGGGAAGCTTGGTGCCCACCCCACCATGGGGGCAAGGCTCCTGT